>NC_059118.1:31436581-31755153 GCF_020740685.1 Jaculus jaculus | reverse complement strand
CATATCGGACTGCAAAACAACCAAGTTGGTTACTATTAAAATTTTATCACCCCAGAAGTCAAAGCCATAATTCTGAAACAGTTCTCCTTAGACACCAAGGAAACAAGAGGAGGGGAAAGAAGGCACTGGGAGCTGGGCGGGTACAAGGTCAAATAGGCTTATGGATACATTAGGTGCCCTTCCCCCTGCTATGATATAATTAGGTTGTTCCCTGGAATATTACTCCTTGTAGCAGTGTTCCCCTTGGCCTTGGATCTGAGGTTGTGAGTTCTGTTTTAACCAGAATGCACTTGTCCTTAAATTGGATTAGAGATTAGGTAGGTCACAATGGGACTGGGCCCTACTTTTCCCTGTAGGAAAGCTTGATGCCAACTTTTAAAAAAAAATTTTTTTATTTATTTATTTGAGAGTGACAGACACAGAGAGAAAGACAGAGAGAGAGAAAGAGAGAGAATGGGCGCACCAGGGCTTCCAGCCTCTGCAAACGAACTCCAGACACGTGCTCCCCCTTGTGCATCTGGCTAACGTGGGACCTGGGGAACTGAGCCTCGAACCGGGGTCCTTAGGCTTCACAGGCAAGCGCTTAACCACTAAGCCATCTCTCCAGCCCTGATGCCAACTTTTAAATGCTGCCTTATACACCAAGCCTAGTACCCTAGTCACCTCAGTCCCTGATTGTAGTCCATTCCTTAGGGATATAGATCGCAGGTGACAGTGCTGGTCTTCCCCCAACCTCTTTTGTTTAGATTCTGGTCTTCATTTAGCACATAGTAGGCTGTCCAGTGAATACTAAGGAATTCAGGCATGGGAGCTGCAAAGACAGCATATGATTTACTGGCTGTCTTATGCTAATCATTCTCTTATCCATGGAGGGGATTTTAACACCTATATTATAGGATTATCAAGACTGGACATGATGTGTTCCAAAGGCTTATGTGAAGTTAGCCTCTATGCCAAGGACCTATTCTAAGTGAATCCCTAGGTCTAACCAAGAAATAGCTAATAATCAGGAAGACACAGATACATAAATGATGGGGTCCGTTATGTGAACTTTATGAAATATTATTGTACTGGGCTCCAATCAGGAACAGTGGTCAGTTTCCCTTATAGAAACTACATATACAAGGCTGGAGAGATTGCTCAGTGGTTAAGGTACTTGCCTGTAAAGCCTAATGACCCAGGTTCGATTCCCTAGTACCCACGTAAAGCCAGATGCACAAGGTGGCGTATGTGTCTGGAGTTCATTTGCAGTGAATAGAGGCCCTGGTATGCCCATTCTTTTTCTCTCTTTGCCTCTCTCTATCAAATAAGTAAATGAATAAATGAAGTATTAAAAAAGCTACATATATAGGCAATACAAACAACCATGAACAGGCAGAGGGGAAACATACTATTGACCAGAAAGTTACTGGCTGTTCTTCAGGTTTCCTATTACACATTTGTTGCCAGCTCATTCATCCTGCAATCTGCAACTTTGAGGAAAAGTTCATAGGAGAAAATTTTAAATTGAGATTATTACCAGCACTAGATTAATTCTTCTCTCAATTGCTAGGTTGGGAAGAAGAAGAAGAAGAAAAATTCAGCGTCAGCGACAAAACCTCAGAAGGGTTCACAGAAGTTCCCCATAAGCTAGGACAAGATTTCATTGGCTAAAGGGGAAGATGAGGCCAAAGTTCACGGAGATTATACCCAAGATCGCAGGATCCTCGCGTACTTACTACCTGCTAGCTTCTTGTTGGTACAGGGTCACTCGTGACTCCTCGCGACGACGACCCAGCACGGGAGTTCCTACCCTCACGCCCGTTTTATAGTGGAGAAAAGCAGCCCCAGCGACACCACGTGTTTGGTGGTGCTCAGCCAGGCCTGGACTTCAGGACAATGAGCTTGTGCACTGGCTCGGGGCTCCCCAGTGCCTGCCTGGCTGCTCCCCGGGGACTGCGGGCTTAGATTGCCCCGCACCATCGCCCTGTCAGTTCCTGGACCCAGAATTTCGGCGCACGGAGGCGCGGAATCACCCGAGCGCACCTGCTTTGAACTTGGCGATGGCGCTGAAGAGGGCGGCGGACCTCTCGGAGCAGGCGTCCATGAGGCTGACGGTGTCGTGGTCCTTGTGGAAGGCGGCCTTGCAGAAGGTGCAGAGCAGCTCGTTGTCGTTGCGGCAGTACTCGTTGATGCGGCTGGACGGGTGGTGGATGCAGATCTTCTCGTCCTGCTCCTCGGCGTTGGTGTCCACGAAGATGTGGTCCTGCATGGCCACGTCCGAGTGGAAGGCCTTGAGGCAGTCGTTGCAGAGGTTGAGGCGGCAGGTGATGCAGCGCTTGTAGGCGATGCGCCGGCTGCGGCACACCTGGCAGAGGACGGGCCCCGACGAGCGGTCGAAGCGCCACTTGAGGTAGCCGTGCTGCTGCATGTAGCGCTTGGTGAGGCGCCCGTGCAGGTAGTTCTCGGGCAGCTGCATCTTGTGGCTGTAGGGCATGCAGTGCGAGCGGCTGCACACCGGGCACACGAGCATGAAGAAGTTCTCCGTGACCTCGGCGTGCTTCTGCAGGTGCCGCAGGCACTTCTCGCACAGGCTGTGGTTGCAGGGCAGCATGAAGGAGTGCAGGCGCAGCCGGCGGCACTGCGGGCACGTCAGGTGGTCCACCAGGTAGCTGTCGGCGCGCGTCGACTTCACCTCTTCCACCTGGGTGTCGCTGCTGCCCAAGCGCAGGGCAGTCTTGGAGCTGGAAGAATACCAAGCACAGGGCTTCAGGGGCCCACTCAAGAACGGTAAGGTGTGGGGGGGTACTCTGGATGCATGGAGAGGAGGTGGGGCGCCTGCCTGGCTGCTTTAAAGCCTGCCTCTACTGGCTCAGGGAAGGCAGGTAACTTCCTGCAATTGGTACCCGTGGCATAGCGTTTCTTGGAAGGATCGAGACTGAATGTAGTACCAATATGGGACGTGTGGAGTCTCTGGACCCAGAAGGAGCTCTACTAGTTGTGAGTAGGAAAAGAGCAGCAGAGAGACCTAGGCTTCGACTGGCCATCAACATCACAGAACGCCAACACGGGCAAGGCCACGGGGCCATGAAGGGTCAAGAGTAAAAGACCCCAGTATAATGCCGGGACTCAGACCAGGAATTCACTCGCATCAGACATACGAAGTATGTCCTCATCCTGTCCACTCATGGCTGCTGCTGCTGTTCTTCTCCTTTCTAATTGCAGATTTAGGCTGTGTCTATTCTGTGCCTTCTAGACAAGACTAAGATAACCATCAGGAAATTGAACCAATGTCCTCATCTAACACAAGTCCCAATCCTATCACAACTTATGATGATGCCTTTCTTATCAGGGTATCTCGCACTGGCCTGTCCCACTCGTTGACTGTTTCAATAAATCCACTGTTACAGGTGTGCCTTTGGTGGCTGCACCTGAGGGGCAGCAGCACTTTCATCGTTGTACCTAGGATGAAAACATGGAGGGTACTTCCCAGTTTACCCTAGAAGCCATGCCAACTGACTTCCAGATCAGCAGCAATAAGTGGGGCTCGGGCCTCTGGGCAGACTTGCTTATGATGGAGTGCACCAGTTTTGAGTTGCAACTTTTTTTTTTAATTTTTATTTTTATTTGAGAGCGACAGATACAGAGAGAAAGACAGGTAGAGGGAGAGAGAGAATGGGCGCACCAGGGCTTCCAGCCTCTGCAAACGAACTCCAGACGCGTGCGCCCCCTTGTGCATCTGGCTAACGTGGGACCTGGGGAACCGAGCCTCGAACCGGGGTCCTTAGGCTTCACAGGCAAGCGCTTAACCGCTAAGCCATCTCTCCAGCCCTTGAGTTGCATCTTTGAGGACAGTTTCTTAATGGTTCTTGTCCTCAGTTTTCCCGCCTAAGCCAAACCCGACAGTTCTACCTTCAGGAGGGCTTACAAAGCCTACACGAGATGGTCCATTGCGCATGCTTAATTGCTGAGGGGCAGAAAGTGGGCAGCAAGTGCGGCTGGCCAATTCCCACAGCAGAGGAGGGCGGCACAGCGCGTTCCTTCACTGTTGCACTTGGGTTATTTGTTCTTTTCTGATCTCATGTGTTTAATTGTAGGAACTACAAATACAATGAACACATACTTATAAAATTCAAATGCATGTGCTAAGAAGTTATAATCAATGCAAAATCAGTTTAGGAAAACTTCCTGCCTCCTTCCTCACCTCCTGGGCCAGGGACCTGTGTTTCAGAGTGCAGATAGCCAAAGCTGTTTCTCAAGCACAACTCCCTGAAGTGCCCCGAGGTGCGGAGACCCCTGTGTAAGCTCAGACCCTAGCAGCGCTCTCCTCTGAGGACTTGGATGAGGGGCTCCATGCCTGTCAGCCCCACTGTTCCTAGCTCTCTCCCCCTCTCTGCTTCCCAGACCTCTGCTTGGGGCCCTGAAGGGTCACCTGGAGTCACAGGTCAGTTATACATGTAATAGCTGGGTGGACTTCTTTAGTGTAATAAAACAGGACTCTGAGAATGAGGACACAACATAGAAGGGAGACAAATGTAAGAAATGAGAAGGAAGGAGGGAGGGAAGAAGGGAAGCGTTGTGGGAAGAGAAAGATAGTGATCAGGGCCAAAAAGACAAGTGCTTATGGCCCAGGGAGCTGTAATAAAGGTGAACAGGGGTCTGACAGTGAAAATGAGAAGCCTGATAGCGCCCCACGTTCACATGGACAGTGGAGCTTGTGCCCGGAGCACAGAGTCATTACTGCTAGTGGCTATGAGGATCTATTTTATTTTATTATTTTAATTTTTTTGTTTATTTTTACTTATTTGACAGCGACAGAGAGAGAAAGAGGCGGGGAGAGAGAGAGAGAGAGAGAGAGGGAGAATGGGTGTGCCAGGGCCTCCAGCCATTGTAAACGAACTCCAGACGCATGCGCCCCCTTGTGCATCTGGCTAACGTGGGTCCTGGGAAATCGAGCCTCGAACCGGGGTCCTTAGGCTTCGCAGGCAAGCCCTTAACTGCTAAGCCATCTCTCTAGCCCCGAGGATCTATTTTAAAGACTACAAAATCACTGGTGAATTTTCCAGATAGAGAAAAGGACCCCAGCAGAACACTGGCCTATCCAGGGGACCCCACAGCTGGCACGAATCCTCAGTTTTCCTGAGCCGATGTGATTCCCCCCCCTCCCCATATTGGGTGGCCAGCACTTACGAGGTGCGGATGCTCCGGAGGCGGCCCTTGTGGAAGGAGATGGTGGCATTGCGGCAGCAGCGGCTCTCGTAATAGTAGCACTTGATGTTGCTGCTGGCCGTGCAGCAGCACTTGCAGTTGGGATCGTTGGCCCAGGAGCAGCAGCACCAGTGGCAGTTGGGGCTCTCGGCACAGGTGCAGTGGCAGCACTGGCAGTCGTGCTCATCCTTGTAAGGGCAGGGGAAGCAGGTGCAGTTCCGCTCCGAGGTGAAGATGAACTTGCAGCACAGGCAGGAGCACAGCCGTGGACAGCATCTCTGCCACGTGCAGCAAGGAGAACACACGCACATAGCAGTCTCCATGATGCTCTCATTGCTGTCACCTGGCCCCTAGTGCTACAGACACATCCTCTACCAGAGTCCTGGTGTCACTCCTCTTGCCGAGGGAGCCCTCCTCCCTCCTATGAGGCCTGCAGCTGGGAGCCTGTTGCGGGAGTTGTTTAGAAGTCCCCTCACGGGTGGTGTCCCTACTAGGAAACCCAGGAGCTGGCATTTGCCTGTTTCAGCCTGGGGTCATGTGCTTATGTCATAATGCCTCTCCTGCCCTATCTCACCATGCTGGCTTAGCTAAAAAGTGGACACCTGGGTGGGGGGGGGGTGGATACGGGGTCTACAGGCTTCCCTGGGACCAGCTCTACAGAAGTGGTGATGGAGGCTTTAGCTGTCATGTGTCGCCGCTCAGGTTTGGGGGTAGATTTCAGATGCTGTTTCTCTTTGGGTGAGGCTTTGCCTGCAGTTTGGGAAATTGGCTTCAGGGTTTGTCTCCACTGGCTGAAAGGCTGGGCTGTGATTAATTAGAAAGATAGATTGACATGAGTCTTCTCTCCTTAGGCTGGGTATATTGACAGAACTCTTTATTTGATGGACGAAAACCAGTATTTACAAATAATGGGAAGGACACATTTAAAGAGGCAGGGTTATTTGGAGAAAAAAAAATTGAAGAATAAAAGACATAAGCTCACTTAGGCCTTGCTTTCAGCTATCATAGCAGTTCACTTCTCATTGCTGGGACAAAACGCCCACCTAAAGGTAGCTTAGTGGGGGAAAGAAAGGGTTTGTTTCAGCTTCCAGTCTTGAGGGGAAGTATCATCATGGCAAAGAAAGCCCAGAAGCCTGGGCAGGAAGCCTGGGGGTTGTCTCTACATCAGTGGGAAGGAAACAAGTAGTTATCCAGTGGGCTAAGGAACGTCAAGTTACACCCTCAGACACCTTCTCCAGCAAGGCTACACATGCCAAAGGCTCCATAACCTTCCAATATTGCCACCAGCTGGGGACCAAGTATTCCAAACACATGTGCCTATGGGGGACATTTCATTCACACCACAGATGTCATTGAGCTTGCCAAGCACTGCAAAGTCGCTGGTATGTTTACGGGGCATCATGCATATTAAGTCACTCCTGGGGTTTGGCACAGGCTCAAGCTTTGTTTCTGTCCCTCGCCCTGTTCCTCCCACCTTGCCCACTTTGTCAAGAGCCTAGAACGCAGAAGCTTCACTCTGTCAGCATGTGCTCAGGATCCTTCAAAATAAGACCTACAGGGCTGGAGGGATTGCTTAGTGGCTAAGGTGCTTGCCTGTGAAACCTAAGCACCCTGTTTGATTCTCCCGCGCCCACATAAGGCAGGTGCACGGGGTGGCACATACTTCTGGTGTTCGTTTACAGTGGTTAGAGGCCCTGACATGCACATTCTCTCTGTCTCTGTATTCTCTTTATCTCTGCCTTTCTCTGCTTGAAAGTAATATTTAAAAAGAGAAATAAGACCCTATATGTTAGGGAAGAATTTTACTTTCCCTTTCATGCAGCTTGCAAAGATTAAAAGAGCAGAAACTTTATGGCCATATCACACTATAGTATGAACAGTGCTTCAGTATATTTCCTAAAGGCAGCAGAAGTGAGCTGAATTTGGCTGCAGGAGTTTATTGCATAATTTATTATCCCTCCGTGTGATTATCACCTTTATAATAGGAAAGAACATTCACTGAGTGCTAACTGGGCCAACCCACATTGATTTTAGATCTCTACAAATGAAAATCCTGGATTATATGGTATGTGCTTTATCTTGTTTGATAGATATTGCTAAATTGCTTATTCCAATGCATGTTTCCATTTATACTGACACAGGTAATGGATATGAGACACCTTTCCTCACCATGTTTGCCCAAACTCAATTTTATCATTATTCCTCCCCTGCCAGAGGCACAGAGATTTGGATTGCATTCACATATTCATGGTAAATTTTCATGTTTTTTTTTTTTAATTTTTGAGACAGGCTGTCTTGAACTGTGTCAGTTGTGAAGGCTGGCTCGAACAGGCTACACTCTACCTGCATCAGCTTCCTGACTACTTGGATTAAAGCTGTGATCCACCTCACCCAGATTTTATGTTACCTTTTCATTATTAGTCTCCATAAGGCCCCTTCATTCCTTTTTTTAAAGTAAAAACTTTTGTTGACAATTTTCATACATGTACATAATGTGTTTTCACAAACCTTTCCTATTACCTTCTTTTATACCTCTTCCTCAAACTCTTTCCACTGATCCTTTCTTTTCAGTTAGTCCCTGTGGTAGTTTGAATGTATGGCCCCATAGACTCGGGTGTTTTGTTAAAATTGAGTTTACAGTTTCAGCCCCCAGCAGGCAGACTCCTGCTACCAAGCAGAGTGTCCCTGGGAGCAGATATGATTCCAGCTGAAGGGTATATGGAGAGAGTGGGTTTGTGTTCTGGTAGTATGCTTGCTCCTTCTTTTTGATGAGAAAGAGAGAGTGAGAGTCCAGGGCTTCCAGCCACTGCAGTATATACATGTGTGACCTTTTGGACTTGTATCACCTTGTGCATCTGGCTTATGCTGGACCTGGAGAGGCAACCCTGGGTCCACAGCTTTGCAGGCAAGCACCTTAACTGCTAAGCTATCTCTCCAGCCCACTTGCTGTCTGTTTGGTAGTTTCTCTGTTTGAGTTTGTAAAAGGGAGCCAGCTTCTTCTGCCATTGGTGGAACTTCCTCTGGATCTGTAAGCCTGAAATAAATTCCTTCCTCTCATAAACTGTGTCTGGTTTGGATATGCAACAAGTTGTTGCTGACTAACACAGTCCCTCTTCTATTTTGATACTTTTTTTTCCCACCTAGTCCATCATCCATCATCCATGAAGGAATGCTGATGGATCCAATATTGTGCAGGTCTTGTACAGGTAGTGATGACCACTGTGTGGTCATGAATGAAATGCACTCTGGAAGACAGTGCTTCAAAGTTCTGCTTCCATCCTCTGGCTTGTATATTCCCTCTGGCTCCTTCTGCAGTAGTACGTGGAGGGTGTGATAAAGATGTCTCATTTAGCACTGAGCATTCAATAGTCACTGACTGTCTGCACTCTGATGAGTTCCAAGTCTTCCCAGTAGTCATAAATATATACAAAAATGAAGCTTCTTTAAGTAAATATAAGAGCAGCTCTAATCTACTAGTACAAACATAAATATTTACAGGGCAAATTGATGAGCTTTTGATTAGGGTTTTAGTACCAGGCATGTATTCCCTCCCATAGAGCAGGCCTTCAGTTCAATAGAGAGCAGTTGGTTTCTTCCAGAGCAGACATGCCACTATTGTACTTGTTCAGTCACTTGGCTTGTCTGGCCAAACTTGAGGTTTCCAGTGTTTTCACCACTGATGGCTTCTGTCTCCCATAGGGCTGTATGCAGTACAGCTTTTCCCAGCTTTCAGTTGGCTGGTCTACAGGGAGATTTTTCTGCTCAGCAGCAGCTTGACTTCTCAGTGACTTTGCCACTCAGGCATGTGAAGTCTTAAGCAATAGGGTCTTAGCATCTATTTCTCAAGGGAAACCAAGGACCTTGGCAATAGCCTATAATGTTTTGGTGGTAACAGGGAACTACCTGGCCAGAACCTCACTGGAAGGTATGCCATCCCAGGCACTGAAAATTTTCTAGTAACAGTCTATGGCTTCTGGATGTGTCAGATGGTGGTGACCACGGGGGAGACTCAACACTCACCAGTGCCAAGAAGAGACAGTGGAGTGTTCATCACCAAGTGAGACATCTCTGTCATATCCTCCAAGGCTTAGGGACCATTGTGGAAAACGGAAAGTGGAAAGAGTTAAAAGTAGGGAGGATGCTTTGCAATACTGTCTTCTGCATATAAAGCAGCCAAGGTGTTTATGACTTCTCGGGGATTAGCATGACCTACACAAGACCTGCATAATAGGAGGAGAAAAATTGTAACCTCAAAATAGAAAGAGACTAGTTGCAAAGAAGGGATACAGTGAAGGGTGGATTTGGGAGAAGAAAAGAGGCTTGTATGAGGGGGCTATGATCATGGAAAATTGTCTATATGTATGGAGGTTGTTATCAAAGTTTCTTTACATTTTATATTTTATTTATTTGAGAGGAAGAGGCAGAGAGAGAGAGAGAGAGAGAAATGGGTGCCACCAGCTGCTGCAAACAAACTCCAGATGCATGCGCCACCTTGTGCATCTGGCTTACTTGGGTCCCGGGGAATCAAACTGGATCTTTTGGCTTTGCAGGCAAGTGTCTTACCACTAAACCATCTCTCCAGGCCTATAAAAGTTTTTTAAAGAGGGCATTTAGCTATTCCCATAACAGTCATGCTACTGTTGCACCAGTAGGCACAACTTTTGTGGCTGGTTGGTTGTTTGTATTATAGGGTCCACTGCTGGTTAAGACTGGTGTTGACTTTTCTCCCCCAGTAGCCTACACAGCACTTTCCAGCATGAATATAGCCAGCAAAGAGGAAGCAACCCGCTTAGTTTCTCAGTGTTCTGCAACAGACATATGTGGTGTCTTCAGCAATAGGGTCTTACCATATAGCTCTGGAAGACAACACAGATCACTGGGAATATTTTTTTGCAGGCCTCGGGGCCTACCTGACTGATTACTGATAGAAATCACCCAGCCAACAGCAGCTTGTGGGAAGAAGGTTTACTTCTGTTTACAGGCTCAAGGGGGAAGCTCCTCGATGGCAGAGGAAAACTACGACATGAGCAGAGGGTGAACATACCCCCCCCACATACACACGGCAACATAAGGTGAGCAATAACAACAGGAGAATGTGCCAAACACTGGCAAGGGGAAGCTGGCTATAACACCCATAAACCCACCCCCAACAATACACTGCCTCCAAGAGGGATTAATTCCCAAATCTCCATCAGCTGGGAACCTAGCATTCAGAACACCTGAGTCACACCACCACACTGACTGACAACTCACTGGGAGATATCTCACATTTGACACTGGAATTTTCCTGTAATCATCTATGGCTTCTGGGAGCAGCTTCATCCAATCCTGCAGGATACTTCTGTTCAAATGCTCTCTTTTGGTTGTTTTTTTACTTACTTTTTTTTTTTTTTTAATTAGCAAACAAAGAAATAGGCTTCTATATGGCTTTTCTCCCTAATGTTTTTTGTTTTGGCTAATCACACACCCTCTCATATTTCTTTTTTTAATTTAGATTTCATTGAGATGTAATTCATTAAATTATGTCCAATTCCTAATTCCTAAACATTTGTATTACCTCCAAACATACTCATTACAGTTGCTCCCCTTTCCTCATTTTCCCAGGCCTTGGCAAACAATCTACTCTCTGACATATACATTTTCCTATCCTGGCTATTTCATAAATCTAGAATATGACATATGTTGTTTTTCATCTTGCATCTTTCAGTTAGCCCAATGTTTTCAGGGTTCATGTCGGAACATGTATGCATTTTCATTATTTATTTATTTATTGATTGATTTATTGATTGATTGATTTTAGAGTGAGAGAGAGACAGACAGAGAGAGACATGGATCACCAGGGCATCAGTCACTGAAACCAAACTCCAGACACTTGCATCACCTATGTGTGACTTTGTGCTTGCCTCACCTTTGTGCATCTGGCTTACGTGGGATCTGGAGAGTCAAATGTGGGTCCTTAGGCTCCACAGCCAAGCACCTTAACCACTAAGCAATCTCTCCAGGCCTGAATTTTCATTTTTAATGGCTGAATAAATTGATATGGATAGGTTACATTTTGTTTCCCTCAGCTGGTAAACATTTTGATTGTTTCTATATTGGTTATAAATATGTTTGTAATAGCAAATATTTGCACAAGGATTTTTATGAACATGCTTTCAATTCTCTTGAGTATATACTTAGGAGTGAAATTGTTGTATCATATATATGGTAATTCTATGTTAAACGTTTTGAGGAAATGCCAAATTGTCTTCCAAAATATCTGCCTAATTTTACATTCTCACCAACATAGGAAAGGCTGGGTATGATAAATTCGAAAAATAAATTTACATGAATTTATGCAAAAGTTACCCATATTCTTACTCAAACTTGTTATTATCTTATGCCAGATCGTAGCCATCATAGTATGTATGAAGTGACATCTCATTGTGGTTTAGGTTTGGATTTTTCTAGTGGTTAATGATCTTGAAACACTTTCATGTGTCTATCAGACATTTGTATATCTTTGGAGAACTACCTCTTCAAATATTTTGCCCATTTTACATTTGAAGTTGTTTTTAAAGTGCCAAGTTGTGAGAAGTGTTTATATAATGTGGATATTAAATCTTTACCAGACACATGATTTGCAGTTATTTGATCTATTTTATGTTTTGCTTTCTACTTTTAATGTTCTTTGAAGCACTGATGGAATCCAATTAATTTATTTCTGCAACTTGTCCACTAATGTAGTTTAAGAAATCTACCTCAATGAAGATTCACACCTGTGTTGATTTATAATCATCATTTGATCTAAATATAAAATCCTTAATTCATTTTAAATTAAGTTCTTTGTTTATAGGAGAAAGAGTTCCATTTTTATTCTTTTGCATGTGAATATCCATTTGTTCTGTCTTCATTTGAAGATCCTTTCAGGCAGGAGTGACACATTCTTATACCTCAGGAAGCTGAGGTAGGAGAATTTCAAGTTTAAGCCCAGCCTTGGCTATAGCAAGACTGTGTCCTAAACCAAACCATTGTTCTGTCCCATGGAATTGTCTTGAAACCATTTTTGAAAATCAGCTGACCATGGGTATAATTCATTGCTGGATTCTCAAATCTATTCCTTTGATCAGTATATGTATCCTTAGGCCAATCATAGCGTCTGATTACAGCATATATGTAGTAAATTTTGAAACTGGGAAGTATGCCTTTTCCATTATTGTTCTTATTTAAGATTGGCTACTTGTGGGATCTTGTATTTGTGTGTATAATATTGCGGCTCAGCTATACTATTTTGTACAAAAGTTTGTCAAGAATTCTGATTGAGATTACATTGAATTTGTAGGTCAATGAAGAATATTGTCTCTTTAACATTACTAAAAATTTCAAGCAACAACTGCGGACTGTTTCACATTGACTTAAATCTTCCTTAATTTCTTTCAGCAATATTTGTTAGTTCTGAATCTCTTACTTCTTTATATGCATGTGGAAGCCAAAGCAGAGTGATGGGTGCCTTCCTCTATCGCTCTTCTGCACTGCTTCCTGGAGATGAGTCTTTCATTGAAACTGGAGCTGTTGGTCTGACTGATCAGGGATACTGGACGCTTCTTCTGTACATGGCCAACTCCCTTACTGATCTTCTGCTCTACTGTGAGGCAGCCATGCTGCATATGGTCCAGCCACTGCTCATGAGAGAAACTATTGAGTTCAGAAAGAGGAATCACAATTTCTCCACAGTGAAATCCCAGCTGGATAAATCTACATGTTACATCAGTCTTAAGTATATTTTTTATTAGTAGCAGAACAAAGGTATTTTGTTGAAGAATTTTATATCTTTTTTCATAAGAGCTAGTGACCTATAATTTTATTTTATCATATCTTTGTTTAGTTTTGGTATCACGGTAATACTGACCTCATAGAAGAAGTTAGCAAGTGTTTCCTCATCTTTTGTTTTGGGAAGAATTTGTGAAAATTTTTTTTTTAACTTGGTAGAATTCACCACTGAAACCATCTAATCTGTATTCTCCAATAACTATAAATAATCTCTTCAGCTAAAGCCTGTTATGAGTTTCCATATTTATTTTTTTTCTTTCTTTCTTTCTTTTTTTTGTTTTTCGAGGTAGGGCCTCACTCTAGCCCAGGCTGACCTGGAATTCACTATGGAGTCTCAGGGTGGCCTCAAACTCACAGCAATCCTCCTACCTCTGCCTCCTGAGTGCTAGGATTAAAGGCGTGCGCCACCACACCCGGCGAGTTTCCATATTTATGGTTAGTATGAATTGTCTAAGAATTTTTTCAATTCACCTATATTACTTAATTTTTACATGCACTTCATAAAATTCTGGTGTAATCCTTTTATTTTCTTAAGGTTGATAGTAAAAGATCCTATTCTCCATTTTAGTAATTTATTATCACTTTTTATCATTAATTTAGTTATATGTGTGTTGATTTTGTTGATCTTTTACAACAATGTAGTTTTGTTTTTTTCTGGGGGGTTTTGGTCGCTTTTGAGGTAGGGTCTCACTCTACCCCAGGCTAGCCTGTAACTCACTCTGTAGTCCCAGGCTGGCCTCAAACTCACAGCAGTCCTCCTACCTCTGCCTCCCAAATGCTGGGATTAAAGGTGTGTGCCACCATGCCTGGCTCCATTTTTCTGGTTTTTTTCTAGGGTGTCTATATAACATATTTATTTTTGCTGCTACCTTTATTATTTCCTTGATTCTGCTTGCTTTGGACTTAATTTGATTTTGTTTTTCTAGTTTATTAAATACAAAGTCTAGAACACTAATTTAAGACCTTATTTCTTTTTTAACAGGCATGTACAGCTATAAAAATCCCCTGCGCTCTGCTCTGTTTGAATACCATAAGCTTTGTTATAACATGTTTTTATTTTCATTCTTATCAAAGTGGTATCTAATTTTTCATGTGATTTATTTTATCTCATTGGCTATTTAAAAGTGATTGTTTAACATCTATTATTTGTCAATTTCTGTTATTTATTTTTAATTTCATTCCACTATGGTCAATTGGATCTTTTAAAGAAAACTTATTCTGCCAACACCTTTTTATTACAGCATTTACTTTATCCTCATTTAGTGTAATTACTCTAAGTGTTATTTATACCTATCAGTTTTCTATTGCTTTACTATATCCATTTTTGCTTATCATTTCCTCCATTGTTCCATTATTTTACATTAAATAGATATATATATATATATTTTTTTTTTACAAAGGCTATAGTCTTATGTCCCCTCTCCTCTGGTCTCACTTTCCCTGAGGGCCTTCCTCACTGGGGTTATTGGTGTTCACTGTTGGGTAATTAAGGCCTCAGTCTTGGGGGTGGGTAATGTGCATCAGGTTATTTCTACCCAACCTGTGGCTCTTACAATCTTCCTCCCTTCCCACAATGGTCCCTGAGCCTTGGTGGGTCTGTTAGAACTCTGGTTTAGTGTTGAGTTCTTTATAGCCTCTGAGTTTTTGCTTGGAGGTGTTTTGATTAACCACAGTGTCTGTTGACATTTCCCTGTACAAGCTAGCACTGGGAACAAAACTCATGTCACTGCTTCTTCTGCAATTTCTTGTGGGCTCTGAAAATGTGGCAAAGGTGGCGCACATCTTATGGTAAGCAGTTAGCTATGTTTTCTTGCTGTATCGATGGAAATTTGGAGTTCCTCAACTTTCTCTCCAATCTGTAAAATAAAACAGATTCTTCAACCAAGACTTTTTGTTTGTAAGCTCACTCTTTTTATCCATAAAGCAGTGGGGGCATCTCTCTAGAGTCTGTAAGTTTACCATCCATGGGATTCTGACTGGGTTTTCAGTACCAGATATGAGTTCTCTCCCACTGAGTGAGCCACATTTCTAATCAGAGAACAGTTGGTTACCTGCAAAGGCAGTATGTTCCTATTGAACATGAGTACTTCTTGCCAAGCTGTTTCATTTTTTAGCTTGCAGGGTACCCTGCTTATTCATACTCTCGGTGAACATTGTCCCCCAGCAGCTCACATAGCTCTTTCCAGCACTAAGAGGGCTAGCCAGGAAGGAATTGGTTTCCCTCTCAGTTTTAGCATGGTATTTCTGTGTCCTGTGACTGCAGTCTGTAGTGTCTTCAGCAATACTCTTATCTTTTAGCTCAGTAAGGGACCAAGTGTTATGTCAATGGCCTGCATTGTTTGGGGACTTTACGGGTTTCCTTGGCCACCAGCTCATTGTGGGGGTAACCCAATTCTAGACCTAGGATTAACCAGCCAGAGCCCATGGTTTTGGGGTTAAGCTTTTTCCATCTTCTACTCTATTTAAACTCCTTTATTGTATATATAATTCATGATTACTATGGAGATTTTCAGTGCCAACTTAATTTCTAACTTTCTCTCCTTTCATATAACACCAACTTAATTTCTAACAGCCTAAATCTGAATAGTAAAAACTTAATTTCAATAGCATTCAGTAACTTCATTCCTATATCGTCAGTTTCTGTCATCCTGTTAGCATCACAAATAACATCTTTAAACATTATGTGACCATCATCATAGATTATGAATTATTGAATTTTGCAGTTATCTTTTAAACCAATGAGTATTATAAACTAAATATATTTATGACTTGTATTTTTATGTAAATACTAGTGTTCTTACTTGCTTTGTGTAGATTGAAGTTACTGTCTAGTGTCCTTTCATTTTAGCCTGAAGAACTAGTTTTTGTACTTTTTATAGTAAAAATACTTGCAAAGATCTCCCAGTTTTTGTTTTCTTTGGAATGTTACAACTTCACAGTGGCAGTTTTGATGGGCATACAATTTTGGATTGATAGTTTTATGTTGAATATCACATGGTGCTAGCCTGCTGTCTTCCATTATTCCCAAAGAAACACTCATTGTTGATCTTATTAAGTCTTCCTTGTGCAAGGGTTGCTTGTTATGTGCATTATTTCACCAGTGTAACTCTCTATTACTGATTCTCTACTACCTTTTTCAAGTTTCTCTCATTTTCTTTATAATTTTACTATGATGTATCCAGAACACATCTTCTAGGGTTCATCATACTGGAAAGTTGTGAGTGTGGTGGTTTGAATAAGATTTCCCCTATAAACTCATGTGTTCTGAATAATTATTTTCCAGGTAGTAGCAACTTAGGAAGTAGAATCTTGCTGCATAATGTCTATATCTGGAGATGGCCTTCAGAGTGTTATAGCCAGCTCCCCCTATCCAAAATTTGGCTCACTCTCTTACTGCTGGTTTCCATCTGCTGTGGCAGAAGTTATACCCAACCTTTGCTTGTCCCATATTTTTCCCCGTAATCATGAAGCTTCCTGTCAAGACTGTAAGCCGTTATAAATTCCTTCCTCTCATCAGTTGCTTTTGATTGGATATTTTGTACAAGCAATGTGAAGGTAACTAGAACAGAGAATTGGTACCAAAAGGGAGCAGGTGTTCCTGCTAGAAACCTGACTATGTGGCTCTTGGTCTTTTGGAACTGATTTGTGGGAGGAATGAGGAAGGATTTTGAAACTTTGGACTAAGAAATGTCTTTCAGTACTCTAAGAAGAGCTTAACAGACCATTCTGATTAGAGAGTTGAGAAATCTAATTTCAGTAAGAACTGTGGACTACAAGACTTGGCTTTTGAAGGAAAAAGAGAGCTTTGTCCAGACTGGGCTAGAAAAAGTTTGTATGAGATGCTAGCTGCTCTCTGCCTGTTTTCTGAGAACTTGAACATGGCTGAATTTAGAAGAAGTGAACAGGTGTGAGAACAAAGATGCAGCACAGAAAGAAATGAAAGTTTCAGGCTTGAGACATTCAGTAGTAATTGTGTTAGAGACTATTCCACCACTGAGATTAGGCCAGCTGTTCTGTACTGGGACAGTAGGAAGAGTGCTAAAGGGGGGTTCCTGTTCTTACAAAAGTTGGCTTTAATCCCCTCTGTATTTACGAATATGGTAACCAACCAGGTACTGTGGGAGTAACAAATGTAGGGAAAAAAAGTGTTATTGGATTTGCAAATAGTTGTTTGGAAATGGCCCCCAGGCAAGGTGGAACAGGGTCACAAGTCCCTGAGTAAAGGCCATAGTATGAATGAACCCATGTGTTGCAGTGGGCCATAGTATGAATGAACCCATGTGTTGCAGTGGGAATCCACTAGAGATGTCAGTGGGTTTCATTTTGGAAATGCCAGGACTAAGAAAAGGCTGCCAAGGAAAGTTATTGGCCTCAGATGGCCTATTCCCTTGGCTGTAAGCAGCCCCGCTGGAGGGATTGAGCTGGAATCTTAGAGACATTGTTATGGGTCCTACATGGACACAAAACTATAGGATCTAATATTTTCCCTGTTTGTTTTTGTCCTTGCATTACTTTAACTTTTCCTTGCTATGCCCAATTCCATAATTTGCAGTGTAAATGCTTACTCTGTGCCCTTGGTGTATATTTTACTTGTGTTTTGGTTTTGCAGGGCCACAATTAAGAGACTTTACACTCTGGAATGTTTGGACAGTGTTGGGATTGGTAAAAACTATTGGGACTTTTAAAGTTGGACTGGATTGTTTTTACATCATAAAATGGTGTAATTCTATGGGACCAGCAGCAAAATGAGGTGGTTGGAATACGATATCCCCCATAAACTCATGTGTTCTGAGTGCTTGGTCCCCAGTTAGTGGCAACTTGGAAGGTTGAGTCTTGTTGAAGGTTTGTTGCTTGAGGATGGGCTAAAGCCCATCCTTTAACACTTTAAAAAGTGTTATAGCCATCACCTCTTTTCCAGAGATTTTCTCAATCTCTTGCTGCTGTTTTTACCTACTGTGGCAGAAGTGATGTCCAAACCTTGCTTGTGCCATGCTTTCCCCTGCCACCATGAAGCTTAGAAGCCAAAATCAACCCTTTCCCCACATTAGCTGCTTTTGGTTGAGTGTTTTCTTCTCCCAGAAACATGAAGGTACTACAACAGTGACTTTCTCCTTTGAATGGAATTAATGATTTTCCTCAACTTTGAGAAGTGGTCTGTCATTGTTTAAATTCTTTCATTTTTTGACATTCTAGAACTCCCATAATGCCTCTAGCACTATGCTTGACCATGTCCTACAATTATTGTACTTCTGAATTTGAAAGTTCTCCCCAAGTTTTATAATTTCTATCTCTTTATTTATACTCCTTATTTGACAAGGCATTTTATACTTTCCTTTAGCTATTTAAAGTAACTACATCCTCTTCTAGATGTGAAAACAAACTGCATGGACTTCAGAAATGATTTCTATTTATTGTTCATTTATCTTGTGAACAGATCATATCATAGTTTTGCATGCTTGAAAATTATTTGTTGACAACTTGACATTCCAAATAATGTACTGTGATAATTCTTATATTAAGATTCTTCATACTCCACAGGGTTGATCTTTGTTGCTGCTGATAGTTGTGGTTTTGTGACTTTTATTAATTAATTATGCAAGAATCTGTATTATTTTTTCATGTGGTCACTGAAAGTCACTATATGGTTAGCTTAGTGGTTAGGTATGAATGCATAGAAATTTCTCCAATCAACTATAAATAGTTTCCCTACTGTAAATCATTCAAATTGGCTTTGTTGACTTGTCTGGCACCTTGGCACATTCACTTAATGATGAGCTTCAGCTAAGTCTATCATCGGCCTTCAAATTTGATGGCCTCTCAAGTAATTGGACTTCATACATGACAGATCAAGCTTCCACTAAGAGTATTTCCAGAGATCAGTATGACAACTGCAAAGCATCTTATGGCTTAATATCTTAAAAGAAATGAAGATGGGAGCTTAACATATCAAAACAATACTAAAAGAGAAGATGATAACAGTTAATAGCTACATAAAAAGCAGAAGGATCTAAAATTAAACACCTCACCTCAGAACTGGAGAAACAATCACAAACCAAAAAAAAAGTTACTATAAGGAAAGACACAATGAAGAACAGTGCAGAAATAGTGAAATGGTGACAACAAGGACAACGGAAAAGATCAAAGAGATGCAGACCTGATTTTTCAAGAAGATAAGTAAAATTGTCAAGCCCTTAGCTAGACTAGGAGAGAAGACTTCAGCAAAATCACTGATGCTAAGGAGACATTGCAGCCAGTAAATCAGAACTACAGAAATACAAATAATTGCTAGCAATTATTATGAATAACTATATGCAGACAAGGATGCAGAGGAAAAGGAACCCTTATATATTGTGGGTGGAAATGTAAATTAGTCACAGATATTAAGAAACACATTATGGAGATTTCTCAAAAAAAAATTAGAACTACCATAGGATGCAGTGAGCCTACTACCAAATAAATATCCAAAGGAAATTAAATCAGTATGTTGAAAAGATATCTGAAATTCCATGTTTAATGCAGCACCATTCAAAACTTCTAATAAGTAGAAAGAAACTATCAATCAAAAATGAATTAAAAAAGAAACTGGGGTACCTGTACATCATAAAATACTATTTAGCTACAAAAGAATGAAATAGTGTCATTCACAATAAGATATGTAGAACTGGAGATCATTAAATGAAAAGAAAGATAAATGCTGCATGATTCACTGTAATATGGAATATAATGCATTAATCTTGTAGAAGTTAAGAGTAAATGGTGGTCACCAGAGGCTGGGCAAGATAAGAAGGATGGAGGAGATATTTTTCAATGGACACTAAGTTTTAGGTAGATAAGACTAACAAGTACTTATGTGTTTTTGCTGACTATAGACAATGATAATGTACTATGTATTTGAAAAAGACGGATGAAAGGAATTTGAAATGTTTCAAGAGGAAAAAAAATAAATGTTTGAGGAGATATGTTTTGTCTGATTTAAACAATACACAATGTAGGTGAATCAATCACATTATGCCCCATTAATATATAAAAATTTTGCATATTACTTATCAGTTAAAATGTAATGTTCTAAAAAGCAATGTAAACAAGAATAAAACAATATAGAAAATATGTATAAAGACAGTAGAAATAAAAAAATCACATTGGATTATTGTGTAAATTTTGTTCTTGTTATGCTTTTTAGGTCAGGTCTCACTCTAGCCCAGGGTGACCTGGAATTCACTATGAAATCTCAGGGTAGCCTCAAAAGCATAGCAATCCACCTACTTCTGCCTCCCAAGTGCTGGGATTAAAGACATGTGCCATCTTGCCCAGCCAAATAAATTTTAAAATCTAAATGAAATGGATAATTTTCCAGAAAAATGAAACTTACCAGAGTAATCATGGCAATAACAGAAAACTGTAACAGATAAACTGTCATAGAAAGAGTGGAGAAAGTAATAAAAGTACTCATGTAGATTTGAATACCAACTCCAGGAGAATTTAAACAAACCTTTAAAAATTAGAGAATTCCATATAAATAAATCCTATATAAAATGAAGGGCTGTTCCCTAATCCTCTGAATTTATAAAACCTAAACTGACAAAGAATGTAGTAAAAAAAAAAAAAAGGAAAACTAGAATCAACCTACTTTAACATAGTGCAAAATTAATTTTCAACAGATTATAAAAACACATTTAAAAAATGATACAACTCATCTCTTTTCATTTGTTCTATTTTCCCTTTATAAGGTAGGGTCTTTCTCTAGCCTAGGCTGACCTGGATGGAATTCACTATGTAGTCTCTCACACTGGCCTAGACTCACAGCGATTCTCCTACCTCTGCCCCTTGAGTGCTGGGATTAAAAGCATGCACCACTATGCCAGGCTTGTCATTTGTTCTAAAATCACAAGGTTATTTCTCTATTAAGAATAAGATAAGATATTCATGTTAATAGTGCTAAGAAGAATCATATAATCATCTTTATATGAGCTGCCTAGTCATTTAACACAACCTAATTATTCATTTTAAAAGTACAAATAACATAAAAGTTTATAGTTATTTCTTTTTGAGACAGGGTTTCACAATGCAGCCAAGGCTGGCCAAGAATTTACTTTAGTTTCCCTGAGCGGTGAGATTATGGATGTACCATCATGTCTCATTTAGAGTAACCTGCCCCTCTTCTATCTCCTTTGCTTCTTCATTTCTCCCTCCCTTCTTTCCCCTTTCTTTGTTTCTTTCTTTTTTGGCTTATGTATGTGTATGTGGTTTATATACGTTTAGGTGCATGTGCATGTATGCCAGTGGCTGATGTTAAATGTGTTAATCACTCTTCAACTTATTTTTTGAGTCAAGGCATTTTCACTGAACCCTGAGTTCATGGATTGGCTCAACAAACTACCCAACAGCTCTAAGAATCCTGTCTTCACCAGTGCTGGGATTATAAACCTTGCAACACTATGCCCATATTGGGGGGAGTGTTGGGGATCTGAACTCAGGTCTTCATGCTTGTGTAGCAAGTGCTTTACTAAATGCCATCTCCTCACCCTCATAGTTACCTTCTTTTTTTTTAAATTTATTAGTTTTCTTTTCAGCAAATACAGGCAGTTTGGTACCATTGTTTAGGCTTATCCATGACCTACCCCCTCCCAATGGCCCCTCCTTGTTGATGTAAATGGTTCCTGAATTGTGGAGTTAGCCCACAGTTCTTGATAAGATAAATGTCTCTGCATATCATGATCCAACATGTGACTGACATTCTTTCCTCCCCCTCTTCTGCAAAATTTCCCTGAGCCATGTTGGGTTCATTTTTGGTCTGCTTCAGTGATGAGGTGTTGGGGGCCTCTGAGGCTCTGGCTCTCTGGTTTGGTAGGAGTTGATTTTTCTTTGTGTTGGTCTCCTTCCTCTTTGTGCTGGTATCAGGTTCATTAAGAAAACAGCACCCTTGTTTGTTTCGCTAATTTTCCTTAGTTTCAGTCGGGGCCCCTTTTGAGGTATGATAGGGCAGCTCTCTCCTTAGGATCTGCATTTATCTGAAAAAGAGAAGCAGATTCTCCAACGGAGAGTAAGTTAGCACCCGGAAAATTGAGATAACACTTACTTTAATAGGTGTAGGCCCTCTTGTACCCCATGATTGATGGTAGCTTTATATTGGAGAGTGGGTTTATGTTTGAATATGGTTCTGACTTGTTTCCCAGCTCCAGTTATGGGTCCCGTACCACTGAGGGGATCAGTTAGCCAAATCAAGAGCAGTTGGTTCCCCACCATGACTGTGTGCCACTATTGCACTGTGTGGGCATCACAACTGGTTATTTGTTGCTAAGTAGGTTAGACCATGAGTTGCTTGGACAGACATTGGTCATTTCCCCCAGTCGCCCATGTATCACCTTCTGGCACTAGACAAGCTGACTGTCTGGGGACTGACTCTCTCCTGGAACAGCATGGCTGGAAGCATAGTTACCTTCTTAATATAATGAAGTTTAAATATTTTAGCCACCCCTCCACTAATACAACATTAGAATATATGAATGTTCTTGGCAAGTATGAGGTAAAAGGAAATGGTTCTCACTTAATAACTACTATAATATGTCCTGAATTTAGAGGTATTAATCATTATGCCTAAGAGGAAGTACTTAAAGAAATACAGTTTGGAAAGGAAGAGGAGTACACAGCAGCAGAAACAAAAATAAAATGGGACAATGTGAAAATGAGAAGCTGCGAAGGGGAATGAACCAACAGGAATAAGTCAACCAGCAGAATGGGAGAAAATACTTGCAAAATGTATTTGAGAAATTATTTCTAAAATGTATAGATAAACTTTAATGTTTTTACTTTTTATTTATTTGCAAGGGGAGAGAGAGAGAGAGAGAGAGAGAATATAAGAAAATGCACATGACAGGGCCTCTTACCACTGCAAAGAATTCCAGATGCATGAACCACTTTGTGAATTTGACTTTACATGGGTACTGGGGAATGGAACCCAGGCTGTCAGGATTTGCATACAGTTACCTTTAACCACTGAGCTATCTGTCCAGCCCCTAGTGAACTTTTGAAAACAATCTTATTAATAAGTATGATATATGAACATATTTCAAATTGATCATATTCCTGTTGGATTATGTTCTTATGTCCCCTCTTCCCCATCCCCATTCCACTGACGGTCCTTCTCAAATGTGATTTTCAATAATCACTGTGGGATCTTGAACACAAAAACAAAAAGCCAAATAACCTGTTTGAAAATGGGCAAAATCCTTGGGACAGACATTTTCCTAAGGAAGACACATAAATATTTTAGTACACAGAAAGGCATTGAATTCACTAATTAGGGAATACAAACCCAATTCACAATGAGATACTCGTGTTTTCTAGAATGGCTATTACAATAACAAAATAGAAAATAACTAATGCTGGAAAAGATATAGAAAAGGGAGAATGTGTTACTTGTTATTAGAAATGTAAATTATTGCATACACTATGAGAAAGCAATATGGAATTCCCTTAATATTAAAAATAGATATGATCAAGCAATACTACTTTTATGTGTAAATTACTAGCTCAAAACAGTATCCTGATAAAATATCTACATTCCCTTATTCCTTGCAGCATTATTTACAACATCCAAGACATATTTTTTTAAAAAAAAGCCTTAATGTTCATAATTGGATGAAAAGGAAATCTCCCCCATTCTTTCCATCCTTCTTTCTCTCTCTCTTACACACACACACACACACACACACACACACACACACACACACACACAAATATTGTTCTGCTTTAAAAGGAAGGACATCCTGGCATTTACAACATGATAAATCTATTTTAATATTGAAATAAGTCACACACAGAATAACAAATGCTACATGAACTCACTTATATGATGAGTCTAAAAAAAAGCTAAACTCAAAAAGACAGAGTGGGATGGAGGCTGTCAGTAGAGGAAGAAAGAGGGAAATGGTCATTAGTTGAACAGCACAAAGCTTCAGGAATACAGGCTGACTAATTCCTAGAGATCTATTGGAAATCAAGATAGCTTAAAAATAAAATTTTGTATTTTATACTTAAACTATGCTGAAAGTAAATGTGCTTTTTAATATCTTATTTTTATTTGAGAGAGAGAGAGAATGGGCATGCCCAGGGCCTTCACTCACTGCAAAGAAACTGCAGAAGCATGCACCACCTTGTGTATTTGGCTTATGTGGGTCCTGGGAAATCAAACCTAGCTTTGTAGCCTAGTGTCTTAACCACTAAACCATTCCTCCAGCCCTGGCATATTTTTAAAATATATTTTTATGATTTTAAAATATTTTATTATTATTTTATTTGAGAGAGAGAGGGAGAGGGAGAAAATGGGCACGCCAGGGCCTTTCAGCTGCTGTGAACGAATTCCAGATGCATGCACCTCCTTATGCACATGTGGGATATTGCATGCTTGCATCACTGTGTGTCTGGCTATGTGAGACCTGGGGATTCCAACTTGTGTTCTTAGGCTTCTCAAGCAAGCCTTGACCACTAAGCCATCTCTCCAGAACCCTGGTATTTTTTTTTTTTTTAATTTGAGAAACAGAGAAAGAAGCAGAGAGACAGAGAGGCAGATAGAAAGAGAATAGGTGTGCCATGGCCTCCAGCTGCTGCAAATGAACTCCAGATGCATGAGCCATCTTGTGCATCTGGCTTAGATGGGTCCTAGGAAACTGAACCTAGGTCCTTTCATTTTGCAGGCAAGTGCCTTAACTGGTAAGCCGTCTCTGCAGCTCCCCTGTCATGTTTTTTTTTTTAAATTATTTATTTATTTATTTATTTGAGAGTGACAGATACAGAGAGAAAGACAGATAGAGGGAGAGAGAGAGAATGGGCGCGCCAGGGCTTCCAGCCTCTGCAAACGAACTCCAGACGCGTGCGCCCCCTTGTGCATCTGGCTAACGTGGGACCTGGGGAACCGAGCCTCGAACCGGGGTCCTTAGGCTTCACAGGCAAGCGCTTAACCGCTAAGCCATCTCTCCAGCCCTCCCCTGTCATGTTTTTTAATAACAAAAATAATAAATAAAGCAGGAGGAAGTTTGTGTAGGTAGCAAGTAGATGGGTGTCTGGTACAAATTGTGATAGGGATTTCACAGATGTATAGTTAGTTCTAAACTCATCAAATTCTACACGTTATAGTATTTTCTCAATAAAATCTCACAACATGGTTAAAAAGAGGCAAAATTATCCTTATATGTAGCTTATATGGCTATGTATTTTCATGTAAAGCTATATATTTCATATATTTTCACTTAAAACTATTAATTAAAATACCACAAGCATGAAACTATAATAAAATAAAATATAATCAATGCAAAAAAATAACCTTAATACATACAACAAAAACAGTTGCACAATATAAAAGACCCAAAATATATTAGAGAATAGGACAAAACAAAACAAAATAATGAAATATAAACTTGAACAGTTACTTTATAAGGAGATGTATAAAGTATTCTTGAACCACTTAAATACAAATATTAGTGTGGTAGTTTGATTTAGGTGTCCCCCATAAACTTGGGTGTTCTTGATGCTAGGCTCCCAGCTGATAGAGATTTGGGAATTAGCACCTCCTGGAGGCAGTGTATTTTGGGGTGGGGGCTTATGGGTATTATAGTCATTTTCCTCTTGACAGTGTTTGTCACACCTTCCTGTTCCTGTTGTCCACCTGATGTTGGCCAGGAGGTGATGTCCACCCTCTGTTCATCCCCTCGAGTCCGCAAGCTAAAATAAACTTTCCCACAAGATGTTCTTGGTCAGGTGATTTCTGGCAGCAATGCAAACCTGACTGCAGCAGTAATGTTCATACTGAGGAGTGGTCTCATTTGCTGCTAGACTCCTGACTGTGTCCCTTTGGCCTTGTGGAGCTTATTTTCAAGAAGAATGTGGATGAATTTGAAACCTTGGCCTAAGAGATACCTTGCAGTGCTGTAAGTACAGCTTGATGGACTATCCTGGTCATTGCAGGAGGGCCATGATGTTTTATAGTTTATCTCTGCTTGCTCTTCTGTCTTGTGCTCGCTTGCTCTCCTTCTCATTATCTCTCTCCTCTCTCTTCCTCCTGATGTGATGGCATGATAATAGCTTCCTGTTCCTGCCATCTCTTCCTTGCCACAATGGACTCTATCCTCTAGAACTGTAAGCTGAAATAAACCCTTTCTTTCTATAAGCCGTTTCCGGTCGAGTATTTGTCCCAGTGACAAGAAAATAATTACTACAGCTTCCATTTTATTACTTTGTGTCTGTCAATGGGTTTTGAAATAAATATTTTTATTTTCTTGAGAAACAGACAAAGAGAAAGAGGCAGACAGAGAGAGGGAGAGTGAATACAGCATGCCAGGGCCTTTTGCCAGTGCAAACAACTCCAGAGGCATGCACCACATTGTGCATCTGGCTTTATGTGGGCACTGAGGAATTGAATCCTGGCAGTCAGGATCTGAAAGCAGGTGTCTTTGACCACTGAGCAAGCTCTCCAGCCCTGACAATAGATATTTAATACTCACTATCCATACTCCTTCTGCCTTTCCTCCCTCCTACTTATTTTTGTCTCTATAATTATTATTCTATATTCAGATTAGCATTTTTATTAGTCCTATATGAGATGGACCATAAAATTTTTAAATTTTATTTATTTATTTGAGAGAGTGAGAGAGGGAAAGAGGTAGACACACACAGAGAAGGATAGAATGGGTGCACCAGGGCCTCCAGCCACTGCAAACTAACTCCAGATGCATGCATAACCTTGTGCATCTGGCTTATGTGGGTGCTGGGGAATCGAACTGAGGTCCTTTGGCTTTGCAGGCAAACACCTTAACAGCTAAGCCATCTCTCCAGCCCCAGTCTTTCTATGTCTAGACTATTTCATGTCACATATTGTAATCCAGTCACATTAATTGTGCTACAAAGTGATAGGACATCATTCTTTTGAGGAGTAATATTCCATTGGGTACATATGTATTGCATTTTCTTTATCCATTATCTACTGATGGGTATCCAGGTTGATTTGATATTTTAGTTATCATAAATAGTTCAGCAATTAACATGGGCCATGTAGACATACTTCTGATACATAATTTCATTTCCTTAGCTTTTTTAAAGAAACCTCCATATTAACAATTTTATTAATTAACTTTCCTACCAACTGTAAGACTTCTTTTGTTCATATCCTATGCAGAATTTGTTAGCTATTTTCTTTTTGATAATAGTCACCCTAACTAGGGCATCTCATCATGGTTTTGGTTTGTTTTCCCTGACAGCAAATGATGTTGATCCTTTCATAAATGTGTTGATTGTTTGAATTATGTCTCCAAGAAGTATATATTCATATGCTCTGTTCATTTTTTGTTGGATTATTTGTCTTTTTTACTGCTGAGTTGTTTGAATTCTTTATACATTTTGGATATTAATCATTAATTATATGAATAGTTTGGAAATATTTCCCATGTGGTGGGTTGTCTCTTCACTCTTGATTGTTTCCCTTGGGTGCAGCATCTTTGTAGTTTTATTTCATTCCCTTTGCATATTTTTTCACTTGTCACTTATGCTTTGGGGGCCTTGTGCAAAATGAAATGAAAGCCAAGGAAACAAAACCCCAAACACTGCCTTTATTGATGCCCTGAAGCACTTCTTGTCTGCTTTCTCCCAGCGGTTTGATAGTTCTAAACTTTGCATTCATGTAGTCGATCTATTTTCAGTCTTTTTTTTCTATAGGGTGAGAGTAGATGGCAAGTTTCAGTCTTCTGCATTTAAATATCCAATTTCCCCAGAATGGCACTTTTTGTAATAGCACAAAACTCAAAAAACCCAAAACTTCATCAGAAGAAACCAATCAAGTAAAACAAAGTACACACAACAATATTTAATTAAGCTACTACAAGAATGAGAAAGACTCCTGTCTACTGGTCTAAACTTATTCTTAATATACGTATAGAGATGGTGTGTAATGTGCTCACTTAAGGAAAATTCTTAAAGTCTTTGATTTATATTTTATATGATCTGTAAAGATAAAGCAAGCTTAGATTTATGAGCATGAAGGATGGGATGGAAGGAACTATATATCTTAATTAACAGAATTGATTTTAAAAACCATTTAAATATTTTACATAATTATAAAGTGAAGGAAACTATAAAGAGTAACCAAAGCAAAATGGAAGAAATAAGAAATGAACCAAACTATAAATTCAGTTCTATATAAAGGAATTATTTCAAATTATTATTTCAAGTCAAAGGGGCAGATGTGGCAACACTGTCATTTGACTGTATATCCTCTGGGAACTTTATCCTTAAGAACAAAACCAAACCAACAAAAGATGAAGCTGAATATCGAACTATTTCAATAATCGTGTTGTTTTTAGCAGTGTTGATATGATTAGGATGTAAATGTTGGATGGATATTGTGCAATGATGCACATGAGAAATTATGCCAACCGTAACAGGAACTAGGTTTCCCTTGTAGAAGTGTGGGTACACAACTGGGTGACTACTGAAGCCAAGAAAACCTGTTTTGTTTCCTCCCCAGTGATCAGTAATGACTGCAGAGACGCATAGCTGGTCAAAGTGCTGAGAAAAAAAAAATGGCTATTTAATGCTCAGCACTAAATGGGACATCTATATCACACTTCCAAGGCAGAGGGGACATTGTGGGAAAGGGGGTGGAAAAAGTCTAAGAGCTAGAGGATTAGGAGGAGTGCTGTGGAATCCTGACCTGTTCTTTTGCTTTTTCATATTTTTTTATTTTAATAAATGAACTGCACTGTGTGAATGCACTATATTAGGTTATACTCATGTTCCCTCTCCCTTCCCCCCACCCTACTCGATTGCACTGAGGTAACTCGTAGCAGCTATGATTATCTGCACAAAGTCAGGCCGCCATACGTTGTTATGGAAGGGGGAGGGGCTTATGGGGGGTCTCACTCCTCCTTGAGAACTTAGGAAGTTAAAGGTTGATGAGGGAGGGAGAAGCACTCTGCTTAGTAGAGTGTAGCCACTAGTAAGGCGCTCATGCTCTTACAACAAACCCTCAGCCGTCCTATAAACAGCCCTAATGAAACTCACTGGGTCCCAAAACAATCGAGAAGACATAAAAGCAGAAAGGGGGGCAAGTTGGGAATTGGATTAGTGAGAGTGGGAGGGGGACAAGCAGGTATAACTGGGTGGATATGATCTAAGTACAATACTGTGCATGTCTGGAAATGTCATAATGAATGCCATTATTATATGGAATTTGTATATGCTGATGAAATGGTAAACAAAAATAACTGCACTGAATTAAATTGGCAATATAAGTATCAACCCATGCTGTATTTAATTTGTAAAAGAAATGTTCCAACTGACCACAGAAAAGATCCAAAGAACATGTCTTACTTAGTTGTAGTGAACCCTTTTATTTCCCATATTTTGGTCTCTGAATAGCATTAAAAGGAAGTATTTGTGAAGGAAGAAATGTTTTCAGATCTGGGCCCAACCAGGATAACCATTCAAAAGTCTCCAACCCCAAGGGAACCAATTTAGCTTTGATAGGAAGGACAGCCTGTGAATAAGGCCTTACAGCTCCGAGGGAAAGGAAGGACAACCAAGAGACCACGTGAGTGGGGGGAGTGATCCCGCAGTTTTCTGCCCAGGTACTTTGGTAGGACGAAGGCTCTCGTTCCTCCAGCGGGGTGGTCTAAGTTGCTGGCTGCTCACAGTTCACAGCTGACATTTTCTCTAGGAACTACTTGGTGTCCCCAATAAACCACCTGTGTGCAAATGTCCATCTTGGTGTGTTCCTTATAGAGCCTGGGCTATGATAATAGGTACAGGAGCTATCTGGTGTAGACCCTGCTCTCCATAAGAGCCAGTATCACTGTTTTGTCCCAGGGGAATAATTTCCAGGGGTCCTAGTAAAGAACATGCCCAGTTAAGTGAATGTGCTTCATTCACAGCTCAAACTATTCTCACTGGGTATTTATAGTCTATTCACTGTACAAGACCAGGTGTAGTTTAATTATTAGAGGTCATTTTTACCATGAACAATGTTGCCTGGTAACCCAGCTGCCTTTTCACCTTTATTAGTTTCCAGGGGAACAGAGCTAGAAAGTTAACACAAGGTCATTTCTCCACAGAGAAAGAGAATGGGTTTTGTTAACTTTTCATTCACATGAAAAGAAACCTATGAGTTAGTTAATAAAAATAACTGAAATTTGAAAATACCAACAGCTCTCATTTAGAAGATGCCAGGAAACTAACTCATTATTTAAAAACCTGAAAAATAAAGGGAGAGAATAATTTATCCTGACTTTCTCCTTTGTAACAGCTTTTAGGATAAGGGATACGTTGACAAAGGGAATTTTCTTATTGAAATATTTTAGTTAATAAATGAGGAAGGACAGAATTTAGAAATCATCCATTTGCACCTTCTAATGAAAAGATTAATCTAATACCTAGTCATCAGCTATATAGTAGACAATGATTAGAGAGATAACTAGATGTTCTGCACTCCTGATGGACTTAGAAAACATTCTAACCCGAATCTGATCTGGCTTCTAGATTGCCATGGGTCAGGGCTATGCTAAAGGGTATTGTGAAGTTACCATTTCCCAAATCCAGACTGTGGAAAGTTATATGAGACAGATGAGCTAATTTCTTCAATAAAGATATTGGTAGAAAGAGAGGAGAGAAATATGAGACACCTATAGGAGGACAGAAGGTGAGAGTTTATAGAGTAAAAGAACATTAAGAGATATGAAGTATGAAGCATATTAACCAAGTGTAATCATGAGCATTATTTAGATTCTAGTTTGAACAACTTGTAAAAATTATGACTCAGTGAAGAAATTTCAAAACTAACTGAAGACTGATAAGAAGAAAGAGTATTATTTTAGGAATAAAACACAGGTCGAGTGTCCCTTATCCAGAATGCCTGGGATTATACATCCTCTGGATGTAGGATTTTTATTTATTTTATATATTTATTGGAGAGAGAAAGGGGGAGAAACAGAGAAGGCGAGAGACAGAGAGAGAGAGAGAGAGAGAGAGAGAGAGAGAGAGAGAGAGAGAGAAAATAGGCATACCAGAGCCTTTAGCCTTTGCAAATGAATTCCAGAAGCATGTCCCACCTTGTACATTTGGGTAATGGGGAATCAAACCTCCATCCATGTGCTTTAACTGCTAAACCATCTCTCTAGCCCTGGATTTGGGATTTTTTTTTTGAATTTTGGAATTTATCTATCATGTATTTATCATCTAATGAGATATCTTGGGTATAGAAACCAAGTCTAAACAAAAAAATTCACATTTGGGCTGCAGGGATGGCTTAGTGGTGAAGGCATTTGCCTACAAAGCCAAAGGACCCAGGTTCAATTCCCCAGGACCCACATTAGCCAGATGCACAAGGTGGCGCATGCATCTGGAGTTCATTTGCAGTGGCTGGAGGCCCTTGTGCGCTCATTCTCTCTCCCTATTTCTCTGTCAAATAAATAAATAAAAATATTTCATATGCATTGTATAAAAATAGCCTGAAGCTAATCTCACCCATTGTTTTCAAATTTCACATGTGAAACTTTCTACTTGTGTTATCACGTTGGTGATTATTTCACATTTTATAGCACTTCAGAATTTTAGACTTTTGGATTAGAGATTCTCAGTCTGTAATGGAATTATTGTAAAGAAACAACAGCTGTTAAAGTTACAGACAGATGAAGTACTGATGAAAGGGTAAAACATTTTTTTTCTTCAAAATAATTTGCACTGTTTAGAAATGGGCATGGGCTTAGATGAAACAAGATCATCCATTCATTTGTAACCACTAAACCTGGATTCAGCTTTGTGTTTTCTTATCTCCATAGTAGTTATAATGAAAACACACTTGAAAATAGCAACAACCCTTGTTTAGAGAGTTATTACATTTTTGTAATAACTAAAAACATACACATATTTATATTTTGATTTGAAATTTACATTTGATATGGTTAGAAATCCCAATCCAGAAACAACCTATAGAAATCACTCATGACTGTCATATGCTTATTATCATACACACCAGTGAACAAAACAGATATGATTATAATACAAAGGGGAAGCTAGCCAAGACACTGTCAGGCTGCAAAATGATATATCGTTGCTGGCTACTAGGTGGCTTAAACCATAGAGATGTATTCTCTCCATGATGGATAGGGGAGGGACCCCTGGAGCCCCCCTCCCTAAGGAGTTACTACCAGTTATGGTTCCTGGAGTTATTTTCTTCATGACGTAGCCACTGGTGAATTGCTCAGTAAACAATCCATGCTTCATACTCATGCAAGCAACTCTAACTAAACTCAGTGGGTCTCTCTCTCTCTCTCTCTCTCTCTCTCTCTCTCACACACACACACACACACACACACACACACACACACACACACACACACACACGACAAGAGAACAGGAGAATTAGTTGGGAAGATGAAAGGGTTTAGTGGAAGAAGAGGGGAATAAGATCATATGTATGTGTGGGGTAAATATGATCAAAGTACATCATATATTTGTAGAAAATGGTCAGTCAATAAATAAATAAGGGCTGGAGAGATGGCTTAGCGGTTGGGCGCTTGCCTGTGAAGCCTAAGGACCCCGGTTCGAGGCTCGGTTCCCCAGGTCCCACGTTAGCCAGATGCACAAGGGGGCGCACGCGTCTGGAGTTCGTTTGCAGAGGCTGGAAGCCCTGGCGCGCCCATTCTCTCTCTCTCCCTCTATCTGTCTTTCTCTCTGTGTCTGTCACTGTCAAATAAATAAATAAATAAATAAATTTTAAAAAAAAATAAATAAATAATAAAAGTAAGAAGAGAGAGGAGAGAATAGGTGTACCAGGGCCTCCAGTTGCTGCAAACCAACTCTAGATGCATGCCCCACTTTGTGTGTCTGGATTTACGTGGGTCTTGGGGGATCAAATTAGGGTTATTAGGCTTTATAGGCAAGCATCTCTCCACCCCTACCCTCTGGAACTTTAAGAGGAGTCAAACCCTTTTCTTTCCATAAGTTATATCAAACCCTTTTCTTTCCATAAGTTGCTGCTGGTGAGGCATTTTTTTTTTCCAGCTATGAGAAAGTAACTGATACAGCAGGAATCTCTGTGGCATGTTGATTTACAGTCCTTTAGGTATAGACCTAGGAATGGTATAGCAGTGTAAATTTTAGCTTTTCGAGAACCTCCACACTGATTTCCATAGTAGCTGCACCAGCGGACTGTTCACCAGCAGTGTAAAAGCATTCTTTCCCCATCTCTCACTATCACTCTGTTGCTTTCTTCATGATAGCTATTCTGTCTGGGGACACAGCTGTGGACATCAGACACAGCACAGGAACCTCGGAGGTCCTGGGCTCTTCAGTAGCGAATGGCAGACAGGGGGCGCTAGAGGTCCATGCCCCTGCTCACATCAAGGGTGGCGCTGGCACCCTCCAGGGTACTCTTAGTTGATGACATCTGCTCCCAGCTGCCTAGGGCAGGGCTCTTTCCCTCTACACTTCCCGTCTGAGCCAAGCTTCCTGCCACCTGCACCAAGTGACATGCCACTACCTGGCCCTCCTCCTCTCCACAACCGCCTCCCTGGGTTGCCTGTCCCTTGGAGCGGTGGCAAACCAAACCGAGGCTCCTTGACCTCTTGTTTCCCGTTCTCGGATCCCAAGGGCAATTCTGTTTTTTAACAGTAGTTTTCTCTCAAAGTTATTCCTCATCCACTGCCCTCTGAGTCAGACGGAGGGACATAAAATGCTTTCTTTCCTCCATGACCTTCTGCCAGAGGAGGGACTGTCTCACCAAATCCCACAAGTGAGTTTGAGGGCTGTTAAGGCTGTGGCATTGTCCTGAGGGTAGAACTGCCCACTTCTTGCCTGGATTATTGTTTGGAAGCAGCTTTTCCTCCCCACACCCCCTCGGCCAGGGGCCTGTGCAGCTGGAACTGAGTTAGTTTACTTCCCAGTGGTGCATCTCCTACCTTTTCTCTGCACTTTCCAGGGATTTTTTCACTTCCTTCATGGATTTCTGAAGCTGCTGGTCTCCTCCTCTCTTTGGAACTCATTTTCCAATTCCTAGTCTCTCCTTCACTGTGTTGCACAAAGGCAGCTTCTAGCTTGCTGTCTTACCCAGAAGCCCTTCCAAGCTCCCTGTGTTAGTTAGAATTCTAGTGCAGTAGCCAAAGTACCTAGCACCACAGCTCAAGGAGGGGAGGATTTATTTCAGCTCATGTCTTCAGAGACCTTAGTCTATCATGGTGGCAGGGGAGGGCATGGTGTGGCAGAACGACGTCTACATCATGGTAGGTGTAGCAGTTACCTTGTTGCTCAGACAAAACACCTGACCAGAAGCAGCTTATGGGAGGAAAGGATTTATTTCAGTTTCTGTTTAAGGGAAAATTTTTCATGGCAGGGAAAACATGGCATGAGCAAGATAGCAGGACATCACATTTTGTCACATCAACTGGGCTTAGAGTTGAGCTATATTACCCTTAAGCCCACTTCCAACAACATACCTCCTTCACCAAAGCTCTACCTGCCAAAGGCCCCACAACTTTCCCACCGCCACCAGCTGAGAACCAAGTACTCACATGAGTTTATGGAGACCATTTCACCCAAACCAACACAGTAGGCCAGAACTAAGGCAGAAAAGGTAATTGCCAGTGCAGCTAGCTTTATCTGTTTCTCCCTTTTATTTCTTCAGAGGTCCTCGCCTCCTATGGGATGGTTCATTTATGGATTGAATTACTTGTTCTTTTGTTGTACTTTTGTTGGGTTAATATATATCCTGGCTATCAGTACTGTCAGATGACTATCTGGGCTAAGATTTCTCTCCCATTCCGTAGGCTGTACATAACTCAATGAATTGTTAATATGCAATCATGATCACATCTCTAGAACCATGGCTTATAATTTTTAGAAATGTGTTGTTAAGGGCTAGAGAGAAGGATCAGCAGTTAAGGCACTTTCCAGCAAAGCCCAGTGACCTGGGTTTGATGTCCCATATCCATGTAAGGCCAGATGCAAAGTGGTACATACATCTGGAATTCATTTTCAGTGGCTGGAGGCACTGGTGCACCAATTCTCATTCTCTCTCTCTCTTCTTGCAAATAAATAAATAACAATTGAAAATGTATTGTTAACTGAAATTTATAAGCATTTGATTGATGATTTTTGAATATGGGTTCATCAAGGATAGTGGTTTTGTTTCTCCCTGTCCCTTCCCTCCCTTCATCCCTTCTTATTTCCCTTTTTCTCTTTCCCTTCCTTCTCCTTCCCTCCCCTTTCTTTCTTTCCTTATCTTCCGTTATCTCTATGCCATACCCTATATTTGCCCTCCCTCCTTCTCCTCCTTTCTTCCCTCCTTCTTTTCTTTCTTTCTCTTTTTTGTGTCTTTGTTAGATTTTTACATAAGGGTAATATTGGCTTTGTAGAATGATTTTGGAATGGTTTGAGGAGCATTGACATTAATTACTTTTTATAGGTCTAGTAGAATTCAGCAATGAAACTATCCAATCCTCTGCTTTTTAAATGGGAAGACTTTTTATTAATGCTGCAATTGCTCTGTTATCTATTGTTCTGTCTACTTTTTACCTATATTTTTGGTTCAGTTATTGGTAGGTCATATGCATCTAGAACTTTATCTAATTCTAGCCTTTCTGATTTATTGGAAATAAATTTTTTGGAATATTTAAGAAAATGTTCTCTTTTGATTTTCTGGATTACAGTGGTATCTCTCATAGTATTCAAATTTTTCATGTCTAATTTTGTTTAGGTTTTCTTCTTCTTTTGGTCACTTTGGCTGCTGGCTTATCAATTTTGTTTATCTTTTCACAGTATCATTTTTTAAATCTTTTATATTGCCCTTTTAGTCTCTATTTTTATTAATTTTTGTTCATATTTTTATCTTCCTGTTCTGATTTTGGGCTTTTTTTTGATATTATTTCTGTAAAAAATGGAGTTCACCATTAGATTATTTACTTGAGTCTCTCTTGTATTTATTGCAGGCCCTAACAGTTATCACTTTCCCCCTTAACACTACTTTCACTATATCAAACAAGTTTTGCAGGACTATGGGATATCTGCCAAGAAGACTTGCCAGCTCAGAACAGAGTCTTCCCAGGGCTGCGATCAACCCTGCTGGAGGGATGGAATTGGAACTCCATAGACTTTGTCACTGGTTATAGATGTCAGACTTGGGTCTATAGCCACACCACCCTGAATGCACCTGATCTCGTCTGATCTTGGATGCTAAGTAGTGTTGGTCCTGGTTAATACTTGGATGGGAGATGTCAGACTTGGAACTACAGGATTTGATGTTTTCCCTGTTTGTTTTAGATCTTACATTGCTTCAATCTTTATTTACAAATGTGCTCTTTTGCAATGGGAATGTTTAGTCTGTGCCATTGTGTATTCTTGGTTTTACAGGCTCACAGTTAAGAGAGCTTGGACTATGGGGGATGTTTAAACAGTGTTAGGTTTGATGAAAACTGGGGGGACTTTAAAAGTTGGACTGAATATATTTTTACATCTTGATGGTCATGAATTCATAGGGGCAACAGACAAAATGTGATGGTTTGAAAGATGTCCCTCATAAACTCATGTGTTCTGAATGCTTAAAGTTCAGCTTGGATGGAGCCTTGCTGGAGGAGATGTGTTTCTGGGAATGGGCTTGGGAGTATTATAGCCAGCATTCCCACTGCTAGACTTTATAGCTCACTCTTGTTGCTGTTTACCACCTGCTGTTACGAAGGTCATGTCCAGCCTCTGCTCATGCCTTGCTTTCCCCTGCCATCATGGAGCTTCCCCCACTTGAGACTATAAGCCAAAATAAATACTTTCATCCCATCAGCTGCTTTTGGTCAGGTCCCTTGTCCCAGCAGTGAGAAGGTACTTGCAGCAGTAATAATCTATAAACACACCAATTATAATACACTATCAGTATAAAAGAAAGGAAAAAAATATATAGCAGAAACTAATAGGCCAAAGATAGCAAAAGCAAAATTAATTTTAAATAAGAAAGATGGAAATAAGTAAGACAGTAGAAGAAAAGGAAAAACCTACTAAACGAAAACAACAAACTAATGATAAAAAATAAATGATAGACTAGATAGAATAAAAGAATAATAAAATGTATCAAAAGTTCCTTTTATGCCAAGAGCTAAAACTTAAAGGGGATTTCTAATATGCCATCCAAGGCTCAGAGGACATGGCAGCAAAGGAGATGGGAAGAATGTAAGGACCACTGGGTAGGAAGGTTTACTGTGAGACACTGTCCCTCCCATAAGAACTGGCTAGTGCAATCATGACCCCAAAGTAATTACACATACTTACAATGAGGAGGACCTTCAGTGGAATGGGGATGGGTGAGTGGACATGGGAATATGACCAATATGCAGTATGTGTGGTGACACATGCCTTTAATCCCAGAACTAGGGAGGCAGAAGTAGAAGGATCACCATGAGTTCAAGGTCACCCTGAGACTACACAGTGAATTCCAGGTCAGCCTTGGCTACAGCAAGACCCTACCTTGAAAAACAAAAACAAAAACAAAACAAAACAAAATTTCATTAAAAATTTCCTTGTAGCTGAGGTATTTGGATTATAGACAATTATTTCTAGTTCATGTGCAAATTCATTCCAGAGGCCCTGTGCTTGTGACCCCAGTGTCTGGGTTGCAACAAGCCCTGTTCTGACCTGAACTTTGGTGTCATGTGGTTAATGAGTTCATTGAGTCTGGAGGTCTCTGGTCTGTGCACCTGGGAATCTGGAAAGCCACACTGTAGCATGTATCAAAGCTGTCTCAAAGTGTGTGTATGCAGCAATTAGGTCACCCAGTTATGCTATCAGTGGGATATGGTAGTTTAAATGCAAAAATGTCCCTGTGGCCGCAGGTGCTCCTGAATAAGCCTCGTACTTGTTCCCCAGCTGGTGGCGCCTTTGAGATGTGGAGATGTATTGGATGAGGTGTCTCACTGGGGACAGCCTCGGGATTTTATACTCTATTCCCATTTTCCATGTTAGCAAACTCACTCTTGGTGCTTCCTTTCAGCTGAGGTGACAAGAAATGAAGACCTGTGCTCATTCTTCCTATGCTTTCCTTGCCACGATGAAACTTCCACTCAAAACTTCAAGCCAGAAGAAACCTTTTCCTTCCATAGCTGCATGTGGTCTGGTGTTTGTCCCAGCAGGGAGAAGGCAACTGCTGCAATGAATGGCTTTTCACTCTTGGTCTTAGCACCGTTAGTCTTGACTTCCCTTTCCAGAACCCACATGGGCCACTGCAGCTTCCACTCTCCATCACAGCCTATGCTCCCCACTGTCCAGCCCCTCAGAGGGTGGAAGCCAGTCAATGCAAAGGGTACAGTGCCTGCAAGCAACAGAATTGTCAAAATTCTGGTTTTCTTCTCCCAGAGCAGTTTAGTCCCTAAGGAGTTGGTGTTCTTGAGATAGTGCATGGTCATAGAGCTTTGGGTGTGTTGAGCAATCAGATTTCTCTCCAGCTTGTTTGGAATGCAGGTGAAGTCATTCTGAGACCAAATCCCCGGAATGGATTTAAAATCTGTAGGCGCTGTGAGTTTGTTCTGCGGGTCAGAGTTTTAATCAGGGTTGGTAGTACTCTACTCCTAACCTTATGCTTACAGCCACTGGTGTGACCTGCTCGATAATTTTTCTCTGTGTTGTTCTTCAAATTCTCCTGCTATCTAGGTCTCCTGTACTTCTCCATCAGTTCCTAGAATTCTTTTTATAATATTTTTATTTATTTCAGAGAGAAAGAAGGAGAGAGAGAGAATGGGTGTGCCAGAGCCTCTAGCCACTACAAAAGAACTCGAGATGCATGTGCTCCCTTTGTGTATCTGCCTAACGTGGGTCCTGGGGAATTGAACCTAGGTCCTTTGGCTTTGCAGGCAACCACCTTAGTGACTAAGCCATCCATCCAGCCCAGTTACCAGAATTATTCTTCATAATACAGCTTTTTCCTCTTTTACCCTGACTCTTCTCACTTGCAGAATCAAATAATAGATTTTGAAAAAGGTCTTTTGAAGAATCCTAGGTTTCTGAGGTTGTATCTTAGGGCCTATATGAGGACTAAGGAGATACTAAGTAGAGACTCCGCCAGACATTTCCATTTCCCTGCTCCTGCCCCATTCCCTGGAACACACAGGAAAAAAAAAAAAAAAAAAAAAAAACCTACAAACTTTAATCTACAGTCTGTATACAGGGGCTGTGATAGTTCATCTTCATTGTCAATGTGAATGGAGTTAGAATTACTTAGGAGATACACCTCTGTGTGTGATTTTGAAGGTGTGTCAGAGAGGTTTAAATGAAAAAAGACTCACCTTGAATATGAATGGATACAAAGGGAAAAGGGAGGCCGTCAGCTGACCACTTGTATCACTGACTCTTTGTCCTGGTTATTCTAAAGATAGGAGTTCCTGTTTCACAGCTGCAAGATACTCCTGCCCCTGACCCCTTGTCTTTCCTTCTGAAGGAGAAACAAGAGTAAGGTAGCTTTTTACAGGCAGTTAGGGACAAATGCCCAGAGAGAGAACAAGATGCCATTCTGTCTGTCTTGGCAAAAGGGGAACCCGTGTCTGATCCTATCCTCTCCGAGATGGCTGCCAGCCACTCCCCCGCAGGAGCTCCAGATTCTTCTTCAGCTCCGCTTCCCTGGATCAGACTCCTGAGTGCACAAACCAATTAGGTTTTGGACCCCTCCTTGGTCAGCCCCTTGATGAGCTAATCAGGTTTCTCTTTACAAACTTGAGTCTGATAACAAGGCTCATCCTTTTTGGGTGTTTGATCTGTATAAAAGAGGTTACCTACATGGCCCAGTTCTCTTCTCCATGATTTTGCTTATCTGACCAGCAGGTAAGTCCGTCTGCCCCTTTCTCAGCCATGCTGGGAGAAAAGAACACTCTGGCCTGGGTCTTTTTTTGTTTGCTTTATCTGTGTTTTATGTTTTGGGGTAATCTCTCACTTTGATTACATGAATGATTTTCCTTAGATCTTGTGTCCTTCACTATTTTTCTTAATCCTCTCTGGTCTTTTATTTGAGGGGGAAAGGGCAATTATGGTCTCTCTTCCACCTGGGTGACCTGACTGATCTGTTTCTTTAAATAGTGAGTAAGGGTCTCCTTCCTTTCCCAGCCTGCTAGGAGAGGGCTCTCATCACCTGTCTGGGTATTCTGTTAATTCTCACTTGTGTTCTGTTTCCAGATATCTTTTTACTTTGTTATGATATTCCTCTGGCCTCTGGGACTGCCACATGTGTAATTCCTCAAACTCTGGTACTGCCACACATGTAATTCCTGTGAACTCATGGACTGCCACATGTGTAATTCCTGTGAACTCATGGACTGCCACATGTGTAATTCCTCTGGACCCATGGACTACCACATGTGTAATTCCTCAAACTCATGGACTGCCACATGTGTAATTCCTGTGAACTCATGGACTGCCACATGTGTAATTCCTGTGAACTCATGGACTGCCACATGTATAATTCCTGTGAACTCTGGGCCTACTCCATGGGTAACTCCTCTGAACTTGAGGTCTCCCATGTGTGAACTAAGTCTCCTGACTTTCTTTATTTCTGATTTTTCCAGCGTCTTAATTTCCTGCCCTCGGCTCTGGTGCTCTCCCTCTGCCATTCTTCCTTAAGCCCTGAGTTAAGTCTACTTAAGCGCTTCACTTTTTCCCATGTGGAGCTGTGGGCTGATGCTTCTGCACTTCGCTCCCATGGGAGTGTGTACTTCTTCTAAATCTTTTGGCACAGGCTTCTAGCTCCTGCCTTCTATATGCATGTGTAACTACTCCAGCCTTTTCCTAGATAGCAGTTTCCCCTAAATAAACCTCAAAATTCATAAGTTCTTCCCAGATAAATTCAGCAATTCATTTTAGCCATTCTGAATCATTCTTTTTGTTGTTGCTGTTTTTGTTTTTCAAAGTAGTATCTCACTTTAGCTCAGGCCTACCTGGAATTCTCTATGTAGTTTCAGGGTGGCCTCGAACTCATGGTGATCTTCCTACCTCTGCCTCCCGAGTGCTGGGATTAAAGGAGTGTGCCACCATGCCTGGCTGAATCCTTTTTAAAAAATATTTTATTTATTTCTTTATTGGACAGAGAAAGAGGGAGAGAATGGGCATGTCAGGGCCTCTAGCCACTGCAAATGAACTCCAGACTTGTGCGCCCCCTTGTGCATCTGGCTTACGTGGGTCCTTGGGAATCGAACCTGGGTCCTTTGGCCTTGCAGGCAAATGCCTTAACTGCTAAGCCATCCCTCCATCCCTGAATCCATTTTTAAAATAATTCTTGTTAAAATAGGGCAAGGACCCCAAAAATTGGGTTTACAAGTCTGGAGGAATCCCCCCCCCACAAAACCTTAAAATCATTCATCACTTCCATGTTCTACTATATCCTCTAAACTGTGAGCCAAAATAAACCTTCTCTGCTTAACTTGCTTCTTGTCAGGTATTTTTTTCACAGAAATGAGCAAAGTAACTAATACAGTTTATTAAAGTATTAAAAATACCTTAAAGCATCCCCCCTCTGAGATATTTTTAAACCATCTAAAACCAAAGAAATGAACCACTAATTGAAGTATCTACAAGTTTCGCTACAAAGCCTGCCAACTTCCTCAGCTAATGATGATAATGATAATTCTTATTTGTTGAAGGCTACACCGAACTGGCTTAGGATTGTGCTTCAGGAATTGTAAAGGTCGTATGTATCTACATGTAGTGAGACTCATGGACTCATATAAGCATAGAGTGTCAGAGGCGGGAGTGCTCTTGAAAATCATTCCGAGGGCTGCAGAGATGGCTCGGTGGACAGAGTGCTTGCGGGGCAAGAGTGAGGACTGCAGTTTGGACCTTCAGCATCCATGTGAATGATGGAAGAGTGTGGCAGCTGCCTGGAATCTGAGCGCTCCTTCAGCGGAGACCAGAGCCCTGGAGCAAGATGGCTTGATAGACTAGCCTAGTGTGAGAGCCCTGGGCTCACCTGGAAGTCCTGCCTCAGGAAAGCAAGAGCGTGATTGAGGAAGACACCTGGTGTCGACCTCTGGGCCGCCACATGCATACACACATGCAAATGTTCTCACAACGGTGTGTGCCCACACACATGTGAACACACACACATACATGGGCACACATTCAAGCGCATGCACACATGCACACACACAACTTCTGGTCTTATCAAAACAAATAACAGAGAAATGTTGACCTGGTCAAGGTCACCTAAGTACAGCTGGGTGTAAAATCTTAGTGGCCTGTGTTCCAGGTGCCTGACGTTCGCACTAGATCCTGCTGGAAGGCAGATGTCCTCGGAGTGAGATTAGGAGAGTCTTGATCTGGCTGTTCAAATCAAAGGTGACAGAAGTAGGCACTGCAGACATTTGATGTGACATTTAACATCCCTAGGAGTTCAGGTTTACAAGCCCCACCACATTTAAGAGGCTTTTAAACTCTGTAATTGCTCATTTATCTGATGATACAAAATCAGTCCCCACAGATAACAGACTGGCAGGTAAATAGCTTGTTGAGAATTTGTTCAAAATGATAAAACTAACACAATGCGTCTCCTTAAGAGAATTACCAGAAGCGCAGCATTGCATCACATTTTGCAGCCATATTTCTTCTGCAGACACTGTTGGCTGCAACCGCCTGACTTTCTTGAGAAATAGTGCATTTCTTGATCCATGAAATACCACACTGTAAGCCAACTTGACATGCCCTATGGGACAAAGAGAGCAGAGTGGTTTGGTGAAGGTTAACAAAAACAGAAAAAAAACAAAAACCCCGTACTCAGTTGGCTGAATCTGGTGAGAATCCTGCTGCTCCCTCCTAGAAGCACCTTACCTTGGGAAAGTATTTGATTTCACTATGCCTTGGGTTTTTCCTCAGTTCAGAGGAAGTTATAAGGAGTTAAGGAGCTCTCTACCTCATTGTACAGTTGTGGGAACTAAATGGACTATATCTATGCAGCATCTTATTCAGTCAGTACCCAGCTTGTTATGGGTACTAATGGACAGTGATACGCACTGGCGAGGAGGCAGAAGGGAACACTACCCTGCCCTCCAAGTGCACCAATGATACCTTGTACTGTGGTCTGGAGGCTCCTCATTATGGCTTTGGACCCATCAGGTTGGGTCTGAGTTTCAGTGTGGTTACTAATTAACTATGCAGCTCTGAATGAATCACTTAATTTCTCAGAGTTGCTGTTTGCTCATCTGTGAAATAGGGAGAATGATGATAAGAGTACATACTTTATGGGCCATTTTTACATATAAATGAATTGCTGGTGAGTCCTTGAACAATGCCTGGCATTTGACTAAAAAGGCTATTAGGATTTTCCCAGAAACTGCCATTCCAATGCAATAAGTCTGTGGTAAAGAAAACAAATTAAGGTGACATTTTGTTTGGGATAAGGAAAGGTATTTCCGTGCACTACCTAAAACCCAAGTATTAGATGGATTTTGGGCTTCCAGACCAAAACTTATCACTTGCTTGTCATAGCACTAAATTTTCTTCGTGATTAGCATACTTCTATGGTAGTGGGGCCCGAGCTAGGGAGACGAGAGAAGAGACGGAACCACGACTGGAATGGATCTGTTCCAGCCTCCTGCTCACATAGGGTTCCCACCACCCATGCCTCCTCCTTCCGCCTCTCCTTACACTTCTCTGGTATGGGAGCTTCTTAGGAAGACAACTCAGTAGCAGAGGCCAGTAAGCTAGAAAGGAGATAAAAAGGGAGCTTCTTATTTGTGCCCTAAGAGAGACCCATTTCAGTTCAGTTTGTGAGAGCTCTAGCTAAACCTAAGGAACAAAAACACTTTGGAATAATAGGTCAGTGTTAGAAGTTTTAAAATGTTATTTTGTTCTTATGAAATTATGATTGATTTTTATTGACCAACCAACTTGGGGCACGTTTGTACTCCCAACTGGTGAACCACCTTTTTCTCCATGACATATTCACGTGTTTCATTTGCAATAATAGGCTTTTTTAAATTACACAGAAAATAGTTTCTTGATTTAGTCAAGTAAACATCCTATTTATTTTGTATTAGCCTCAAGCTATACTCATAATCCCAGGTTTCTCTTGCACTAATTATGCAAAAGGAAACATCAGCCTCATTATTCAGTCATATTGTTTGTCATTTCTGAGTTTGCTTAAGAACAGCTGGTCAGGGTTAACTCTTTTTTTTCAGTTTTTTAAAATAATTATTTATTTATTTGAGAGAGAGGTTGAGGAGAGGCAGGGAGAGAAAGAGAAAGGGCACACAAGGGCATCTAGAAGCTGAAAATGAACTCCAGACACATGTTCCACCTTACATGGGTCCTGGGGAATCAAACCTGGGTCCTTTGGCTTTGCAGGCAAGCACCTTAACCATTAAGCCATCTGTCCAGCCCCAGATTTCAGGTTTTTTAATAAAATTACTTAATTTATTAGAAAGACAGAGTAAGAGGCAGATAAAGGTACATAGAAAATGGATGCACCAGGGCCTCCAGTCACTACAAACTACAGACACATGCACCACCTTGTGCATCCAGCTTACATGGGTACTGAGGAATCAAACCTGGGTACTTAGGCTTTGAAGGCAAGCACCTTAACTGCTAAGCCATCTCTCTAGCTGCAAATTTTAGATTTTTTCAGTGTTAACTCTTGAGAAATATGTCTTTACCAGCACTTGGACCTGCCTTTTACTGGGCAGAAGAGGTTCCACCCAACACGGACAGTCTTTGCAGTAACCCAGTTTCCCTTGAGTAGTTTGGGTTGATTATGCAAGGTAAGAAATCTACTTTTTTGCCTGTTGGGTCACTGGCATGCAGAGCCTTGGCATGAACTGGCCTCAGACTTTTTTAACCCATAGGTGTGGGAAGTACAGGGACAGAGCTATAAGTAATTTGGGAGGGTAATCAATGAGAAGGCTGTTGCATCTCTCACCTTTAGATTCTGAGACCCATGGACACTAGCCATGGTGTAGCAGTAGCATCTACGGGGTGAGGGCTCAACACCATTGTTTAGACTAGTACCACAACCTCCCCAGGTACTGCTTCCCAAAGGGCCCTCTAGTGAGTCTCCATCTTTTATGCTTGTCTGTCTAGCTGATCCTAGGCTTTGTGAAATATTATAATACCATGAGCACAGCCACTGTTGTATTCTTTGGCTGTGAAAAAGGGATATTTGGCCAGAAACCATGCTGCGAGGAGTAATATGACAGTGAATAAATATTTCCTAGTAGAGCAAGCTGATCTATAATGAGTAGAAGAGTCTATTTCAGTGAGAACAAACCATTGCCCTAACTAATGGAAGGAGTCCACCGTAATGAATGCCATCACATGACTAGATGGCTCTCCAGGGATGGGCTTCCTGCACTGAGCTCTGCTGAGGGCAGTTTGTACTCACCAGTGGTGGGAGATAACCTAAGCTTAATGAAGGCTGGTCCTGTTTGAGCTCATGCACAGCCACCATGCCTTGTCACTATATTCAGAAGCTCACTGCATAACCAAAACTATAGTTACGGGAAACGATTGACTGACATCAACAGATTTTGTTTGGTCTACTTATTATAACTATCCCCATGGATTAACAGGCATGTAGGATACACACTCATGGTATACTCATGTCAAGGGCTCCATCCACACACTCTCCCTCCAGATATCCTAGCTGCCAATCTGTGTCTTTCCAACCACTGGACTTCTAACAAACTATTGTCAAGTAATCTCCAAATAGAACAGATGCAGAAGTGTGCTGTTCAATGGTGAGAAAAGCAGGTGAAGTGTCTCGCTTAACACTACCTGTCTGGATCCTCCTGGTTGCAGTTGAGGTTCTACAGAAGTCCACTTCTAGCTTGTGCCAGCATCTTGTGCAGTGCTGTCTATAAATTACATCTAAGTTTTTACTCCGTGTCAGTGGGGTGTAAGGGCTTTCTATGATCTGAAGATTTGGGATGACAAGAGGAGACATAGGTGTTTCAGCTTCTTGCTCATGCAACTCGTTTGTGCACATTGAACCTGATAAATACAGGTCTTAGATACTACCATCTTCCTATCCGAGGAAGCCGCTATACATGCCCAGTCTTATGGCATTGCAGATCAGATCTAACCAAGTTTGAAGAATAGCTCATATCTAGTCATTTGATGTTCATAGTTAGATATCTATTCTCTCCCATGCTATCAGACAAGGCTGTTTCTCAAACAGTTCAATAGTTAATGCCACAGAGTGGTCACAGCTTTGCTCCAAACCCTAGCATCTTGTGCTATGGTCCTTTTTTTTTTTTTTTGAAGAATATCAGAGGCCTCATATAGTGTTCCTATTTGCCTAGGCTGCCTCTGAGACCACAGTATTTGCTGCCCAGTCTATGTGGCAGAATGACTTACATATTACCAGACATGATAACAAATGCCTTTACTTGCTCTCCTCTGCCACAGCAATACTGGGGGTCATGGGAGGCACAAGCTGTTCTATCCAGAAAAAGGAGATGCTGTTTTACAAATTCTTGTTTCTTCTTCCATTTTGTTCTGAGACAGGGTCTTGGTATAATAGCTCAGGCTGGCTTTGAACTCACAATCCTCCTCAGTCCCCCAAGTGCTGGGATTAGAGGTATATACAACTCACCCGTTGTTTGTCCTATTTTCTTTCTTCCTGTCCTTCCTTTTAAATTAATATTTTATTTATTTATTTGCAAAGGGAGAGAGAAAAAGAGAAAGAGAGACAGAGGGAGAGACAGAGAGGGAGAGAAAGAGAATGAGAATGGGCATGCCAGGGCCTCTGGCCACTACAAACTCCAGTACAGTGCCACTTTGGGCATCTGGCTTTGTGTGGGTACTGGGTAGTTCGGTTTTGCAGGTAAGTGCCTGAAGTGCTAAGCGATCTCTATAGCACTCTTCATTTTCCTTCCTTCCTTCCCTCCCTCCCTCTTTTCTTCCTTCTCTCTCGCTCTTCTTTCTTTCTTTCTTTCCTTCCTTTCTTCCTTCCCTCCCTCCCTCTTCCTTCCTTCCTTCCTTCCTTCCTTCCTTCCTTCCTTCCTTCCTTCCTTCCTTCCTTCCTTCCTTCCTTCCTTCCTTTCTTGACAGTTTCTCATGTACCCTAGGCTTCCCATGAAGTCACTAAGTAACCTGGAATAACCTTGAATTAGTCCTCCTGGCTCTACTTGTCAATTGATTGGTTGAGGACCATGTGCCACCATACCCATCTGATTTTCTAATTTTTTAAAGAAAGACATAGTTCAATAATTTGAACACTTTCTCCTGTCCTAAAACAGTTAAGACTTGATAGTCCTCAACTATCACATCGGCTGAGCCCTACAAGTTTTGATTTGTATCATTTTAATTTGTATTTAGTTTTAGGTATTTTAACATTTTAAAAATCTCTCTCTCTTCCTCTCTCTCTCTCTCTCTCTCTCTCTCTCTCTCTCTCTCTCTCTCTCTCTCTGTGTGTGTGTGTGTGTGTGTGTGTGTGTTGTGTGTGTGTGTATTATTGGGCATCAAACCCCGACTTTCTTGCATGCTGGGTGAATGCTGTACTGCTGAGCGGCAGGGCCAGCCAGCCCCATACACTGACTTCTGATATTGGAAACATGTCTTTTTTTTTTTTTTTAATTCAGTCTTAGCAGGAGACTTTAAATTTATTAAGTTTTAAAAAATGCAACTTAATTTTGTTCACTTTCTCTATTGTATGTTCTCTGTCTTATGAATTTCTGCTCTTATTTTTATTGTATCTTTCCACTTACATTGACATCTAATTACTTTGGCTTAGTTTGCTTATTGCTTTCTTGTTTCTGCTGTAAACTTGGGATATTCCTTTGGAAACTCTTCATTTCTAATGCGAGAATGTGAACCTAGATGTTTCCTGCTTTTCACTTCTTTAGCCAAGCCCCATTGATGTTGATATTTATGTTTTTAATAGTTTTAATATTGTGATCTCTTTATTTATATTTACTTATTTGAAAGAGAGAGAAGGAGAAAGAGCACACATGAGTGTGCCAGACTCATGTGCAAATCTGTGCACGTGACTTTACACAGGCCTGGGGAAGGGAATATGACTAGATTGGCAGGCTTTGTGAGAAAGTGACCTTAACGACTGAGCCATCTCTCCAGCCCATATGGTACTTTTTTTGACTCAAGAATTCTTACAAATATAATATTTATAATATTTAATTTTTAAAGATATATTGCTATTGATTTCTAGTTCAATTCTCTTGTAGGCAGGAATATGCTCTACAGTTTCAACCTCTTAAAATAACATAAGCCATGTTTGGTGACCCAACATTGTTCTACAAAGAGGCCACAAATGTAGGTGTTAGATTGAGATTGATTGTATTTTCATTATGATTATACCAATATCTTTCATCCCACCTATGCTTTTTTAAAATGTGAGGTCAGGACTTTTTCATGTAGTCATAGGGATTTTGTCCTTTGGATTTTCTTTGGGGCAATTTTTATTTTTAAAAATCCATACTAGGATTATCTCATCCTCAATCATTTACTAGAATTCACTTGTAAAATCGTTTAGCCACAGTATCAGGGAAATGGAAAATGTTAAGAGGGTAACTTTTGACAAATTTTTATCCTTGGCCCCAGTTCCTCTTATCTTCATATAAATGACAACATGTATTGTTTCTCTTTCTGATCTTGGGTTATTCCATTCAATATAATGTTTTCCAGTTCCTTTCATACTTAAAAATTTCATAATCTCATATTTCTGTATAACTGGCTACAATTCCATTTTGTACATATTTTTCAGTTGATGAACATCTAGGCCAATTCCATTTCCTAGCTATTGTGAATGGAACAGCAGGAAAGAAGGATGAGCAAGTGTCTTTGGGGTAGGAAATAGAGTTTTTGTGTATATGCCCAGGAGTGGTATGGGTGGATCATATAGTGGTTCAATTTTATATTTTGGGACATCTCCACATTGACTTTCATAGTGATGACACCAGCTCACCGACAGTGAATCAGGGTACCACTTTTGCCACATTTTCACCAGTATTTGTTGTCATTTGTGTTTTTTTGATGCTATCCATTTGGACAGGTGAAATGAAATCTCAAAGTAATTCTGTTTTAGTTTTAATTATGTTTTGATGTATTTATTTAAGAGTGAGAGAGAATGAGGGGAGAAGGATGAGTGCATCAGGGTCTCTTGTGGTTGAAAGTCAACTCCAGTTGCATGAACTATTTTGTGCATCTGGCTTTACATAGGTACTGAGGAATCAAATCCAGCTAATAGGCTTTGTAAGAAAGCACCTTTAACTACTGAGTCATCTCCGCACTTTTAAAAATATTTGTTGGCCATTTGCATTTCTTTCTTTGAAAACTCTCTTCTCAGGTCCTTTGCTCATTTTTGATTGGGTGGTTTGTTCTCTTATTGTTTGGTGTTTTGAGTATTCTGGATTTTAACCCTCTGTCAGATGTATAGCTGGCTAAGGTTTTCTCCTATTCTATAGGATGTCTACTCATTTAACAGGTTCCTGTTCTGAACAGAGCATTGTTGTTTCAGCTCCCATTTGTTGATTGTTGGCCTGCTTTCCTGCACAGCTACAATCCTATTCAGGAAAGTCCTTTATCTTTGAGATAAAATGCATTTCCTACTTTTTCCTCTGAAAGTTTCAGAGTCGAGTCACAGTTCTTACGTTGATATATTTGGTCCATTTAGAGATGATTTTTCTTTCTGTGTAGAGTGAGAGAGGAGGATCTAGTATCATTCTTCCACAAGTAGATATCCAATTTTCTAGCACCATTTGTTGAAGATGTTGTCTTTTCATCAATGTGTGTTTTTGGCATCTTTGTCAAACATCAGATGGCTGTAGTTTTGTGGATTTATTTGATTACTCACTTTATTCCATTGATATCGGTGTCTGTATTTGTGCCAATACTATGCTGTTTTTATTATTATGACCCTAACATAATTTTAAATCAAAGAAGTGATACTTCCAGTATTATTACTTCTGCTCAATATCACTTTGGCTATCCAGAGTCTGTTGTACTTTCGTATGGATTCTAAGTTTGTTTGTTTGGTTTTTTTTTTTTTTTTACTATTTTTGTAAAGAGTAGCATTTCATCTTTGATTGAAATTGCATTGAGTCTACAGATCACTTCAGGTTAAGATGCCCATTGTCACAGTATTCTGTTGATTCATGAACACAGGAGGTCTTTCTATCTTCTAGTTTGTTCCTTGATGCCTTTCTTCAGTGTTTCAAAGTTTTCATTGCAGAAGTCTTTCATGTCCTTTGTTAGGTTTAATTCAAGAATTTTTTTTTTCTTGAGACTAATGTAAATGAGATTACCTAATTTTTTTTTCAGTATGTTTGTCATTGGTAAATGGATGACTACTCAGTTTTGCATGTTAATTGTGTATCTTGACACTTTGATGAAAGTGTTTATTTGCTCTAGGAGTTCCCTGACAGTCTTTAATGTATAGAATCATACCACCTGTAAAGAAAAGTACTTAGATTTCTTCCTTTCCTACTTATATGTTCCATTTACCTTTGCATTGCTGGCAGAAAAACAACCTGACCAAAAGCAGCCAATGGGAGGAAAGGGCTTATTTTGGCATGCAGATTCGTGGGGAAACTCCATGATGGCAGGGGAAAACATGGTATGAGCAAAGGCTATTTTGATCATCATCAAGTGGACAACAACAGCAGGAAAATGCACCATATGCTGTCAAAGGGAATCTGACTATAATGCCAATAAGCCTGCTACCAACAAGACACCGCCTTCAGGATGCTCAGATTCCCAAATTGTCATCAGCTAGGGACCTAGCATTTAGAACATAAAAGTTTATGGTGAACACCTGATTCAAAGTACCACATTCCATCCATAGTCTCCATAAACCGATAACCATGCATGATGTATTATGCAATCCATTTAGTTCAAGTTTAAAAGTCCCCATAGTTTTTATCAATCCCAGTGCTGTTCAAACATCCCCTAGTTCAAGATCTCTTAACTGAGCCACAATAACAAAAACAGCAACAACAAAACATAATGGTATAAATGGTTTAAAGCAGCACTCACACTGGAAAAAGATGACATTGGGTATATAGCAAAGAAAGATTGAACCCATACACTATTTAAAACAATCAGGGCAAACATCAAATGCTGTTTCTCTAAGTCTGACAACTTTAATCAGTGACAAGTTTCCAAGTCCAATAATTCTAACTAATGACAAATCTCTGGAGTTCTAATTCCATCCCTTTAGCTGGGCCCCTCACAGCGTGGGAAACAATGCATCCTAAGCCAGCAGCAGGCAATTGTGCCAAACACTAGCAAGAGGAAGCTGGCTATCATGCCCAAAGCCCACCCCCAAACAAACACAGCCTCTAAGAGGCTACAAATCCTGTTGTCACCAGCTGGGGTGCTAGCATTCAGAACACATGAGTTTATGGGGTCACCTAATTCAAACCACCACAGTATCTGATTTATTTTCTTCTCTTGTCTGATTTCTCTAGTTAATGTTTTAAGAAACATGCTAAGTAGGAGTGGAGAAATCATGGTGCTAATATGAGGTTTTCTCTAATTAGCATGGTGTTGGCTATACGATTGTCATATAATGCCTTTATTATGTTGAGATATATGTCTTCTATCCCTAGCTTCTCCAGGACTTTTATCACAAAGGGTTGTTGGATTTTGTCAATGGATTTTTCGTATCAATTAAGATGATCATGTAATTTTAATTCTTGAGTCCATTTCTGTGATGTATTACATTTATGGATTTATATATGTTGCACCATCTCTGGATATCTGAAATGAAATCAGCTTGATCATGGTGAATGTTTTTTTATGTGTTCTTGAATTTGATTAACATGTATTTTATTGAGAATTTTGATTCCTGTGTCACCAAAGAAGTTGCTCTATAAATTTCTGTTTTTTGTTGTTGTTGTTGTTGTGTCTTTATCTGGTTTTGATATCACTGTGATACAGGCTTTGTAAAAAGAATTTGAAAGTGCTCCTTCCTATCCTATCTTAAGGAGTAATTTGAGAGGTATTAGTGTTAGTTCTTTAAAAGTTTGATAGAGGGCTGGAGAGATGGCTTAGCGGTTAAGCGCTTGCCTGTGAAGCCTAAGGACCCCGGTTCGAGGCTCGGTTCCCCAGGTCCCACGTTAGCCAGATGCACAAGGGGGCGCACGCGTCTGGAGTTCGTTTGCAGAGGCTGGAAGCCCTGGCGCGCCCATTTTCTCTCTCTCCCTCTATCTGTCTTTCTCTCTGTGTCTGTCACTCTCAAATAAATAAATAAAACATTAAAAAAAAAAAAGTTTGATAGAATTCTGCCATGAATCCATCTGGACTTAGGCTTTTTGTTTTTTAACTGGATTATATTTTATTATTGCTTCTCTTTCATTTACTGTTACATGTCTGTTTAAACTGCTTATTTCATATTGGTTTAACTTTAGTATGTCATATGCACATAGAAACTTATCTATTTCTTTTATATTTTTAAATTTTATAGAATACATGCATTTAAGGCATATACTTATAATTTTCTGAATTTCATTGCTATCTGTTATAATGTCCCCCATTTCATTTCTAATCTTATTCATTTGTGTTTTCTCTCTCTTTCTTTGGGTTAATTTGGTTAAGAGTTTGCCAAGTTTATCTTTTCAAAGAACCAACTCCCCATTTCATTGATTCTTTTTTTTTATTGCTTTTATCTCTATTTCATTAATTTGTATTATTATCTTATTTCTTACATTTGGTTTGTTCTTGTCTTTCCAGGGCCTTAAGGTACATCATTTGACTATTTATGTGACTTGCCTCTCAGTTTTTAATATAGTTGCTTAGAACTATAACCCTTCTGCTTAGAGCTGCTTTCATTATATCCAATAGGCTTTGGTATGTGTGTTTTTGTTTTCATTTAATTCTAGGAATTTTTTGTTTCCTTCTTGATTCCTTCAATGACCCATTCATAATTCAGCAGTGTTTTGTTTAAATTCCATGAGTTTGCATGTTTCCTGTAGTTTCTCTTGTTGATTATTTTTAGCTTTGTCCCACTGTGGTCAAATAGGACATGATAAAATATAAGAAATTATTTCAATTTTCTTCTATTTGTTGAGACTTTATTCATTTTTATTTTGTATTCATGTATATATGTATGTGTATGAGTTTTTTTGGTGTGTATAAGGAGGTCAGAGGACAATCTCAGGGTGTTGGTCTTCTCCCTCCACCTTGTTTTGTGACAGGGTCTCTCTTGTTTGTTAATGGAACAGATTAGTTGGATATATCTCTTGATGTATTGTTTCCTTAGCCAGTATGAAGTAATCTCATTTTATGTCTTCTGACTCCTTTTGGTTTAAGATATACTTTCTCAGATACTAGAATGGTGACACCTGCTTGTTTTCTGGTTCCATTTGCTTGGAATAACTTTGTCCATCCTTTTACCCTAAGTTAGTAACTATCTTTAGAGGTGAAAAATGCCATTGCTTTCATCTGGTAGTGTTTGATGTTTTCTTAGTCTTAATTTGCTTAACAAACATTCTAGTACCATTTATTTTTTCCCTGTAGCCTCTCACATAAGTTTATTTTTCTCTTCAGTGTGAGATATTCCTTTCAGTATCCTCTGTTTAGCTGGCTTGGTGGTCATAAATTCCTTTTTCTTGCTTTTTTATCATGGAAAGATATTTTTTCTTCAGTTATGACAGATAACCTTTCTAGGTATGATAGCCTGAATTTGAGACTATTCAGACCAGGCCAGCCTATGTTTATGGAACAGGAAATAGGAAAGAGTATAGAATATGAAGAAAAAGAGACTAGGAAAAAGAGAGAGGGGTGGAAGGGAGAGAGAAAGAGAGAGAGAGAGAGAGAGAGAGAGAGAGAGAGAAAGATATAAGGCAAGAACAGTGAGGGACCAGACTGGCCTTCTCTATTGTCCTTGGGTATAAACAAGGAATAGCTTCTCTGAACTATTTTCAGTGTTGTTTTTCACAAGTCAATTCTCAGAGCCACTCCTGTGTGAAGTTCATGTGTGAAGATAATTAACTCTGTTTTGTGACTGCAAATGGCTAAGATGATCTCTACTGAGCTACCTTTGTGGAGATAAGGTTGGGCAGGTGGCTGATTTTCTGTGGGGAGTAGGCCACTGTTCGATGCTTGTGTGTGGCTCCCAGGTGTGGCTTCTGGGTTCCCAGTTGAGGTGTCACAAGTAATCCTGTGGAGGCAGTGAGCGGGACCCTTCAAAAGATCCCTAGTTACATAGCCTGGAAAAGGTCCTTTGGAGACAACAATGGTGGTGGCAGCAGGGTCAATGAGTCCAATCATGGACGAGGTTTGTTAGGGCTGATAAGCAAGTGGGCTGTGCAAAAGGGAGAAGCAGCTGAGTGAGTGACAGGATATGCTTGTCAGTTTTGTTTCCCTAGCCATATTCAGCCACTCCCTGAGATGTGGTTTGTAAGCTACCATCTTACCAAGAAGTCCTTATTTAATGTTTAAAATTTAAACACCTAATTTTTTTATTCATTGATTACTAATTCATTATATTTTATGTAAATTTGCCTTGAACATTTTAAAATTATTTTTTATTTTCTCTTTCTTTTCGATTTCTATGTTGCATGCTTATGTGCTTAGTAATATAAATGTCTTCGGATAGGAATATTGCAATTTAAATGTACCATAATTCTAATTTGTATTGTTATTTTTTTAGATATTTAACATTTACAATGTATCTATTATATTTTGATCCAATAGTTAATTAGTCAAGATGTTTTCCTATTTCTAAGGGCTTAGTTTTACAATGTTTCTGTCTATTACTTATTGTTTTATTATATCGCATCTTAGAATGTGGTTTGTATTGTAACAGCTTCTTGGAATTGATTCCTAAAAGATGGTAATTTTTGTAAATGTACCACAGCAACCTAGAAAGACATAATTTTCATTATATTGCTCTCCTATTTTATTTCCTTATTTTCATATGCTTTATCTATCAGAGAATTAAAAAGGTACATTAAAACCTTTTATTACTTTTATACGTTTTGTCAGATTCTCTGATTGTCCTATGATATTATTTTACAGATGCTTGTGTTTTGTTATTTGATTCCTCGTGGTCCATGATTGCATTATCTCTGTGGCTTGCAGCCTTCATCATTATAAAGTGACGCTTCTACCCTCCATGAGATGCTTTTGACCCTGAATTCAACTCTGTCTTGTTGTAGCATCACATTTCCTGTCTTCATCCCCTCAAACTCCTGTTCCAGGAAAGGAGTCTGGCTTGAGGCAATGTAAGTGGTGTGGCTGCCCATCTCCTCCACCCTTCCTGTATTATCTACCCTTCTAGGGGTGGATGAGCTTCCCACTGCATACCCTTGACTTTTCTCAGCCCACTGAAGCTCAGTGTTTCTAGCTGTACTGAGGCAGAGGTCTTTAAGATCTCTTCTCTTCCTTTGTCATTCAAGTTTTATAAGCATTGAGAATTCACTTTTGAATAAGACATAGATTCTGAGGTCTTTTTTTTCCTGAATAAATTGGTTTATTACAATGCATACAAAAGCAGACGACACAAATATATGCAAAAAGAACATGTGAGTTTATAGGCCAAAGTGGGAAAAAGAAAATTACCTGAGCATACAGTAGTAGAACTGTTTTTCAGAGCCCTCTCACTGTGGTTGCGACAGGAGAAGATGTTCATGACACAGAACAATAAGAGTTATAATTGCTGCGGCTTCTGCTCTTCATAAATAGATGCTGGGGGCACATTCCCAGTCCAGACTTTTGGAGGAGGTGATGTTGGTTGGCATGGTGTATAATGGGGATTGATTAGGTGAGGAATATGTGAGTGGATATCTGGGATAGTTTGATTGTGAAGTGTCCCCACAGCTTCTTAGGTTTGTGATTAAGCCTCATACTCAAGCCCCAGCGGGTGGCAGTTGGAGAGGTGGCGCCTTGCAGCAGGAGGCATGTCACTAGGGGTGGACCTTGAGGCCTATTAGCCCCATTTGCCAGTGCTAGCCAGCTCACTCTTGCTGTTACTTCCCAGCTGTTATGGTGAGATGTGGTACCCAACCTCTGTTCTGCATGCTTTCTACCCCATGATGTAGCTTTCCCCAAGGATGTGAGTCAAACCCAAAATCATCCCTTTCCTTCCATATGTTGCTTTTGGTTAGGTGCTTTGTTCTAGCCATAAAAAGGTAACTGCTCCCTATTGCTGAAAACACCACATATTTGGGCTGAAAGACACTGAAAAATGAAGCTGGAGCTGAGCTAGAAATACAGACTGTGTGTGTATATATATATATATATATATATATATTTTTTTTTTTTTTTTTCTCAAGAAGCTGAACAGTTTTACCAAAAGGAGCATAAATTTCTCATAACTCTTGTTCCAGTAAACTCAGGTTTAGCAGTAATCTGCAGGTGGGTGGGGGTTTCTCTCTAGTTCCTGATTTCTTTCTGTGAGTCACTCTGGGTCTTTTTAACCTCAGAGTTTATGCTTTGTACCTCCAGTGTGCCACATACCCCAACTTACCTCTCCTTCTTCTCTTCGTGTGTTTGCATATGCAGTTTGCATGCTTTCTTGCAGTGAAGAGCTTTCATGTAGAGGAGTAAATGATCAGCCACAGACAATGCCTCACCTACTTTCTTTCCAGAGATTTGCATTTTAATGACAAAAGTTAGAAACTAAAAGCACACAGCTGCATAGTGGGATTCTGTTCTTTGTTTCTGAGAGAAAGTTTTGGGGATTGCTTTGTCAGTTCCTGGGAAGACTGGTCTTGCTCTGAGTACCTCTCATTTTTGGTAGTCTGTTCTTGGTGCTCCTTTGCTTACACCAGTTTTCACATCTTCTGTACAGAGGAATCTCTGGCCAATTTCCTCTGTGACTCTGGGTATGGAAGAGCCGCAGTCCTGTGAAAGGCGGGTCCTGCGGGGCGCACAGGAGCAGAGGCTGAGAACAGGCCCTCGTTGCACCTTGTTCCCTGCAGGCATTCCTGCTCTGACCTCTGTTCCCGCTTCATTTTTAGGTCTTGTGTAGGGGTGCTCTTGTTTGCAGTTTTGGGCCACTCTTGTCTGAAAAGGTGCTCAGAGCTGCCAGATGTCTGATTTGCTAGGGTCAAGTGGAGGCTGCCAGGACCTCAGGCTCCTCATGAGTGTCTTCATAAATTCATGCTGCCCCTTTTAGTCCACACCTCTGAAGCTCTGCACATACTGTTCCCTGGTCTAGTGGTTCAGGGGTGCATCTGAAATAGGGGAGCAGTAGAGGGAAGAGTCTTCCCTTTAAGGGAGACAAAAGCTTTTGCTAAGAGTCTTGCCAGAGCTGTCTTGCTCACAGGCATTTTATCTATGGCATGGCTCAGTATTTAGTGAACTTAGTTAACTGATTGGCAATTAATTGGGACTTCAATATTTACTAGAGAGATTTAATGCCAGTACTTGCTGCCTTGAAACCTAGGGGTTTCCAATTATTCTTACTTTCTGTGTCCATTCATTTAGCCACATACACATAGGACATCTTTGGAAGCTAGATTGTGCCCAGTGTGCTAGTAGAATTAGAGGTATGATGTCATATCACTCACTTTACAATTTCACTTTCATTGAGATTGTTTTTCAAACCAAAAATCATGACACATGGTGGGGCACCATTTTTAGTTTAGAAGTAAATAATATAACCAATGAAAATGTGATTAAGCAAGAGAAAAAATTTGCTCATTTAATTGAAAAATCCAATGTTATGATGGCTTCTGGCACAGCTATATTTAAGGGCTCAAATAGCATTCTCAAAACCGTTTCACTTCATTGCTGTTTTGCCTACAGTCTCAGGTTCCATGTGCTAACACAACAGTGGCAACAGGCTTACACTGTCCTTTTCCAGGGTTAAGTGGAGCAGATTACTGCTTCTTATTGGTTGTTTTGCAGTCGTGTGATGAGCTCTAAGCCAATCACTATAGCCAGGAATGAACAATGTAGTGGTAAACTTTACATGTTGACTATTACAGGTGAGTATGGGCTGAACATGGCCTCAGAGTACTTGAGCAGGAGTTAGTTTCAGAGTGAGACTATGGTTAGGTATCAGTGCAATGGCAAGTAGATGCTGGGAGGGAAAAGCTAGAGATACGATTCCTGGTCAAGCCACACATTTTAGCACTTCCAAATTGGGTGCAGTAATATGATGTCAGTGTATTGTCATTTCTGGGACATATTTTTTTGGGTCAATGATAACTCTGTCACAGAAAATCAGTGACTTACCATCACTGAACCGCTTCCTCAATCTTTATAATTATTTGGTAATATCTCCCAGGGGAAGCCAACAGAGGGAAAATAGGGTCTCCCTCAGTATGAATACTGTTGGTAATTTTGAGAGATGTTGTGTTGGAATCCTGTTTATGTGCTAAGAAACTATAAGTTGTTTTTAACATTTTTCAGAGAAGTGTGAAGTACTCTGTAGATTGCCAACAAAATGTCAAGTCAGAGGATGGGTAGGGAAAAGAAGAGACATCGCTTCACAGTGACTTAATTTCTATCTGGGTGGTTGACCCCAGGAAGGAAGATGGACAGGGTGAAAGGACAAAGTGCTGAGTAGGCTTCTTTTTAGTGGCTTTGGTGAAGGATATGCCTTCTTCCTCATTGTAATTTGAAGAGGAACACGCATAGCTTCAAAGACATTGGCATGCTCTGCTTGCAAAGCAAATCTTACATCAGGAAAAGAGACCTTAGCACAAATTTGGGGGGCATCATTTATTAACAGCCTGGGACAGCCAAGTGATTCCTCAAAAGCTTTTTCGATAAAGTCAAACTAAAATTTTAATCGTAAAATATTCCATCACTACTTTTGCACATATTTTAGGGAAAATACACAGCTGTGAAGTTGTGTCAGGGCTGTGATATGGTAGTGTTGAGAGGAGAGAACAATAGTGGTAGATTAAAAAGCAAGGTGGCACAGAAGCAGATGTAGGCACATTGGAGCTGTGAACTAATGTTCCCAGAGAAATGCTGCATCTGCTGTACCTACTTTCTACTCAAGGCACTCACAGATCTCCTATGGTCACACAGGGATGGAATGCTGCAAGGTCAGGATTTATGCCTTTCTCTTTTTCTGCAATGATAGGGCCTTCATGAAATTGTTAACACATTGGAACATGGAATGAAGGTCACCTAAATCTGTGTTCCCTAGCCATGGTCACTCATATTTGGCTCCAGGAAAAAAATAAACTAATAAAAAACAAAAAAAAATTCTATCTCTTATCCCCTTTGAGGTGAGAACTGTGTCTTTGTGTAGATAAAGCCATTAAGTTCTAAAGCTTCCTGGGAAATTTCTGTTCTGGTAGATGTAGGATCTCACTTCTAGATACAAGAAATACTTTACCAAGTGCATTTAGAGAATTAGCCATGGTAAGTACTCAAAGAATAGATACAGACTCTTTTAGGGGGCTTGTTTCTTGGGACTTTGTAAAAATCACTGAATGGGATGGTTTGCTTTAATGGTGTTTTTGTAAATTAAATTTAGATGATGTATTAGTTTGGAAGGGTTTCATGTCAAAATACAAATGGTCATTCCACTGGTCCCCAGGGCTTCTAGGGACTATCCTGGGGACATAGATGGTAGAGAAGAAGATAAGGAGAAGGGTCTTATCTGACTCTGAGATATGAGGTCCAATGTGTCAACTGAGCCTCAATTCTCTTCCCTCCTTTCTGATGTTCTATATCCCTGAATATAAAGATCAAGATACTTTCAGCCTGAAACTTTTTCTCTCAGAAAAGGCCTGAGTAGTAGACTAAAGAGGAAAATTGTGTTCTCAGTGTTAGAAATTCCCATCCTCCTGTTTGGGGTGCCTTCCCTTGGGATTACCTTTCCTCCCATTTAGAAAAATGAGGTCTACAAAGAATTTCTCCTAGTAATTTTGGTTATAGGTGCCTTCACACTATCCTACTTTCCTAGGAGGCTAGGATAGAGTTAGGACCATCATTTTGCTCATTGTTAGACATACACTGTCTCTCCAAGATATTATTCCTGGAGTACAGAATCCCCTAAAGGAGAGAAAGGAAGCAAGAACCAGCCATGGATAAGTAGGTTCTGAAACTGTGGTATCTTTGCTCTAAGAAAGCTCAGCCCCTTTCCATAGTCATGACTGCCTTAGGTCCCAGGTCAGTGGCATCATCAACAGTGCTCATGTCCTTCTCCTATGCCTGCGTCACTCAGGAACAAGGACACTACTGTTGATTGCTCTTATTCAGATCTTTAGTGAAAGGGAACAATTTTACATATTAATTCCTTTATCATTTTTGTAAACAAGTACCTGACCAGAAGCAACTTAAAGAAGCAAAAGGCTTAACTCTGTTAAAGCTCTGCTTGCAGTTCCAGGGGGATACACTTCTTCACGGAAGGGAAGGCGTAGGGGCAGGAGAGGGAAGCTGGCTTGTCACATTGGCAGGCATCATGCAGAGGGTGAAGCAGGAAGTGGGGTAGGTCTGTAAAATATTCAGGCCTGCCCTCAATGACCCGTTTCCTCCAGCAAAGCTCCACCTCCTAAAGGTTCCGCAACTTAACCAAATAGTGCCGCCAGCTGGGAAACATGTGTTCAAACACATGTGCATTTCATATTCACACAACAGTAAGCATGGAAGACAAACAGGGATGGAGCAAGAGGACCTTGGAGAGGACAGGACAAGGAAAAGCAAGGGACGACTCAAAGGCATTGGGTGTACTGGGGATGGAGTATGGGCTATAACTGAGGTCTCTGGTATGGTGTTTGAGCTATTGTAGTGGTGGTATGGGTAAAGTTTTGATGGAGAAATGGCTACTAGGAAGGGGCTTAGTTTGGGGCATATGGTAATAGCAGAGTGCCAGTGACAAGAGCCTGGTGGCTAATGTAGCTAACAGATCAATCAATCTCTCTAGACTCCTTTACAGACAGAACTATCCAGAAGGTTCCACTTACATTACTGATACCAAGAAGCCTGTACTCTTGTCTCTTCCTGCTGTGGCAGGGGCCTGTGGGCCAGTGACTGGGGAGGCCCAGTTCCAATTCCCCTCCCTTAGCACTGTTTATTGGAGGAGGTTGAAAGTACAGAGAATTGAAGGATATCTCAGAATCCTAACAGCCAAATTATGGCCAGATTTAAAGGTCTTTATATTCAGCCACAAGTGATGGAGAGAGATGGAAGTCAAGAGGAATGGACTTAGAAAGAAAAAGTATCTTTTCATTAACTGGTATGTGTTAAAAATGACCAAAGAAGGCCCCTGGAAATGAGGTGAGGTGACATGCTGTATAAACAAGTGGGAAAGAGTATTTCCATAAAATAAATTGCTTCTGCCTCCCACTCTCCAATTATCTTTAGCCCTTTAGAGATCAGATGGCAAGAAGGCATTTGGCTGCCAAGGAACGAGAAGGGAAAAGCAAACTGGTTAAAGCAAACAGTGACCTGCATGCTCCAGAGGCAGAGGGTGCAGACCTCAGGTGCAAGCTGACCAGGCTTTCATTCCATTTCTTTGTGATTCTTTCTACTCTGCTGTGTTGGGAGTTATTTGTATTCCAAGACTGGCTTTCTTACAATTTTGATGTGTTCACACCCTCACACCATCCATTTAGCACAGGAGAGTGTCTATTTTCCAAACCTGAGAACTCCTGTATAATTGGACCAGTTTCTGTGGTGGGAGGGGTTCATTCTGAAGGAGTCTGGGGACTGTATTAGGGTTCTCTAGAGGACCAGAACCAATCAGATGAATTGGTATTAAAGAAGTTTTGTTGGATTAATTGACAGTGGTCCAACAAATGCAATCTGCATGCTTGAGCATCAAGGAACATGGGGGCTGCTTAGTCCACAAGGCTGGATGTGTCAGCAGTCCCAATCCGACACTGAAGGTGTGGAGGATTTTTGGAGAGCCACTGGTACCCAGTCCAAGTTGGAATGCTGAAGAAACTTGTCCCAGTGACCATGAAGAATAGTCAAACAGGGTGGATTCACAGGAGTGAATGGCAAGGGCAGCTAGGCAAGAAACGTAGCAATGAGCATGGGCAGTCAGGCTCAAAAGGACTGTGTTGTCTTTATATTTAAGCCCATCACTGGAAGAGCCGCTCACTCTGGACCCCCTTCCTCAGTTAATCATTCCAAGATAGACCCACCCAAGAGGTTTATGTCTTGATTCTTAATCTGATCGACTTGACAGTAGAACTTCATCACATATCCACCTTTTTTCAGTCTGACACCAAATCATATCTCATGCTTGATTTCCCAATGATGAAAATAACAAGATTATAATTCCAAGGTTATAACATGATATAACAATGTCATATACAACTGGAAACACTCAAAATCTTTCCTTCCAACACACAACACACAACAGTATACCTTGAGGAATGCTTGTCTCTAATATCCAATGATTTAAATATAAAATTAACAACACTTAACTACTGATACCTCCAACCACATTAACTACATAACAGAGAAATAGAGGAAATAAAAACAAAGACATCTTAATATTTCTATACATATGCACAAATGCTCTTAACAAAGTAGAACAGAAGTACTCATGGCAATTAGAACCCTCCGTTCTGTAAGTGGTCACGTGGCTTTAGCTGGTGTTTGTAACTACTCTCTATTATCCATTGCATATTTCCTCCACCCTCTAAAAGCACCTCAGCAGGTCTTGGTTCTTTACCTGGAGGGGTGACTCATACCTTCATTCCTGAAAGATCTGGGTCATCATCCCACTGCCTTGATTTTGTGGTTGTGGTTTTCCTTTGACCTTGATCATAGGACATGGTAACACTAAGAGGTGACCTGAAGAATTTTCTATACTTTAGACATACCTTTCCTTATGTCCATTGTGGAGTAGCAGTACAATAACACACTGGTGCTCAGGATCCATCACCACTGACAGCATAGCATTGTAACTCCTTGATTAACCTCTGGACACAAAGTGGCTAATTTAATGGGATCTTTTTGTGTCTCCTGTTAAAAGCACTTCCTCTTCTGGAACCAAGACCTCTAGGCCATCAGTGCATAATGTTGAAGGAGCAGAAAAAAAAAAAAACCAAAAAACCAACTTTATCTAGTGAGTCAATTGAGGTGATGGTAGGTTGGGTCATTCCTATTTCTGCCCCTTCATTCATGTACCTGTGAATGCCGGCTGTAGAAGAAACAGCACCATATGTTGGATGCTAACTCAGAACATATGCAGCATTCTGGAAAACCTCACCCCAGCCCTCCAACTTAGTGCCCTGTAGTTGGTGCTATAACTTTTTCTTTAAAAGGCCATGCCAGGGCTGGAGAGATGGCTTAGCAGTTGAGATGCTTGTCTGTGAAGCCTAAGGAAGGACACATGTATGATCTCTCTCCAGATCCCGCATAAGCCAGACACACAAAGGTGTTATAAGGGCAAAGTTGCACATGTACACTAGGTGATACAAGAATCCAGAGTTAAATTGCACTGGCTGAGGCCCTGGTGCACCAATTCTCTCTCTCTCTCTCTCTCACTCTAAAAACAAAGGCCATTCCACAATTGTGTCAAGACAGCAGCTTCAGGGAGATGGGGAACATGGTAAACAATACTGTGTGGAACACTATGATGGTGGATAAGGCCTGCTGTAAGTCCTTGCATGGTAGTTTTGGACAAAACACTATACCCAGAATAAGTACCTATTCTAATAGGGACAAAATGCTGCTCTTTCCACGACAGAATGTAATCAACTTGCCATCAGGTTGCTAGCTGGTCTCCCTGAGGAATGCTACCATATTGGGAGCTCAATGTTGGTATCTACTGCTGGCAGATTTGGCACTCAGCAGCAGCAGCAGCAGCAGATCAGCTTTAGTTAATGGAAACCCATTTTGTTGATCCCAGTCATAACCTCCATCCCTGCCTCCATGTTCACTTTGTTCAGGGGGCCATCGGGCAGTGACAGGAATAGAATAGCCAGGGAAAGAACTTGACTGCCATCCACAGTATGGGTTAGCTTATCTACTTGATTATGAAAGTCATCCTCTGCTGAGGCCACCATCTGATGAGCATTTACATGAAACACAAGTATCTTTACATCCTTTGCCTATTCTGAGAGATGCATTTGCATGTAACTTTCCCAAATGTCTTTATCACCAATTTTCAATTATCTTCCTTCCAAGTCCTGGACCATCCAGACAAACCACTGGCCACAGCCCACAAATCAGTACATGATAGAACATTCAGCCATTTTTTCCCATTAAGCAAAATGCACAACTATGTGCACTGTCCAAAGTTCTGTCCACTGTCAAGACTTCACAGTTCTTTAGGGTTGACCCTGTCAAAGACTGTAATGCTGCAGATGTCCACTTGTGGGAGGTGCCTGCATAACTTGCTGAGCCATCTGTAACCATACCCTAATCCTCTCTTCAGTCAATGGATCATAGGGCACACCACTATGATAACCTAGCGGCATGCTTGGACATTATAGGAGTAGAAACCATTTGGACAAATTCTTCATGTTACTTACTTGTGCATTCAGAACCAGCTAGAGTCTGATCACATAGATACCATGTTCATCTGGTGCTGGACTGCTCCTGTGCGTCTAGATCACATGGCCCAAATGGCAGAGCAGCAGGGACCTATTGAAGAGCTTTATCCTGATCTCAGAATTGGAAGCTGTCCAATTCACTTAGTACATGGACCAGAATAACACACCCAAGTGAAAAATGTGTTGCCTCCAAAATCCAGATAGGCTCACTACTCATTGTGCTTCTTTCTTGGTGGTAAAAGGAGCCAGGTGCAACAACATATCCTTCACCTTAGAAGGACTATCCCTGCAAGCCCTACACCACTGAACTCCAAGAAATTTCATCAAGGTCCTTGAATTTTGGTTGGGCTAATTTCCTATTCCCTAATGTGCATGTGCTATTCTAGTGACTCCAGAGTGGTTGCCACCTCCTGCTCACTTGATCCAATAAGCATAATATTATGGACCACTTTGGCATCTTGTGGAAGGGACAGGTGATGAAGATCCATGTGAACTAAGCTATGAGATGGGGGTGGAGAGTTACTATAACCCTAAGGAAAAGCAGTAAAGGTGTACTGATGGCCTCACCAGCTAGAAGCAAACTGCTTCTGGTGGTCTTTATGAACTGGTATGGAGAAAAGAACATTCACAAGATCTATAGCTGCCTATCAGATGTGTCAATCTTTCAAGTAAAGAACCCACATCTGGCACAGCAGGTGAAATTGGAGTCAGTTCTTGATTAAGTTTCCCATATTCACCACCATTCTCCAGGATCTTATGTTCTTCCTTCTCTTGCTTGTGTGTTTCTACTCCTTACTCCACGTAAGGCAATCATGTTCAGAGGCATCTGCTGCATGGCATTTCCATAGCCTTGCTATAGAAACAGATTGATAGAAAAGTGGGCAGAGCATAGAAAAGTGATCTCCCCCCCCACTCACAAAGCAGTGAGACCGATCTCCATGCCTTGACCATGTTACCCCTGTGACACTGAAAAAACAGATCTTTGATTGTGTCTTCTGTGATGACACAAAAGAGCTGATGTTAGCAAACCCCTCCTGAGCCATAGCACTACATCTCTCTGTGAAGCCAACTTTGAAGGCAGCACATCTTCCTGGCTTTCTTTCTGTCATGATGTCTTGATGATGATGCTTTGCCAGATCCTTGCCTCAGCCCTAGCAGAAGCAGGAGAGGGTGTTTCTGCCAACTTTTGCAGGACAGGTTCATGTTCTTGAAGATACAGAGAGGCCTGTTTTGTGAGTGGAAACTGAAATTGAGGGTTCTGAAGTCCTGCGGTGGGTTCTATATTCAGGGTGTTGGGTTATAATCACCTTTGTGGCCAGAAGTAGAACAATGGCAAACACAGAACTGAGTGTGTCCCACAGTCAGAACAGCTTAATGGCTGAGTCCATGAACCTTTAGGATGTAGCTATGGCTCTGGGCTCTGTGGAAACACCCAGGATCCACACATGTCTCCCGATAGTCTGTCTAGGGACTGGGATTTTATTTCAAGTTAAAGCACTCTTTAAATGTAGCTATGCAGGCTTATTCAATGGCATGCTTCAGATCAAAGCACTTTATTGTCCTCAGCGTGGGCACTGTCTTTTGCTCATTTTGCTTTAAATTGTCACCTTTATTTCATAAGCCCGCTCTGCTTACCTCATTCCATGGAACCTCATTCTAGAATATTTTATGTGCATCCTTTCAAGCACCTTCCACATGTTTATTCAGATAAGTCTATTCTTAAAAATATAGAGTGTGGTGTGTGTTTTAATTTACATAAATGATTCTGTGCCACACAATTCATTTTGTTGTTTACTTTTTCTCCTCAGTATGTTTTATAGATTTATCTACATTGTTGCACAAAAATCTAATCCATTTCCATCCCTCCTCCAGAATATCATTCCATTATGGGTAAATGCCACAATTATTTTTCCAGACAGAGGGATAACTGCGTTATTTTCTTCTCTGGTTATCACAAGCAGCACAGCAGTAAACATGCTTGTGGTTTAAGTTTCTTCCAGGTAAGTGCCAAGGTGTAAGGCTGCTCTCTGTCATGTATACCCGCCACAGGGACTCCAGACATGCTGTCTACTTTCTCCCTCAGCCTTAGCTGGGTTGTAATTGCTTCACTGTAGACAACAAATGGGTGTGTTTTGATGGCATAAGCCTCTTAGTGTTGCCTTGCAAAAAAACTCAGCAACTAGTTCCTGAGTTGTTGAGATCAGTGGATAAAATGCAGTATTTTGTTATTTTAATATACAGTTCTCTGGTTGCCAGCGAAATTTCTTCACATCCTCATTAGCAATTTGGAATTTTCCATCTATAATTTTGTCTGCATTTATCTGTCTGTACTTTAGGTTTTCTTAATAATATTTTAGAGAAAATAAAAGAGAATATTATTTGCTAACAACAATTTATTTAACTATTATCTTATTGACATGTGTCATTTGTTTGGAATAAGATAGGTTTATTTTTTGAAAAATTTATCAATATAATTCATCATTAACAGTCTAGCACAAAAAATTAATTCATCTTAATAGATGAGGAGAAATTTGACAAAATATAACTTTTTGAAAAAAATCAATAATTTTTCTCAGAAAACTGGGAATAAAGTAGTCTTTCTTCAAATTGCTAAGAGAATTTATTTAAAAAGCAAGGCAAGGGATGAAGAGATGGCTTAGTGGTTAAGGTGCTTGCCTGCAAAACTTAATGACCTTGGTTCTATTCCCCAGTACCCATGTAAAGCCATATGTATAAAGTGGTGCATGCATCTGGAGTTCATTTGTAGTGGCTAGAGGCCTTGGTGCACATATTCTCTCTCTTTCCCTCTCTCTCTCCCTGATTTCCAGATTTCTAGCATATAAAGATAGATGTATAACTCAATGGAATACAATACCAAAAGTCCATGAGTGTCAGTTGATTTTCAAGGAAAATGTAATTATAATTCAATGTATAAATGTGAGTCTTTTCCACAAATAGAGCTAAATCAATTGGATCATTATATGGAAAGAAATTAATTTTGATCCAATCTTGGCATATATAAAAATTAACACTAAATGTTTTATTAATAAAAATGCTAAAACTAAATCTTAAACAAACACAGGAAAAATTTTTCTTGATCTTGGCTCTGGTAAGGATTTTCTAGATGATATAATACACAAAAGCAGAAACTTCACAGAATAAAATTTTAATTCACTTGATTTGAAGAAAACCAAAACTTATTTTGTTCTTTGAAATACTGTTAAGAAAATTAGAATGTGAGCCTCCAATGAGAGGATATGTGTACATACATATGTATGTATGTATGTATGTACACATGTATGTATACTGTCCAGTGAATCTCAGCATTGAATCCTTCCAATTTAAAATTCATATTAGAAAATAAGCAATGATTATCACAATATACTTTGAATGTTTATGAGAGGAAGAAGATAAGACAAATAAGCACATAAAATAATTACTATCACTTATCATAAATGAAACTGAGATAACAACCTGAGATGTTATAGTAACTAAGCCAGCTTTTAGAATATTAACAATACCAAGTGTCAAAGAAAGTGGTACAGTGATATAGCTAGCATTCTTGTGAATTGCTGATGGGAGAATAAAATATATAGCCACTGTGGAAAATACTTTGCTGGTTTCTTCTTTAAATGTCATTCATCTACCACATATCCTGATTATTCTAATTCTAGTTATCAGAGAGAAATAAAAACTCATTTCCTAAAAGTCCAACAGCAACAGAGACATTAATCTGAAATAATCCACATATCAGGTGAATGGACAGGTAAATTCTGATATACTCATGCAGTAAGATGGGACTACTTGATGGTATATGCAGTGATACACATGAATATTACAATCATTATGTTTAATAAAAAACAACAACATAATCCAAAGATTATATCCTTTTTGCTTGTATACCCTGACATTTTAGAAAAAGCCAAATTCTAGTGACAGATGCCAGTCAGTGGCTAACTAAAGCCAGGATGTTGAGGAGGGTACCAAAGGGAACTTTCTGGGATGATGAAAATATTCTGTATCTTAAGTGTAGTGGTTACAAGACTGTACACAATTTGTGCAGGCTTATCAAAACGTGCTCTTTAAAGTGAAGATAGCTGGAAAGCTGGCTCAGTTCATACAGAGTTTTCTGTATAAGGATGTGGGACGGAGTTCAGAGCTCCAGCACTCACTCAAATGCTGGGTGGGCATGGTGGCCACATGTGAAACCAGCTCACAAAGGGTGGAAACAGGACATTCCTGGGGTAAGCTGGCTAGCCCAACTAGCTAAATTGAAGAGCTCTGGGCTTAGTGAGAAATGTTGTGTGTTACTTTGGATGTGGAATGTCCCTCATCACTACGTGTGTTTGGAGCTGTTGGGAGCTGGAGCTTTGCTGGAGGAGGTGTATCCCTGAGGACATACCTTGAGGGTTATTCCTTTAGCTCCACTGGATGTCCATGGCTCAGCTCACTGTGCTATTTCCTTCCTGTTGATATGTGGCAATATGAGCCAGCTTTCCCCTCCTGCTATGCTTTCCCTGCCATGATAAAGTTTCCCCTCAAATCTGTGAGCCAAAATAAACCTTTTCCTTCCATAAGCTTCTTCTGGTAAGATGTTTTATCCCAGCAATGAGATGGTAACTGTTACACTTTGTTGAGTAAACAGGAAAGTGAGGAAGGAAGGAACTTGATGCCAAAACGTTAACCTACATGTACACTCATACCTACATGAGCACCCACACACACATGTGCCCACATGCATACACAAAAGCTCACCATATACATGTGCAAAAAGAGGAAATTTTTGTACATAGGTTCATGTGGTAGTTTGAATATGTGGCCCCATATACTCAGGCTTGAGTTTTGAGTTTCTAGTTTGCAGAGCCCTACTGGGGAAGGGTGTTACTGGGGACAGATTCTGGAGTCCAGCTCCAAGGTATGTTTAGGGCCGAATCTTCAGCCCAGCCCTACTAGGTGTGTTCAGAGCAGACTGAGCTCTGAATGTTCAAGCTGGCTGATGCTGGTGCTAGCTTATTGCAATTGTTTCTCTATGGAAGCTAGGCAGCTTCTTCCACCATTGATGGAGTTTCCCTTGGATTTTGTAAGCCTGAAACAAACCCCTTCCTCCCATAAGCTGTGTCTGGTTGGATAGTTGTCCCAGCAATGGGGAACTGACTACAACAGTTAGAGATAAGTAAACCTCATTGAAAACGGGTGGTGTTGTATTGGTTTCAATGTTTCCCTGCTATTACACAGTGGGTAAAGTATTAGAATGCTTGGAGGTCTGAGCTAGGACAGTGGTAGAGTACTACGAAGAAAGGGAGTAGCTCTATGTAGACGGACTCTCACTTCCTCTAGCAGCTGTAGGTAGATGAGGTCACAGATTTTCTAGCAAAGCCCTCCCCAACCCCCAACCCACTCTCTAACTTGAGATCCACATTTGAGTTCATAGGTTAAAGTCCCATCTCCTATGTGATGAAGGAACAGCATGCCAAAACAAAGTTTAAGGGAGTGAAAGGAAAAATATCATTGCTCCTATGGAGAAGACATGGTTCTGGAAGTCAGGTCAGGGCTGGGCCTGACTCAAGGCCATTTGCTGGTTGTCAGGGATGGCTGAGCCACTCCTCTGCAAGCCACCAAGGCTGCAATGGTGACTTAAGCTTGTTCCTATTTTCAAGGACTCCATCGCCTAGAAAGAGAAGCAGATAGACAATTACCATAATGTCGCTGGCAAGGGTGGTGATATGATGATGTATGCGAGCTAGCAGAGAGCTGGGATGCTTGAACTCCCAGGAACTTCCCCTATTAAATATGAGTGATAATAATAGTAGTCTCCCAAGACTGCCATGAGGGACTAATGACATGTCTAAAAATGTCTTCTCGGGCTATATGTTGCACACATTGCAGAAGGAAGCAGTGTTTATGGCATGTTTCTGGTCCCTATTAGGCCCCAGCTGGCTTCAGACCCATGTTTACCAAACAGTGTGTGGCTTATGTCGGAATAAACTAATCATAATAATGGCTGCCAGGTGCTGTGCAAACATTATACAATTTAATCCTCATAAACATCATTCAGGATCCATACTGTTAGTCCCAGTTTACTCAGGAGAAAAATCAAGGCTCCTGAAAGTTAGAGAACTTGTCAAATGTCCACCAGCTGATGAGCACTAGCTTCAGCTAAGGAAGGCACTTGAAAGGTAGGAGTCCATTCATCTGTTTCCTCTTGCTTAAATTTCTGCAGGCTTGGCTATCCTTTTGTTGTTGTGAAGGATTAGAAACCAACATGCCTGCAGGAGAGGATAGATTATGCAAAGGAGGGAGAGATTTGAGGAGCAGACATACAGAGAGCTGGTCCTCAGGGCAGCTGTACTGCCAACACACCCCGGCTGACCAGCTCCAGCTACACTTGGCCTGGAACGCAGTGCCAACTCCTACATGCTCAGCGCCCTCGACCTTCCAGAGAAGCAGAAATATGAGCTTAAAAGTAAAGCTAAGCATCAGATAACCTGGTCCTTATTGTTAAATGGTTTTAAAGTTAAAGATTTTATGTAAGTCTGACTTAATATATTGTGGGTTCAATAAGGCTTACAAGCTTGCAACATGTGGTCTATATTAGTTTTCTTTCACTGGAAGACAAAGATTCAAAACAGGAATTTTGCCAGGCCAAATTCAAAGACCTGGCGTGTTGTATTATTTGGATGACCTGCTCAATGATAGGTGTACCTGATAGGCTATTTTGATAGGTGGCATTGGATTTTATATTACTGGATTAAAAAAAATATTTTATTTTATTTGAGAGAGAGAGAGAGAGAGAGAGAGAGAGAGAAAGAGAGTGAAAGATGCATGTGTATGTATGTTTGTATATATGTATACAAAGAGAGAGAATGGGCATGCCAGGGCCTCTAGCCACTGCAAACTAAGTCCAGACACATGTGCCACATTGTGCATCTGGCTTATGTGGGTCCTGGAGAATCAAACTTGGGTCCTTAGGCTTTGCAAGCAAATTCCTTAATCACTAAGCCATATCTCCAGCCAAAGTTCTAGTAGATTTTTTTTAAAAATATTTATTTTTATGTATTTATTTGACAGAGAAAGAGGGAGAGAAGAAAGAGAGAGAGAGAGAGAGAGAGAGAGGGAGAGAATGGGTGCGCCAGGGCCTCCAGCAATTGCAAACGAACTCCAGATATGGGTGTCCCCTTGTGCATCTGGCTAACATGGGTCCTGGGGAATTGAACCTGGGTCCTTTGGCTTTGCAGGCAAATGCCTTAACTGCTAAGCCATTCCTCCAGCCCTCTAGTAGAGTTTTGATGGAGTCCTTGGTGTTTTCTTTACATGAGCTCCTTTTATCTTTAAAGAGTAATAAGTTAACTTTCTCTTCCAGTTTGCAGTCAAATGTTCTACCACTGAGCTATACCTTCTCTTTTCCTAGTTTGATGCCTGTATTTCTTTCTTTCTACCTGATTGCTTTGGTTAGGACTTTCTGTATCTTGTTGAATAAAAGTGGTGAAAATTATTAAAATTATCAAAGTTATTTTGTTCCAAGTCTTAGAATGGAAGCTTCAAGCTTTTCCCAACTCAGTTTGATTTTATCTGTGGACTTTATTCTGTTTAGGTATACACCTTCTACAAGGAATTTGCTGAGAGGTTTAAAAAAAATTTTTTTTTTGAATTATGTTTGGATGCTGAGAAGTATCAAATGCTTTCTTGCTTCTAATGAGTTGGTGCTATGATTGTGCTTCATTCCAGGGGTATATCACATGTACTGATTAATACATGTGTTGAATCACTCCCCTTAACATCATAGCAAATAACATTTATAATATGATACTGACTTCAATTTGCTAGCACTTGGCTGAGAACTTTTTAAGCATATTCATCAAGTCTATTAAACTGTAGCTTTTTGCATGTATATGTATGTGCCTGTGTGAAGTTTCTGGAAGCAGGGTAATACTGGCTTTATAGAATGAGTTTGGTAGAATTTCCATCAGTTTTTTTTTTTTTTCTAATGATACTTTGGGAAAACTTGTTATTGCTTCCTTTTTTAAGTGTATGATAGAATCCAGTTCTGAGGCTGTCTGGGATTTTCCTTGGTGAAAAACATTTTTATTTCTCACTTGACCTTTTTATGACTGACTCATTATTTGTTTGCTAAGGGATACTATTTCTTTATGGTTCAATGTTAGCAATATGAATGTATTTAATAATTTGTTCATTTCTTCTGAGTTACAATTTTTGTATATATATTTATAATAATCTCTAATCATACTTTACATTTCTGTGGTAGAAATGATAATCTCCCCCTTTTAAACTAAATTTTTAAGTGACAGGACTCATTATGGCATTTTCATATGTGGGTGTGTGTATATGTGTGTTATTATACTTTGCTCTTCGTCAAACCTCTCCCCACTGCCTCCGTCTTGCTGTTTTCCACACCCAGTGGTCCTTTTCCTGAGTCTGCCTTATTTTGTTTAACACAATGATCTCCAATTCCGCCTGCTTTCCTGCTAATGTCATTATTTTATTTTTCTTTACAGCTGGACAAACTTTCTCCCAAAGGATGTAGATGTACCTCCTTGTCTATCCCATCATCTGTTGATGGGCAATCTAATGGTGATTCCATTTCTTAGCAATTGAGACTGGTGAAGCAATAAACAAGGGTGTTAGCCTTTTGTGCATAACCTAGAAGTAGCTGAGTCATACAATAGGTCAACTTTTAATTTTTGGAGGACTACACACACTGACATGCATAGTGGTTGAACCAGTTTCCATTCCTGTCAATGGTGAAAAGGGTCCCTCTATCCCCATGTCTTCACTAGAATTTGTTATTTGTTTTACTGATAATGGCCATTCTGACTGGAATGAGATGGATTCACAAATCAATTTTAATTTGCACTCTCCCTGATGAAAAAGGATATCGAATAACTTGTCAACTATGTGTTGACTACATTCCTTCTTTTGAGGTCTGTCTATTCAGATCAATAGCATTATTTATTGATTAAGTAATGTGGCAATTGACTTTTGGGGATTTAATTTTTATAGTTCTTTGTAGGTTGTACATTTTAATCACCTGCATGGTGTACTTGAACAAGGTTCCTTCTCTGTGCTCTGGACTGGTGATGCTTTCCTTAGTTGTTCAGAAGCTTTTCAATGACATGGACTCCCACTGGTCCCTGAGAATATTTCCAGTGTTGCAGAGTATCTCTGTTTCCTTTTAGAACTTCCAAAATGTCTTGTCTTATGTTAAGGTCTTTGATTCATTCTGAGTTGATTATTGTTTAAGAGAGAGATGTATATCTAATTTCATTCTCTTACTTTTGGCTATGCAGTTTTCCTTGAACCATTTGTTGAAAAAGCTGTATTTACAGTATATATTTCTGGTACTTTGTAGAATATTAAGGTTATAGATATGTGAGTTTGTTGCAAATATTTGTTGCCATTTGAATTCTCTACATGGCTGTTCTGTGCAATACCATACAGATTTTCTTCCTGTGGCTTTGTTGTATAATTTTGAGTTCAGGTGTTGTGATACCAACATTATTGCTCTTTCTGCTTAGGTTTACTTTAGCTATTAGAGACCTTTTGTGCTTCCATATGAATTCTATGATTTTTTCAAGTTCTATGAAGAATGTTGCTGGAATTATAATGAGGAGTGAATTGAATTTATAAGTCATTTTTGGTATGATAGCTAATTTTACAATATTCTGATCTATGCATGTGAGAACTCTATCTTCCAGTACCATCTTCAGTTTCTTTCTTTAGTGGTCTCTCTATATATGTACTTCATTTTCTTTTATTTTTATTTGCAAGGAGAGAGAGAGAGAGAGCCCTCACAAGAGAGAGAAAGAGAGAGAAAGTGCTCACTGAAGGACTTCTAGCCACTGCAAATGAACTCCAGACACATGCACCACTTAGTTTATCTGGGTTTACCTCATTTTCTTTACCTATCCATCTGTTGATGGACATCTTGTATGATCTAATTTTTATAGATAGACCTCTGTGGTTAGGTTTATTCATAGCTATGTTATATTCTTGAAGCTATTTTGAATGTGATTTCTTTCTGAGTTTTTGGGTTTTTTGGAAATTTCATTATTGATATATAGAAAAGCTATGGAGTTTTGTACATTAATTTTATAATTGCTAAAAATATATACCAGGTCTAAATGGAGAGAGAGAGAGAGGAAACCCATGTCTCATTCCAAGTTTTAGAGAAAATTCTCTCAGTTTTTCTACATTTACTATAAGGTTGATCATAGGTCTTTCATAGATAGCTTTTATTATGTTGAGGTCTGTTCCTTCTATTTCAAGTTTCCTCAGGTCTTTATCATGAAGGTATGTTACACTTTTTTTCAATGATTGAGTTGATCATGATATTGTGATACCACCATTTTAAAGTCTTTGTGCTGTATCACTTTTATTAATTAGGATATGTTAAACCAACCTTGCATTCCTGGAATGTAAAAAACTTGGTTGGTGGTATATGAACTTCTTAAATCCAATTTCTAATAATTTTATGAATAATTTTTGTATATATTGATCATGGGAATTTTCTTTCTTTTTTTTCTTCATCCAAGGTAATATTGGCTTTGAAAAATGAGTTTGGTTGTGTTCCTCCCCCTTTTGTTGTATGGAACAAGTTGAGTACGATGGGTGTTAGAACTTCTCGAAAGGTTTGATAGAATTTAGTAGTGAAGCTGGGAGTGGTGGCACACACTTTTAATCCCAGTACTGGAGAGTCAGAGGTTGGAGGATTGCCATGAGTTCAAGGCCACCCTGAGACTTCATAGTGAATTCCAGGTTAGCCTGGGCTAGAGTGAGACCCTATTTTCTATATTGTTTTAAATTTGGTTTAGTATACTTTCATTATTCTATTTGGAAATATTTATAACAGCACAGCAAAAATTAATTTGAGACAATGGATGTCAGTAGTTTAGATCTCACCAGTTTATTATAAAAAGGGGGCATGGAAATTATTTACATGGTAAGACATTTCATAACTTTAGTATAATGGACAGCTTCATGTGGTCCTTTTTTATTATTTATTTATTTATTGGTTTTTTGAGGTAGAGTCTTACTCTAGCCCAGGCTAACCTGGAATTCACTCTGTAGTCTCAGGTGGTCTCTAGCTCACGGTGATCCTCCTACCTATGCCTTCTGAGTGCTGGGATTAAAGGCATGCACCACCATGCTCTGCCCTCATGTGGTCCCATTTCAATAGCGATTTCAGGCTACATAATTTCCAAGAATACTTTCAATTTTAAATAAGAAATTATCCATGTCTTCTAGAACTCATATGCTGCCTCCATATTCTGGGAGAAGGTTTTCTCCAAATTGAATCTATCCACCTTTTCCTTTAGAGACTGATCCCACAGTAACAACTGTTGGTTGTAATACTTTTCCTTGAGATTTTTCTGGAAGCCTAATGCCACCTTTGGTTACAGTTTCAGCTGCACTACTTTCAACCAACCTTCTGTCAAAGAGTGGAAGGAACTTTCTAAAGCTTGTTCTGCCATTACTCCCACTGCCACTGCACCTTGGGGATTGGCCACCAGACACTTGAAAAAGTCATTGGCTGCACACTTGGCCCATGGGTGGTATCACCAATGAGCATGGTGAATGGTTGGTGATTGGTCACAAGGACTTGGGTGCAGACCACTGTTGAAGGTACCCAGAGGTGGAAGAAAACAAGGAGTTTCTTCTAAGCTTTTCGAGGCTTTCCACAGTGGTGTCCCTAGGGACATACATGATGACTTGACAGTGTACTTTCTAACTCAAGTCTTTCTATTTGATATTTAAAAATTCAATTCCTCTATTATGACTCCCTTACAAAGTACTTGCTTCTTTGTGTCTTCTTAAAGTTTACTGAGGTTCATTAAAACAGCTATTTTAATTTTTTTTTTCTTAGAGTTTCAACATACCAGTTGCTATGTGGATGGTTTCTCTTGGCTTACGTTTGTCTGTTAGCTTAGGTGCTGTAGTTTGAGTGTATGTCCCCCATAGACTCGGTGTTTTATTGAAGCGCATACCTTGGATTTCTAGCCTTCTAGCTGGATGAGGTGTTACTGGGGGTGGATCCTGGAGTCCAGCCCTAAAATGTGTTTTTAGTGGATCAGAATTCCAGCCTAAAGGTACTCAAAGCAGTATGATCCCTGCTTGGGTCCCTGGTGCTTGCTGCCGGTTTTTGTGCTTGTCACTTTTAGTGTTTGCTGGCTGGATGTATGGAAGGAGTTTCTTCTGCCATCTGATGGAACTTCCCCTTGATCTGTCAGCTTGAAATAAACCCTTTCTTCCCATAAACCGTGCCTGGTTTGGATGTGCAGCCCAGATTTGGAGCTGACTATCACATTAAATATTAGTTTTCTGAAAATTCTGGATGCAGTGGGAATAGAATGATATATATACATGTCAACCTGTAAATTCTAAGCAGATGGCTTACTAATTAGGTAGTGCTTTAAGTTTAAGTTTGATGATCACTCACAACTTTGTGTATTATTACTCTTTCACTACTACAGAATACTTCCAGCCTAATTTTATACCAAATCTAGCATTGGTGTGTTTTTCAGGATGCATCCAGCGAGTGCCTTAGGTGACCATGCCCATACGCATTCATACAGGCCTAAAGAAGCCCTCAGTGATTTGTCAGCATTCTCTGGCCTGTGCTTCATTGCTTGGGATTTTGCCTGACATTATGTCTCACCATCAAGAAACTAGTTCTAGGCCTGCATACTTTTCCTTCCTCCAGTGGAAAAACACTGCTTCTCTCCATGTTGAGTTGTGTAGAGTTGAGGGATGGATGGATTATGTAGGCATGGTCACAACCAACCCTACAATGCAGGCTCATATGCAAAGGGGACAAGCATACTTGACAGTCTCTAGCAGTGACTATCTCTGCTGGGATCTGCTACTTGATTTTCTGTAGCATTGTTTGTGCACAACCCAGCAAACCCACTGAGAACCAAGCAAATGGGACCTTAACAAAATAGCTTGAAGGGAAAGGCTACTGTAGTATGTTATTTGCTCTTGCTTGGAACAACTTCATTCATCAGTACTGACCTCATGGTCCAAAGTTAAAAAACAAACAAACAAACAACAACAAAAAAAACAATAATAAACCTGAAGAAGTCTCTCGGTGTTCTAATTCAAGTTTGCTGCTAGTTCCCAATTTGCGTATTATCATCCTGTCACCACTATAGAATGCCTCAGGTGTTCAATGGATGAAGGCTTTTCCCTGCTTACAACGTACTCCTCTAGACAGGAAACTGCCTGGATATCCATGACCTCATAGTGCCTGACACTACTTATGTAAGACCATCACAATAGGAGGAAAAGATGATGATATCAAAATAAAAGAGACTAATTGAGAGGGAGAGAGGAGATATGAAAGAGAGGGAGTTTCAAAGGGGAAAGTGGGGGAAGGGAGGGAATTATCATGGGATATTGTTTACAATCATGGAAGTTGTCAGTAAAAAAAATTGAAGAAAAAAAACAATAAAAAGTGTTGACTGTAATGAGCCAACCTCTCTCCCCAAATTTACTAGGAAATAGGAAAAGTACTCCCTAGGAAGGCAAAGGAATGTACCAGAGCCAGTTACAGTGCTAGATTTTATCTTGCTATTAGTACTCAGACTCCAGGCCATGACTCCATGTGATTGTAGCCCTTGGTGGCTCTAGAAGATCAGAGGGCTGGAGATGGAACTTCTATCCCTCGCCAATTCCTTAGGTATTGAGAATAAGGAGCAAATACTCTTGCCTCCAGAATCTTGTAATAAACAGGAGAGCTTCCTGGATGAGCTTTTTCTCACTACATTTTTTTAACTACACACTTTCGATTGCCTTTTTATACTAGTGATTTTGTAATGACATTATTTATCAAGAAAATTAAAAGGTTAATTTAATTTTCCTTCTAACATAGTTGATGCAAATTTGCTTTATATTATTGGTATTTCTGGGAAAGCTATGCAAAATTTAAGGCTGGTGTCCCATTTAGAAAATGTTTAATCTAACTTATTTTATACATAATTTTTCAGCTAATGGCAGTTGTACTTAAATATTTGTACATAACATCAAAAAAACAAGGTCCTTTGTTTAATTTCTACATTCTTTGAGACATCTTTTTTTTTCCTGTCTTATTTTTTTCAAACATTTCCAAGACTTTCAGTCAAACCAAATTGACATGCCCTTAGAGGAATTGGTGAAATCATCCTTTAAAAGCTTAAAACAGATAAAATAGAAAAAAAATAATGAAAATGAGCTGAGGAGATGGCTCAGCTATTAAAGGCACTTGCTTGCAAAGCCTGATAGCCCCGGTTCAATTGCCCACTACCTATGTAAAATCGGATGCACAAAGTGGTACATGTATCTGAGGTTCAAGTGCAGTGGCAAGAAGCCCTAGTACGCCCATGAGTTCTCCCTCTTCTTGAAAATAAATGAATAAAGTTAAATTTAAAAAAGAAAAAGGGTAATGATAATGAAAAATTTCAAAATGACGAAAAAAAATTAAGGGGGCTAGGATGTAGCTCAGTGGTAGAGTAATTGCCTAGCCTGCACATAGCCCTGGGGTCAATCCTAGCACCAAAAAATGCTTTAAGGAGACTTCACAGAAAACTGTACATATGACAGTCATTTGTGACCGCCCACCCCACTTACATTAATTGTCAGTCTCGGTCAGCTGCTGACTCCTGGGTAGATGAAGGCATGTAGTGAAAGCTGTTTTCCAGCCTGCATCCTTCACATGCTGCAGCAGGCCCCTGGGGGAATTGAGTTTCTCAATATCTGCCCATCTTGCTTTGATGCTACAGAAAATAGTATTGAGTGTCATAGAAAGGAGACTCTGTAACCAGATCCTGCCTCCCTGACTACCAGATGGAAAGATGATCCTCTAATTCCAATACTGTGATTCTGTTTATGTGAACTAACAACAGTGCACTGCAGCGACTTCTCTTTTCACTTTCATCACCTAGACTCTTCCAGGAACCATCTGTCTTCAGTTAAGTAAGACTTCACGGCAGGCAGACCTTTAGGAGTTCTGGACGCATTGCCGTATTCTAATGGTATTTAATCTCTGATTTGGACTGTGGATTTGAAAGACAACACATTTGTATTTGGAAAAGCAAAAGAAGTACAAATAAAAGAAAGATGACATTTTAGAGACTGAAGAGATAAGCAATAGGGGCTTCTATAAATATAAGCCTTGATATGAGGAGAATGGAATGGGTTTTGGATGTTGAAGAAGATGAGGGATCACAGTGAGGAAAGGAATTTAAAATTATAGACACCCTAAATATTTTGAGATAACCTAGCTAGCAAAGCCAGTGTACTGAAGTCAGAGTGATGAAGACAGGTGGGGACAGCCCAGGACCATCTCATTGGCACATCTTATTGAGTTAGCAAATTGTTTTGTTGTTGTTATCTGGATACATTAAAAAATATTTTTTTAAATTTATTTGAGAGAGACAGACAGACAGACACACACACACACACACACACACACAGAGAGAGAGAGAGAGAGAGAGAGAGAGAGAGAGAGAGAGAGAGAGAGAGAGAGAGAGAGAGAGAGAGGAGAGAGACAGAGACAGAGAGGAGGGAGCAGAAAGAGAATGGGCATTCCAGGACCACTAGCCACTGAACCTTGTGCATCTGGCTTATATGTATACTGGGGAACCTAATTTGGGTCCCTAAGTTTCACAGGCACTTGCCTTGACCTCTAAGCCATCTCTCCTACCTCTCTGGATTCTTTGAATTTTTTTTTGTCTTGTTCACTATGACATGTGGAATTTGCATTCTTTTGTGTTCGCCTCATTGTGTTCAGAGCAAACCTTTTTACATTTTTTTATTTATTTGTTTTATTAGTTATGGACATATTCAGTGTGTAAACAGCACTTGCTGGTACCATCCTTACTCTCATCCCCGTCCTCCCCTTGTGAAAGGACCCTCCTCCTTGGGGATGCCAGTTATCCCTATGGGGATTATGGATCATGCATTGTGGGGGTAGTCATCAGTTATGGGGAAGAGGCAATGTTTCTGTGCATAATGTCCCAACTTGTGGCTCTAACAATCTTTCTACCCCATTTTTGTGAATTCCACTGAACCATGTTGGGTTCATTTTAGGTTTACTTCATTGATGGACTCTTTGGAACCTCTGTGTGCCTGGATATCTGATTTTGTAGGGGTTGATTGTTCTCTGTGTCTATCTCCTTCACCTTTATGCTGATTCCAGGTTCACCAAAGAAAGCACCACTCTTGCTCATTTCCCTAATTACTCTATGGTTTCCGCTTGGGGCTCTGGTGAAGTGCAATAGGCTGATTCTCCCCTCAGGTTTTGTATCCATCTGAAAAAAGATTGTCCAACAGACAGTCAAGTCAGAACTGGACAAATGGGATACCCATTATTATTTTAGAGATAATTTAATATGTATAGTCCCTCTTATAGCCCAAGATTGGTGGGAACTTGATATTGGTGAACTCATTATTTGAATATGATTCTGACTTGTTTCCCACTTCCAGCTATGGGTTCCATTCCACTGAGCCAATCTGTTAGCCAATCCAAGAGCAGTTTGTTACCCAACATGGCTTTGTGCCACTATTGCACTTGCATGGGCATCATGTCAGGTTGTTTTCTGCTGAGTAGCTTAGACCTCGAGTTGCTTTGGCAGATGCTGGACATTTTCCACCAGTAGCTCATGCAGCACCTTCTGGCACTAGACAAGCTAACTGTCTGGGAACTGACTTTCTTCAAGATTTCAGCCCAGACTCTATGTTCTATGCTGACAGCATATGGTGTCTTCAGCAGTAGGGTCTTACCATTAACCTTTGGTGAGTAATCAAGTACTCTGACAGAAGTCTGTCTTCTTTTGGGAAGCTTGTAGGTCTCTCTGATCATTGTGGATGTTAACTGCATCCAGGTACTTGGAGTTACAGGCCATCACCAAGGGAAAAGAATGAAGAAAAAGATAGGTAATATAAAAGATAAAGAGAAGACAGACAGAGATACATGAGAAAATTAAGGTTAGACTTCATCATAGCCACTCCAAACCCTCTGAACAGGTGTTCCCTCTAAGGTCCTGATGAAAGTTCAACCTTTTAGTCTGTCTTTTAGGATATAGGATTTTATGGTGCCAGTCCATTTGGGTTCAGTTTTGTGTTCCCCACCCACCTTTACCCTCCCCTCCATCCCTACCCTCCTTATTGTCCAGTCCTTGAGATGCCTATTAGGTATTTTAGCATCTTGGGCAGATTCAAGTTAGGAGCCACAGATGAGTAAGACCATGCAATGATTGTCTTTCTGTGATTGGGTGAGTTTGTTATAAACGATCTGATCCAAGTTTGACCATTTTTCTTCAAATTTCATTGTATTGTTTTTACCTATTGTTGTATAGAGTTCCATACTACATCTTGGTTATCCATTCATCTAATGATGGGCATTTGGGTTGATTCCAGGTCTTAGCTATTATGAATTGAGCAGCTAAACATAGTTGAACAAATAAATATCTCTAAACTGAGGCTTGGAGATTTTCATGTAAATGTCCAGTAAAGGAAAAATTGGGTCTCTTGGTAACTCTATAGTCAACCTATTTAGGAGTCTCCATATTGCTTTCCATAGTGGCTGTACCATCTTACATTCCCACCAACAGTGAATGAGGGTTCCTATTTCTGCACATCCTCACCAGCATTTGTTTTCATTTTATTTTTTAATATTTTTTACTGAGGTAAGGTGGAATCTCATAGTTGTTTTAGTTTGCATTTCCCTGATGGTTAGGGATGTTGACCATTTTCTTAAATGCATGTTTGCCACTTGTATTTCTTCCTCTGAGAACTCCCTACTCAGTCCTCTGCCCAAATTTGTGAGTGGGTTGTTTGATTTTTTATTGGTTTTTGAGTTCTTTGTAGATTCTAGAAATTATACTTCTGTCAGTTGTATAGCCAGCAATATTTTCCTCACATTCTGTGCGTAGTCTATCGGCTCTGCATATTGTACATTTGTCTGTGTAAAAACGTTTCAGCTTCCTGATATCCCAAGGGTTGAATGGTTATTTAAGTTACTGAGCTACTGGGGTTTTGTTCAGGAAGTCTTTCCCCACTCCTATATTGTGATAAGTTCTTCCTATTTTTTTCTTCCAGTAGTAACAGAGTTTCCAGTCTTATATTGAGGTCTTTGATCCAGGTAGACTCGATTTTTGTGCATGGTGAGATGTGTGGATAGAGTTTCATTATCCTGCATATGGTTATCCAGTTTGTCCAGCACCATTTGTTGAAGAAGCTGTCTTTTTTTCCAGTCTACATTGTTAGGACCTTTGTCAAATATCAAGAAGCTGTAGTTACTTGACCCAAAGTCTGGATACTCTATTCTGTTCCATTGATCTATAGTCCCGTTTTATTCCAGTACCATGTTGTTTTTGTTACTATGGCTTTGTAATATAGCTTTATATCAGGTATGGCGATGCTTCCAGAGGTATTTCCTTTGCTGAGGATATGCTTGGATATCCAAGGCCTTCTGCCATTCCATATGAATTTTGAAATCATTTTTTATATCTCTGTGAAAAAATGCTGGGATTTTTACTGGTATTGCATTAAATCTGTATATTGCTTTTGGTAAGATGCCATTTTCACAATGTTAATTCTGCCTACCTAGGAACATGTGAGGTCCTTCCATCTTCTCAAGTCCTCCTCAATTTTTTTTTTGAGTGTTTTGTTATCATTATATTAGTCTTTTACATCCTTGGTTAATGTTATTCCAAGGTATTTTGTGGTTGTTGTTATTGAAACATGGGACAATATCTCTAATTTCTTTCTCTGTATCTTTATCCTTTGCATATAGAAAGGCTACTGTTTTTTTTTTTTATTATTCATTGATTTTGTATCCTGCTACTCTTCTGAAGAAATTAATCACCTTTAAGAGTTTTGAGTTGGAGGTTCTCAGGTCACTTATGTATAGAATCATGTCATCTGTGTAGAGGGCTAACTTAACTTCTTCCTTTCAAATTTGTATCCCTTTTATTCTGTTCTCCTGTCTTATTGTTTGAGCTAGAACTTCTAGTACTATGTTGAAGAGCAGAGGTGAGAGTGTGCACCCCTGTCTTATTCTTGATCTCAATGGGAATTTCTTCAGTCTCTCCTCATTAAGTATTATTTAGGCTTTAGATGCTTTATATATAGCCTTTATTATGTTGAAATATAAACTATTTGATCATGAAATGATGATGTATTTTGTCAAAGGCCTTTTCTGAATCTATTGAAATGATCATGTGGTTTTGTGTTTAAGCTTATTCATGTGGTGTATTACATTAACAGATTTCCATATGTTGAACCAACCTTGAGTTCCTGGGATAAAGCCTACTTGATTAAGGTGGACAATGCTTTTGATGTATGGTTGAATTCTGTTTGTGAGGATTTTTTTCAGAATCTTTGCATCTAAATTGATCAGGAAAATAAACCTATTTTTGTGGCATCTCTGTCTGGTTTTGGTATTAGCATGATAATAGATTCATAAAAGGAGTTGGGGAGCTTTCTCTGTTCTCTGATTATGTGGCACAGTTTGAGAAAAATTGGTTCCAGTTCTCCCATGAAGGTTTGATAGAATTCAGCTGAGAAGCCACCTGGTCCTGTACTCTTCTTTTTGGGGAGGTTTTCAACTACTTTTTTAATCTTGATGGGTATAATAGGTTCATTCAGGAGATTAATCTTCTCTGTGTTTAATAAATATTTTTTATTTACTTGCAAGCAAAGAGACATGAAGAGATAGAGATAGGTAGATAGAGGGGAGAGAGAGAGAGAGAGAGAGAGAGAGAGAGACTAGGCATGTTAGGACCTCCTACCACTGCAAATGAACTCCAGATGCATGCACCACTTTGTGCATCTTGTTTTACATGGGTACTAGGGGATTGAACCAGGGTCATTATGCTTTGTAAGGAAGTGCCTTAACTGCTGAGCCTTATCTCCAGTCCCAGAGAAAACATTAAAAACATTTATTTAATTGAGAGAGAGAAAGAGAGAGATTGAGTTTCTTCAGAGGCATGTGCCACTTTGTGCATCTGGGTTTACATGTGTGATGGTTAGAATGTAAGTGAGCTTGCAACTTGAGTCTCTAGCAGCCCTGTTGGAGGAGGTATCATTAGGGTGGATCTTTAGTCCAGCCCCACTAAGGTGTGCTGAAAGCCAAGTTTGAGTTCTGAGTGTACATGTTTGCTGGTTGTTTGGGAATGTCTCTATCCTATGGATCTATAGATGTGAGGCAGCTTCTTCTGTCATTGATGGTATTTATCCAGTATTCTGTAAGCCTGAAAGAAATCTTTTCCTCTCATAAGCTGCTCACAGTTGGATGTTTGTCCTAGGAACAAAAAGGTAAGTGCAATGCATGGGTACTTGGAAATGAAATCCAGGCTGGCAGACTTTGCAAGCAAGTGCCTTTAAATGATAATTTATCTCTCCAGCCCCTAGAACAAAATTTTGATAAATCTTTCTTAAATTCTAGAAACTGTTCTACTTCCATCTCTTTAGCTATTACTCCCTGATTACTTTCCTTGTCTCTTATCTGGATATGTTTTCTTATTTTTATCTCTGTTATAGTCATCTTCTGGGTCATTTCTTCTGAGGCATTTTATCCTGTGTCCAGTAAATTAAACTTCACCCACTGAATTCAGTTTTTAAGTATATATTTAATTTTAAGACTTTTAATCTTTTCAATAACACAGTAGCTTACTGTTATTTTAATTTGTACCTATTTTTTTCTCTTAAATTATATCTCTGTTATTGATATTCTCACTGAGGGTTCTAGACATTTATTTAATCTCTTAGACTGTTTAATATTTTGTTTTTATCTGAAGTGTGTTCATGTTTAATTATTTATGAAGTAATTTTGTTTTCTATCTTTTACTGCAATGTCTTAGAATTTTGTTTTATGGTCTTGCTATGTGAGGAAAGAGATGCCTGATGTCTCTACACTCTTGTTTGTGTACACACATACACTGTTGCAATGAGGAATCATTTGATTTAATGTGAGAGGAAAGCCAGCTGTGGTAGTTTTAATGCATGTCCCCCACTGACTCAGGTATTAACATTAAACTTGTAACTTAGATCTTTAGTTGCCTGGCTGGAGGAGGTGTCACTGGAGGCAGATCCAGGAGTCCAGCCCTAAGGTGTCACTGGGGGTGGATCTGAAGGAGTGCAGAGAGGTTTGATCTCTGGGGATCCTGCTAACTTCCAGTTTATGCTTACTGCTTTCAGTGTTTGCTGGATGGTGGCAGTTTCTCTCTCTGCTTGATTTATGAATGGGAGCTAGCTGCTTCTACCATAGATGAAACTTTTTCTGTGTCTATAAGCCTGATATAATTCCCTTACTCCTATAAAACTGTGTTTGGTTGGATGTTCATCCCAGCATTGTGAAACTGTCTATTGCACCAAACAACAGTAGATATCCCATAATAGCATTTCTTTCTTACTTTAAGACATAGAAGCTAAGTGCTCAGAGATTCACTGAGGAGTCCAACAATGTAGGTGTCTGTCATTTTTGCTACATTCTTACGTGAGGCTGTCTTAGCTTTGGGAAACTTTCCATTATTCAGTAATATTCCAGAGAAGAAGTAAATCATAGATAGAAAATGGAAGCTTTCCCCACAGATAATTTCCTTTTTAGAAGAAAAGCTTTCCTAGAATCTTCAAACATGGGTCCTTAATTTGGTGTTCAGCACATTTACTCCCTCGTTATACTATAAAAATAAAGCTCTTAGAAGTCCTTGACTAACTGAGAGCATAGTAAGACAGGTTTCAGTCTACTCACCAATTTGGATTTCTCTTCTATTTCATAGTCATACACAGTCATCTTGAATTTGACCTTGCTATAATATTAGCAATTTCTCTATATTTTTCATCTGTCATTAGTCTGTGCTCAGACTAAAGGCAATTGGGACTTCAAGTGACATACTTACAGTACTATCTTGATCCAAATCCCATTCCTATTTTAAATTGTGAAATGCGAGTCATGTAATAGGTAAATTCAGACAACTGGAGAGGATAAAAGGAAACTGTATGGTTTGAAAAAAGTGGGCCAGGGTTCTAAGGAGAAAGCCATCTTTCCCAACACACGTGTATATGTGAGGGACACAGAAACTCAGAATGAGACCCTGATAAGCCCTCTCAGAAAGCACTTGCACACTCAGCTTGCTCATGCTTCCTATGAGTAATTGCCTTCGCAGATTTGTAGCACTGATGCACCTTCCACATGAGTTTCACAATCAGTCTTTAGAGCTGTGAATGTGCATTTTTTAAGCATTACATGAGACAATACATTACAATGAGGACAATACCCAGATTTAGTCTTAGTCATCATTACATGGATTAACAGGAGTGTGATTTAATGCTTGGAACCAAGGGTAGAGATCAGCACCTTGTCCCCCAGGGCCCTGTTGCCTGTTGGATGGAAGCCTTATGTGCACCCCACAGGCAGAGTGGGGAGCTGGTCGGGTGGGGGATGGCTGACCTTCCCTATTTCTTTCCGACTAGTGGCATAGTTTATAGAGAATTATGACAGCTAGCAAGTAACACATTTAGCTTCAACTGCAACTATTTGTTCATTATTAGCCTCCCTAGGTCAGCCAGATCCATTTTGGAGCAGAAATAGGGTTGTTTCCAAGCCTTTTTTCAAAGCTTTTGTTTTCAGAGTCAATTTTTCTATCTTCTAAAGGCAAAAAAAAAAAAAAAAAAAAATTGGCACAGTTTATTTATTACCAGTTTTTATTTTCCCAAGGGTTTGATTCAGCACCTCAAAGGCTTTGCTTCATAACCTTTTTCTTTCTGATTTTTTTTTCTAAAGATATAAAACTCTATCCACTTTACTGAAGTTTTCCTAAGGGTATTAGAGGGCAGCTTCTCATAGTGCTGCCTGAGCTGGCATTGCCTGATCTTTTCCTCGTTGTCACGTGCTGCTCACGCAGAACGTCCTGGGTTCTGGCCTGTGAGTCCTGGCTGTAGCTGCCATGTCAGTGTCTCCCCCACATCAGCCTCTGACCACATCTAACTTCTATCATCATGTGTGTGGGCTGCCTGACTGATTTGGGGTTGGTCAGGGACTGTCTCAACCTCAGTACGCCCCTGTGTGTAACACAAACACCCAGCCTGCTTTACCTGTACTCCCCGACACTGCTGTAAGACAGTGGCCTTCAAGGCTGTCAGCTGTGGGTTTTCTCTCCTTCCAGGAAATGAGCTCAGAGCAGCCAAGGCTCTGTCTCCTAGAGCAACACATTACCTCCCAGTCTCCACATGCGTCTTGTCCACTTTTTAAGGAGGTATTATATGTGTAGGTCCTCAGCTGCTGCCAAACAGGGGGGACTCGTTTGCCTGCAAATATATTTTGGCTTATATGTTAGCTTTAAGGCTATAAATACTATGGGATGTAGGAAGAGAGTCTTTTGGATTCAGGCAAGGAGAGGTGGGTCTTTGTCATATTGGTTTAAGTAGTCTACTATAGTCTGGAGCAAGGATAAGCAAAACATGGTCCATGGGTTAAATTTAGCCTGGTACCTGTTCTTATAAATACAACTACATGATCTATTTGCATATTATCTTATTGCTACTGTTAGAGCCTAGTAGTTATAATGGAGATGACGTGTGATCTACATCCCAGAATGTTTAACATCTGACGCTTTAGTAAATGTCCACCAAACCCCCGGTCTCCAATCTGTTGCCTTAGTTATGACTTCTTGCAAAGCCCTGACTGGAAGAGGGAGCCTCCCTTAGCATCTGACACCCCTGATATCTGTTCTGGCTCTTTTGTCCATGTACAAAAGGTAATGAATGCTAAATGTATTTAACTTTGATGTGTGTGCCAGCCAAGTTTAGGTGCACCCCATTAATTCTTTGTAAAGGATATTTGTTAATAGGGAAATTTATAGGCACCTAAAGAAGATATTGCACTATTAGGAACCGTAAAATATTTGTGTTTTTATGTAAGTTTTGGGGGTTGTTGTTGTTGTGTTTTGGTTTTGCTTTAGTGAGATGCTGGTAGGCATAGTAAGATCAGTACAGTTCCCTCACTGCTCATATTAACTCCTGTGGACATGCTCAAACCTCCTTAGTGACTTCAAGGACAGGGAAGCCAGGCAGAGCTGTGGGTGCTACAGTTGCTTTCAGCCAATGCCATCCACAAAAGCTACCACATTGGAAGAAGGAGCTGTGGCTTCTGCCAGTATTTTTTGCCCTTTCAGCCCCTGCCAGCTTGTGGAACAAATGACACAGCAGTGTGCAACAAGCGTGTGGTTCATGGATGCTGGGTGGCCCAGCAGCGCGGCTGTTAACCGGCCGACTCTACCTAAGTTCCTAGGGCCTCATATGCAGGACACTGACTGGCTGTTGCTACCTCTACCTCCATCCTCTGTGAGAACTCTGTAACCCTTGCACTATGGAGAAAAATTACTTTAGGCAAAATATGCAGGCAGATGTCCTTCCTATCCATGAGGATGACCTGTGTTTGACCTTGCTGTTTACTTGAGGTAGCACCTAGACATTGTAAAGTGACATGCTAAGTTGCTGTTCTGCTTGATAGTAAAGAGCTCCTTTCCTCATGCTCTTCATTGTTTGTAGACTGTATTAGTTTTGCATCTTGTTTTGCGATCTTTTTGCTTGTTCTTACAAATCCTATGAAAGCATTCTATATAAAAATGCCTTTTGGGCTAGAGAGATGTCTTAATGGTTAAGGTGCTTGCCTATAAAGCCAAGGGACCCAGATTCGATTCCCCAGGACCCATGTAAGCCAGATTCACATGGTGGCACATGCATCTGGAGTTTGCTTGCAGTGGCTAAAGTCCCTGGCACACCTATTCTCTTTTGCTCTGCCTCTCTCTTTTTCAAATAAAATAAACAAATAAAGTAAGAAAATCAAATGTCTTTTGTTGATGGATGGTACAAATCCCATTCCACATGTGTTAGTAGGAGCTCTATCATGTTGTTCTACTTACGTAGAAAGCATGCCATCTCTGTCATTCATGGGTAAAGCAATCATGCCAAACTCAAGGAAGAGCAAGGGGCTTCTCAAAAAGATGTGGGAATGAAGATTAGTTGGTAAATATCTAACCTAACACCATGGATAGACTGGAGTATTCATCAGCAGAGCTTGTAATGCACACATTCTCAAATTCCTGGAAGAAATGAAGATGATCATATTGTATACCAGACACAAAAGCATGCAGAGAGAGTCTCAGAAAAAGTGATGACCACATGAATGTGATATAGGCTTGGTAAACCCGGACATGGTAGTAGCATGATCCTACACTGGAATGGCATATAGTTGTTGTTCTTTATGAATATCAGTGTTCCATCTTTGAGGTCAACATATACTATAGGGATGTTTATAAAAGATATTATACTCATCACAAAATCATCTATATTGGGGCAGAAAATTTGAATCAGTCAAAAGTGGGAGACATGGCCTATGGGCCAAATGTGGCCCACAATCATGTTATAAATGAAGTCTTATTGGAATATAATCATTCGTGCTTCTTGATGTACATTCTCTGGCTACTGTTGTGTTCCAGTGACAGAACTCGTCATCTCTGTGGAGATCCAGGGGCCCACAAAGCCTACAATGCATACTTTGGCTTTCAGAAGAACCAACTGTGGAATGACTGGCCCAGAAGAATGCCACAGTGGTGATTTCTGCCTACTTCTGAGCTGCCTCTGATGTTACATAGTCTTTGGGTAATAGGAACACCAGTCCAGGTGAGCCTGAGCACCGCCCCCCCACACCTGTAGCAGGGGTCTGCAGGACGGTGTGTCACAGCAGCCCTGACCTGAACTGTTACTGGTCTCTCCTCTCTTCCTGCATCTTCTTATGTTCTGTAGCAAAAATTTTGCAAAGTGAAAAGTTCAGGAGCTATCACCTCTCAAGGTTGGGAAAGGTTTACCTCTATCACATGCTGTGAGCTGAAGACAAAGGATGTTTATTTGAGGATGTGAAAAACTCAATTTGCAGCAGCAGGGACAGGCACATGCAGTGTCAGGCTGCTTTCTCCCCACTGACATTGCCAGGATTAAAAATAGCTGTTCTGTTTGTCCTTCGGCCCTGTATTGAACTGGAGCCTTCGAGCTCTGTTCTCCACAGCTTCATGCTTAATGAAGCGTAATTTGTATTAATAGCAGCTATTAAATCTAGAGTGCTTAATGGGGATTTAGGGTGGAGGCCCTGAGTCACTGAGCTCTTCAAACATGGTCCCCAGAGAGCTGAGCTCAGGCCTGAACACCAGCAGCAGTGACTCTTGAGCCTGGGGAGGTGACACACGTGTGGTTGGGCAGGAGGAGGAGAAGGAGGAGGGAGGCATTGCTCAAAAATCTAGTCAGCCTGGGGTCCTGGAGTTTCCATTATTTCCAAGTCCTGCTAGGTGGGCCCTCAGTCATGTGGTTGACTGTGTTCCAGAAAAGGCTGCCTTGGATCTGACTTGGGCAGCACAGGGACTTGGCAGTATTTTAGATCTGTACTCAGATTCGGGCTCTGCTGTATGATCTGGATCTTGTCTCTGTAGCAGTTATTTTCTCATTGCTGGGACAAAACATCCAATCAGAAGCAGCTTATGGAAGGAAATGGTTTATTTCCAGCCCACTGTTTCGAGGGGAAGTTTCATCACAGTAGGGGGGGGGGGGAGGCCAGAGCAGACAGCTGGGTGTCACTTCTTCTCTTCAGTAGGGAGCGTGAGTTGAGTGTGGCGAGCAGGGATGGGATATAATACCTCCTAGTGCTACCAGTGACACAAGTCCTCTAGTAAGGTCCCGCCCGCCGAGACTACCAGCTGGTCACTAATCATAAGGTTTCATCACAATCACATGAGGCTATGGGGGCCATTTTACATTCAAACCACTATAGTCTCTTAACTTTTCTGAACTCCAGTTCTCTTACTCAAAGGATGGAGATAAAAGGTAGTAAAATAGCCGGGCGTGGTGGCACACGCCTTTAATCCTGGCACTCGGGAGGCAGAGGTAGGAGGATCACCGAGAGTTTGAGGCCACCCTGAGACTCCATAGTGAATTCCAATTCCAGGTCAGCCTGGGCTAGAGTGAGACCCTACCTCGAAAAACCAAAAAAAGAAAAAAAAAAAAAACGGTAGTAATATAATGGGAGTTGCTATGTAGGACAGTCAAGAAGGACACAAAACAATGACGATTGGAATATGGCTCTTCTCTTCTCAGTTTACCCAGCACTCTTCTAAACCCATGTACTTTACACACAATCTGAGGGATTTCTGCAGGAAATGATTTTGGGAAGCCAACTAGCCACCTTATAAGCCTGAATTGGCAAACATTTCTGACCGCGAAGCCTCCCCTCAATTTGCTAATTGTGTTAGTTTTTGCTGTGTGCACAATCCCTCTTCAAATCCCAGCCTCCACCCCAGCTCCTCACCCCCAAGAGCACCTGAAAAGCAGTGATCAAAGGCACATGTTTTTCTCACCCGTGAGCTCCATTGCCTCGCACACAGCCTGCCTCCACATAGCTGGCTGATCAATCATGTTTCCCATCACCACTATTTCTTTATGCTTTAGAGTAATAGTGTCACACACAAGTTCTCATTGCCTGTGTTAATATTACCAGTACTTCGCCTTGGACGTCAATGTCTGCATCTGTAAAACAGGGTTACCACTTGAACAACTAGAGAGGATAATTAGAAAACATATCCTTCAGGCAAAATTTGTGCCCAACAGCTACTCCCACTATAGCAGGAAAAGCCATGGTACCTTCAGCCTGTAGCCTGGCACTTATCCTGACAGCTGCACATTGGGAATAGACATCCTTTTACACACTGGGCTGTGAGTGTGGTCCACATAGTAGGGTAGGTTCAGACAGTGACTAAATTTGAACCATCAAAGGAGTTAAGGAGTTATGGAGTTGGGCAGGCTGCCTTCAGAGGATCGCATCAGTGGGATAATGCAGAACTTGTCCTGTGACTGGAATTTCATAGCACAGTGTCCTTGAGGTTCATCCTTGTTAAATACGACAGGACTTCCTTCTTCTGTAAGGATGAACATTATTCTGTTGGGTGCATAAACTCATCTTTGTCATTGATTCATCTGCAAATGGACATTTAAATTGTTCAAATTTTGCTTCAATGGAAACTGATGTCTTAAATTTTGTTTAAATACTTAAAATTTTCATATATTGATTGCACATTTCAGTGGGGTTCTGTGTGATATTTCAATATATGCATTTAGCATGAGCCTCCTTATTATTAGAGGATTCAAGCTTCTTGCTTCTAGATTTATATACAATGGTTTAATGTGAATTATAGTCATCCCTATATGCTGTGGGACACCAGAACCTACTCCTTCTCTCTGTGCTCTGGTACTCTTTGATGAACTGCTCCTCATCCAGCCACCCTTCCCTCTAGCTTCTGACCCCCGTCCCAGTCTATATTCATCTTTCTTTTGCTTTTAGGTTGAAATATTGTTTTGATTTCCACATATGAGAAAGAACATGTGGTGCTTACTTTTCTGTATCCGATTTAACATAATCTCCTCCAACTCCATCTATTTTACTGCAAATAACAGGATTTTATCCTTCCTGTTGATGGACACTGAGGTCGATTCCACAGCTTAACTGTAGTGAAGAGTGCTTCAATAAAGGGGGGCAGCGGGCGTAGAGGTATATCTTTGATATTATGATTTTATTTACCTTAGATATGTGCCCAGAAATAGAATAGTTGAATGATATGGTGCATCCACTTTTAGTTTACTTATGAGCCTCCATAGTATTTTTCATAATAGCTACATTATTTTACAGTTCCACTAACAACGTATGGACTCCTATTTCCTTTACATCTTCACTAACATTTGTTACTCTTTGCTTTATTGATAATAGCCATTCTAACTGTGTTGAAATGACATCCCATTATAGATTTGATTTGTATTTTCCATGATGGATTGTTATATTGAATATTTTTGGGTATATTTGTTGGCTATGTAAATTTCTTTTTTTAAAATATCTATTCAGATAATTTGTCCATTTTTAAACTGGAATATTTTAGTTCAGCTTTTTGAATTCTTTATATCGTCTAAATATTAATTCCTTGTCAGATGAATATTTGACAGATATGTTCTTCCATTCCATATAAAGTTTCTTTACTCTTTGAGTTGCTTCTTTTGTTGTACAGAAGCTTCTAGGTTTGCTACAATACCATTTTTCTATAGTCATTTTTGTTTCTGTACTTCCAGGAACGCCCCAGAAAAATCTTTCCTTGTGAATAATTTTCTTCTAGAGGTTTTGTAATTTTATGTCTTAAATTTAGATATTTGACCCTTTGTGAGTTGATTATTTTGTAGATAACTTGAGATAGGCTAGAGTTTCTATCATCTGCACATAGATAGAACAATTCTTCAAACACCCTCCATTTACAAGGTTGTACTTTCTCGCATGTATATTTTTCTTAAATGTATTTTTATTTACTTAAGAGGAGAGAAAGAGGGAGAGAGAGAGAGAATGGATACACCAGGGTCTCTAGCCACTACCGACGAACTCCAGACACATGGGTTACCTTGTGCATGTGGCTTATGTCATTCCTGGGGAATTGAACCTCAGTCCTTAAGTTTTGCAGGCAAATGCCTTATTCCCTAATCCATCTCTTCAGTCCCTCTCCCACGTATTATTCTGGCTCTATGAGGTAGGGATTTTTGCTGGGCTGTGTACATCAAAAACAAAATTTTGGTAGCTTCTTATGAGACTAAACATGGTCTCTATCATGTGAACCTGTAATTGTATCTGTTAGCATTTACCTAGAGGACTTAAAAACATTATCACACAAATAACCTGCACTTAGGGCTGGAGAGATGGCTCAGTGGATAAAGCACTTGTCTGCAAAACCCAAGGACCCAATTCAATTTCCCAGTACCCACATAAAACCAGATGCACTAAAGCGACATATGTGTCTGGAGTTCATTCGCAGTGGCAGAAGCCCTGCATACCCATATTCACTCTCTCTGTGTCTGCCTCTCCCTCTCTCTCTCTAATAAATAAAATAAAATATCTAAAAAAATAACCTGCACTTAGATGTTTAAAGCAGTTTTATTTACAATTGTCAAAACTTGAAAACAACAAAGCAGGTAGATAAAATATGGTATATCCAGACTGTATATTATTATTCAGTACTAAAAGAAAGAAAGCCATGAAAAATTGTGGGTAAAATTTAAGTGTATATTATGAAGTAAAAGAACTCAATTAGTAAAGATAACATCCTGTAGGATTCCATCTGTGACATTCTTAGAAAAGTGAGGCCATTAAACAGATCAGTGGCTGTCAAGTATATTAGGGAGATGGGAGAGGGCTCTTAGGGCAGTGAAATCACTCTGTATGATTCTATAATGGTGGCTCATTAGTCAGCTTCCTGTTGCTGGAGCAATAGCTTACAGAATGAAAGCATTTATGCTCATTTTATAGTTTCTAAAGAAAGTGCCCATTAGGTGGGGGTAGGCATATCAGGCCTGAGCAGGAAGCCTATGACACATTTTCATATCAGCAAGGAGGGGAGAGTGGACCACCCCCAGTGACTCATGGTATCAAGTAAGGCTATCAACTTTAAAGTCTCTATAACATTCTTACTCTCACCAATTGGGATTAATTATCCAAGCATGAGCATATGATGTATGTCACTATACATTCACTTAAATCTGTAGCAGGTACATGTATCATAGAACCAGCATAGGTACCATCAATAGATGAATGGATAAATAAAATGGAAAGCACATATACAACAGAGTATTTTTCGGCCATAAAGAAGAGTGAGGTCCTGTCATTTGCAGCAAAAATTTATTATGTTAAGTGAAATAAGCCTGACACAGGAGGATAATTCTGCACATTCTCCCTCATGTGTAGAAGCCAAGAAGTTAATCTGGGGGCTGGAGAGATGGCTCAGTAGTTAAGGCACTTATCTGAAAAGCCTAATAACCCAAATTCGATTCTCTGGTGACCATGTAAAGCCAGACACACAAAAAGTGGCACATGCGTCTGGGGCTTGTTTGCAGTGGCTTCAGGTCCTGTCATACCAATTCTCAATCTCTCTCTCTTTCTCTCTCTCCTGCTTGTAAATAAATAATAAATAAAAAGTCAATCTTAAAGTATGATAGTAATCACTAGATGTTAGACAGTGTGTTAAGAGTGTAAATAAATGGAAGTTGGATTTTATCAGTGTATGCTGGATTTATCCATGGAAAAATTACAGTGAACTCTATTAATATGAATAATCAATACATGGTGATAAAAAGTGAACCCCAATGTAAACCATGGATGCTGCATGGTTACAATGGGTCTGCAGAGGATCACCAGTTGACATGGTGAAATCTGAGACAGACCCATCAGTATGAGGTACCCCAGTTCCCTGGAATAAGAAACGACTCTTCATTTACAGAAGAATAAGCTGTGGGGTGACTGAGGGAGGCACAGCAGACTAGCAATAATAAAATGGCTGGCTCCCAGCTCACTTGTTTCCTTTACTAAGCAAGACCACTGTGCCAGGCACAGGGTGGAGATGGGATAGAAACATGCAAAACAGAGTTCTCCCACACTCAGAAATAAATATGGATATGTTATGTCCTTTATCTGACAATAATACAGCATCATGAATATAAATATAGACAAATACGAATATTTATGTATAATTAAAAATAAAATACATTAAATTGTATATTCTTAAAAGCTATAAATTAGAAGAAGAATATTGTTTTTGAGGAATAGGTACAATGCTATGATATATTTCACCATTGTGTTTGGATCACATTGTCTTTATCTCTTCATATGACAGGGATTTAGAACTGCTATTTTCTAAGAAGGACAGAAAAATGATAGGTATTTTGTGAGCTCTAGAAAATTATATTATGGTTAGTTGGGAAAAGTTTCTCCCATCCTCTTGTATCTTTACAATAATGTTATGTAAATGTGAAGATTGTTTAGAGTTTAGAAAAACCTATAAGCCTAGCCTCTGGATTCTCTATTCTCTCCCTTCTGCTCTTCATGTCTTGTTTGGCAGCTTTCAGAGTCTCATAATTTTCTTTATAAAATATTCTGCCGTTTCATTATCCATACTGTTTGAATATCATGATTCTTTCCAAACCCTCATTGTTTGTTTATGTGATATAAGAAATTTTGACATTTTGAAGCCTCTGCTTCTCTCTATGTCAATATTTTTGGTGTCAATATTTTTGCCATTTTACATTTTGGGGTGTTCAGTAATTCTGGAAAAAATACAGAATTGATCTGAAATTAAGACATATGCAAAATATTTTAATATGTTTCTTAGACTAATACTTCATTTTTAGCTACAGATCTGAGAAATCAACTGACTTTATATGAAATACATTGACAGTGTAGGATTTTTGCCAAGTGAGTTTCTTTGTGTCACCTTCCTGCACCAGCAGCAATGCTGCGAGCAGGTTTATCTACAACGTCTATCCTTGGTGTTATGGGTTAAAGTTGAAATATTCCCCCACAGAGTGATAATTCCACAACTGGTGGTGCTATTTTAGGAAACTGTGGAAACTTTAGAAGGTGGGGCTTGGCTGGAGGAAGCAGGTCACTGGGGGAAGGCCTTTGATGGTGATAGCCTGGCCTTGGCCTCGCTTTCTGCTTCCTGGTCCACTGTAGTGTAATATGAACGTCACCTACCACCACTTCTGCTGCCATGAGCTGAAATGGCCACGCGCTCCCTGCCATGCTACACTGAGACCCTCTGAGACCATGAGCGAAAGCAACCCTTTCCTCCCTTAGCATTCTTCTCAGATACTTTGATCACAGCACTGTGAAAGCACCTAATACATTTTGGGAGGACAAGTGTGTCAGACATACTCAGATACCTCCGGACCCAGGGGGACAGCGAAGCATGCTACTTTTCACATAGACGCACTGTTGGTCTGCACCACTGTTAACGTGTTTGTGCAGTGCGGCACAAGAATTATGGCATAACTTATTTTGTGGTTTTCTCTTAAGAAGATGTTTTAAATGAATGCCAACTTTATAATTATACAACAACATTACTAAAAATATTTAGAGACTAGCTGGGCATGGTGGCACACGCCTTTAAACCCAGCACTCAGGAGGCAGAGGTAGGAGAATCACCATGAGTTTGAGGCCACCCTGAGACTACTACATAGTGAGTTCCAGGTCAGCCTGGGCTAGAGCGAGACCCTATCTTGAAAAAAAAAAAAAAAGAGAGATGAGAAACCTTTGTATCTATGTGTGGCTAAGCACTAGAACCTTTGATTTTATCCTTCCAGTAATGTAAAAAAAATAGCATACAGGCCAGCTTCTGTTGCACACATTTAAGTTTTGTGCTCCATCTCCAGGTCCCTCAGGCGTGCTCATTCTGTAGTGCCATCTCTGACCCTGTACTTTTTCCATAATTCTGGGAGTCAGCCCAGGGGAGGGTGAGCCTTCTACAGCAGTTTTGTTAATGTACACTACTAAACTCAGAAGAAATCTACTATATAGCCTCTCCAGTGCTAGCTACCAAGGGAAGGGACACAACAGGGAAGTCTCATGGAAAGAGATGGCAGCATTAGACAATCATGCTTAAATGACTTCATTATGTGGGGTCAATGTTTTGTTGAACAAGGGTATAGTTGGGGGCTGTTAGGATTTTGGGAAGGGCTGTGTAAGAGAGGAGAACTGAGATTCCAGCAACCTCAGCTCAGCTATATGGAGAATTCACCTCTGTCCCTGCCCATTGAGAGCTCATAGTGAGTAAGGAGGGAGAATAGATAGGGTGGTGGGCAGACAATGTCAGGATGGCATTGGTTACTCCTCCTGTAGATGGAAGCTTGGGAAAGTGAAACACTGGGGAGCAGACAGCCTAGTCAAGTTAGAAGTCAGAGAAAGTACCACTGGGGAGGTGTTACCCAAGCTGAAAGCTGAATGTTGACTAATGTTTAGCCAGATGAATTGAATGAGATGGGCATTTCAACCAGATGTGGTAGCATGTAACTATAATCCCAATATTCAGGAGTTTGAGGCAGAAGGATCAAATATTTGAGACCATTCTGAGCTACACAGCAATAACTTGTCTCCAGAAAATAATGAAAGCCACTTCTGATGTAGGGCACAGCATGAAAAAGGGTCCAGAGGTGAGGTGCACACAGAGCCAGAGGATCTCAGGTTAGCTGGACCTCAGATGGAAGAGAAGAAGTGGAGAGAAAAAAAACTAATCAATAACAAAAGCGACAGGGTAATGGAGGACCTGAAATACCATGCTGAAGGGATTGTGTCCCAGGCAATAGGAAGGCAATGAAAAATGCAGGTGAGCTTAGAAAGCGCACTTGAAGCAAGGTTGAAATGAACAGGAATGGGGCTGGTACAGTAATATGTTTTGTTTTTCATGTTCATGTGTGTGTGTGGTGTGTGTGTGCATGTGTGTGGGTACACGTGTGTGCAGGTGTGCATGTGCACAGGTGTTTGAAGCTCTGAGGAAAACCTTGGGTGTCATCCTCAGCTATGTGGTCCACCTCTCTTTGAGACAGGCTGGCTTGTTGGCCTGGAGCTCACCAATTAGGCTAGGCTGGTTAGAGCTCCAGGGATCTGCCTATCTCTGCCTCTCCAGCACTGGGATTACAGGAATTTGCCACTCATCCAGCATTTAGGCAGGTCCTGGAGATGGAATTCAGGTCCTCTGTCTTGCAAGATAAGCACTTTACTGAGTGAGCTATTTATCTCCCAGGCCTGTGTGCAGTGATGTCAAGGCAAGAGAAAAAGATAGAGGAAAGGCCAAAGCACATGACTTAAACATTTGTGATATGTGATTTTTAACCTGTTGTGCCCATTCTCTCTCGCTCTTTCTCAAATAAACAAATACTAAAAAAAAATTAAATAAAAATGTAAATAAAGTCTAAGGGAAATAATGATGTGGCTCATTTATTTCTCATATCTAATGAATTTCTCTTGTGAGATTGCATGGTGGTTTATGAGGTGCACTTCATGGCTTATGGATGAGAAAGGAAGTGCTGATGAGTGCCCATGGCTGTGGGGCAGGGAGAAGAGTCCCTGAACACAGTGTGATCTTAGACCAGGAGGGGTTCAGAATTCTTTCGAGATACATTTCATAGTGGTGAAGTCCAAATGAGAACAATCTTGTTTTACATTTTACAGTTCCAGGTAATGCTCTCTGCTGGAGCCATCTCATTATTGTGATTATTATTGTTATGCTGGTAACCTAGGGGAAAACCACTTCCATTCTCTTCTATTTTTTTTCTCACAGAGATCTGAAGAAGTCAAAAGCACGGGACCCTCAGCATCCGAGGCATACATTGTGGACAGATTCAAACACAAAATGTTGAAATTTTGCCCAACATTTTCCTACAATTGTCTCTGTTGCCTCAAATGTAAAGCTAAACTTTGCCTGTTTGTGTGTATTTACTAATATCTAATTATTCTAGCTAGGTTTTTAAAAGTTTATTTATTTATTTTTGAGAGAGAAAGAGAGAGAATGGGTACACCAGTGCCTCCAGCCAAACTCCAGACACATGCACCCCCTTGGGCATCTGGCTTACATGGGTACTAGAGAATCAAACCAGGGTCCTTGGGTTTTGCAGGCAAATGCCTTAACCTCTAAGCCATCTCCCCAGCCCCCTCTAGCTAGGTTTGTATGGAACCTATTTAGGTGAACACAGATATCCATTATCTTACTAACTTAGCTGGACTAATGCTACATAGCTTTAGCACATCAAAAGGTTCCCATCATTTTTCATGCCTGTTATGGGTCAGTGGGAATTGTGCGCCACATGATTCCTCAGAGATCCAGGCTGACAGAAGGTCTATCTTCTTGAAGCTGCATCACTTTGAACACTCAACTTCCCTCAGCAGGGGAAAGAGAGATACTGTGTTGCAATCTGGCTCCATAGTGCTATATTTCAGGAAGGACACAGTTATGACACCTTAATGCACAGGTCTGATACCTGGACTAGTTGTGTAGCCACATCTAATTACATGGAAGTCTATGTCTGTTTATGGCGTATGTTTCTATCATACTCAATGTTGTATAAGCCCGGATTCCAGTATTACTTAAACAGGTCATTTAAAAGGTGGGAAAATATAAGCAAATTAATGATTTTACAATTATATTAACAAATATTACTCAAATATTTTTCGTGAAAATTATCTAAACAAAGTAAAAATAAAGATGCATCCAAATAATTTTCCAATGTCTGGATTCATCAGAAGTAATCTATTTTCAACCTAGTCATTTGATTTGGTTTGGAATATTAGTTCTAATATCATATTGGCATTTGATTATATATTTTGCAATATCAATGTCATTAAAATGACTTAGAACGTTTTTATTGTTGCTTTTGTATGAAGCTAAGCATAGAAAATTAAGAAAATCACAGTCATAAAAAGTCTAACCTACTTTGTCTTTGCTATAAATCCTTATCTGGGCTTAATTAAAATATGTCATATATTTCTATCCTTATTTTCTGCAGTAATCACTCACAGAGAGAAAGTGCACCCACTAAGAAAGAATTGAGTTTCAACAAAAACTCAATTTACTAATATTTTTCTCATTCAAATTTATAATGAAACTGCTAGAGTAGGAATTGTTAAATTTCCTAGTTTTATTAGACAATATAATTTTTATTTCTTTTGAATTGAAAGCACCCAATAAAAAGTTCCCATATTTGGACTTACCAGTAACTTAGAGAAAACAAGGCTCATACCTGTAAAATGTGTTTTCTTCAAAGAAAAGTCAGTTCTGTTGGGGTTTAGAAAATCACTATTCCACAAACATGATGAAAGTGGTACTTTTTTTTTCATTTTGAAATAGTCTTTATCCCAGGAATAATGGTTCATGTTGTACATTTTTCTTAAGCTCCTATTATTATTCCTTGGCATAATTTTAGAATGTTGCCAGTTTTTTATAGGACATTTATTACTTCCTTATTAAAAGATTATTTAAAAATATTTTTTCAATTAAAAAATACTAGGGTCAGAAGATGGCTCGGGTGTGAAAGGCCCTTGTTTGCAAAGCCTGCTGGCCCGGGTTCAGTTCCCCCAGACACCCACATAAAGCAGGGTAGGCATTCATTTGCAGCAACGAGAGACTGTGGCCATAGATCGTTACTAACACTTCAGCACTTGGGTGAGATATCTTCCAGTGAGTGGTTGGCCAGGGAAGACTCTGACGTATGTGAGACTTTTAGACTTGGTGCTATCTGGTTACAAAGTGGCTGCTACCCTTCCAATATTCTTATCTGTAGAGGAAAGAAAGAGCAAAACCCACCTCTTAACAAGCTTTGCCTTCTAGTTCAAATAAGAATACCATATTCCAGGAATTTTTAACTACATCTTAATGGCCATCTTATAGCTATGTGGCCAGTTAATAGCCAGGTGGGGGTGGGGCTCGAAAGGGGAATGGACGGCAAATAGGCAATTAGTAGCATTAACCCCTGAGCTTAAAATAAAGCTAGTTATATAATTAAAATTTATAGATATGTAATTAATGAGTATGTAAGTAATGTTGAAGATTATTTACAATTGGTCTCCTTTTCTATTTTTCTCCTCTCGAGAGAGCCATGCTAGAGCAGTTTTTTGCTTTATGCTTATAATTTTTTTTTTAATTTAATTTATTAGTTTTCTTTTCAGTAAATACAGGCAGTTTGGTACCATTATTTAGGCTCATCTGTGATCTACCCCCTCCCATTAGACCCTCCTTGTTATTGAAAATGGGTCGTGCATTGTGGAGTTAGCCCCCAGTTATTAGTATGATAAATGTCTCTGAAAATCATGACCCAACATGTAACTCTGACATTCTTTCCGCCCCCTCTTCCGCAAGATTTCCCTGACCCATGTTGGGTTCATTTTTGGTCTGCTTCAGTGCTGAGGTGTTGGGGGCCTCTGTATGCTTATAATTTTTATAAGTGCCACTGAATTATATTTGACATCAAATGAGGACTCATGGTTAATTTGGGGAACAAGTGCAATCAGAAACAAATAGATCCAACAAAGGAAATGTCATGTCATATGAACCCCTGTGCATGCAATGGTTAGTAGGAAGTTGTTAGACCTCAGATCTCCAGGTTCTTCTATGAAGAGTATGATGGTTTGAGTTAGATGTACCTCGTAAACTCAAGTGTTCTGAATGTTTTGACCCCAGATGGTAGCAATTTGGAGGATGGAGTCTTTCTGGAGGAGGTGTGTTTCTGGGGGCAGGCTTTCTGCTGTTATAGCCATCTACTCCTTGCCTGAGTTCAGCTCACTTTTCTGCTACTGTTCTTCACTTGCTGTGGCAGGGGTGATGTCCAGCCTCTGCTCACACCATGCTTTCTCCTGCCATCATGAAGCTTCCCCTCAAGACTATAAGCCAAAATAAACAACTTTCCTCCCATGGGCAGCTTGTGGTTGGGTGCTTTGTCCCAGCAACAGGGAGGTAAGTATAACAAAGAGCCTCTCAGGTCCTCCTCTCCCTCTGCAGTCTCTATCTCCCCACACAGTCCTCACAAAGAAACAAATCCTTTCCCTCCTCTTGCCACCCAAATACCTGAGGCAAACTGAGTACATATCACCCAGGTCACATAGTAACCAGGTTCCCACTACATTCTTCCTTTCCCTAGGGAACCCTTAAAAGCAGAAATTTGCTTTGGGAATAGGAGTCCTTAAACTCTCCTGTAGATACCCAGCCATACTGTCTACAACATTAATAAAGCTCTCTCTCTCTCTTGCAGGTTTGTTTGACTCAACCTCACCTTCTTTACATCCTCCCCCCCAGACCAAACAGTGATAAAATAGGAAGTGTTTCATTTCTCAGCTTTGTCCTAGATTATGTTCTGATTCCTTTTGGAATTTTGAAGTCACAGAAAGTGTCCCTGATCAGCAGGTGCCTCTCCTTCAAGGGCATCTGTCTTCTGCTCTGCATCTTCTATGGAGGCCTTCAAGGCCACTCTTCTGTTCTGTAGCCAGTGGGCACAGGAAAAAAGATGTTCATTGGAAGTGTTTTGAGCTGAGAGTGCTACCCAGAGTTTTACCCAATGCCTGGGATCTGGCATCCCCAACAGCTAAACTTGGCCACTCCTCCCAGTATGCCAATAAACAAGGCAACTGGTAGTGAAAAGCAGAGAACAGAGATTAATTCTGTGTCTCAATTGGGAAGGGGAACAAATAAAAGGATCCAGTGACCTTCAAGATCATTCTAATGATCCTCCTGGCATGATATTTAGTTTAAGTAGAGGGCAAGAGAAGTCCTAGTCACCAGGCCAAAGGACTGAATGGGTGCAAGAGTGGCATGTCTGTTATAGGGAAAACCAACTGCTCTCTAATTGGACTGGAGGCTTTCTCCAAAGGAGGGATTATATGCCTGGTACTGAAGATCTAATCAAAAGTCTAATCAAAAGTGGGGGAGGTAATGAGCTCTAGGAGTATAAAATCTGCTCTTGTTTGGCTAAATGTATATATTATGCCCACCAAACTGTTCTATAAGCACTTAACATTCATACCCATATATTAATGCTTCTCTCACTTTTGGGTAGAGAAGCTTCTCTTTTCAGATGGTGGTGACCACTCAGATGACCCAAAAGGCTGAGAAAAAGTGACAGAGGAGTATTCCACAGTGAAATATCTCTATCATATCTTCCAAGGCTCAGGGTCAATTTGGAAGAGATGGTGGAAAGAATGTCAGAGCCAAAGGAAAAGGTAGGACTGCTTACCATGCAATTGTAAAGACAGAAATTGACCTCAATATCCATGACCTCACAGTGCCTAGGACTACCTTCACATAATAGGAGGAAAAGATGATGACAACAAAATAAAAAAGAGAGACTAATGGAAAGTGGGAGGGGATATGATGGAGAGGATTTATGAAGGGGAAAGTGGGGGAGGGGAGGCAATTATATTTCTTTGTCTGTAATTATGAAAATGATCAATAAAATAGTTAAAAATATAGTCCTGGTCAAGAGGTGGTCCTGCTCATCACTGACTAATCATTGTCTCAGGTATACTTTGTCCTGCAAGGTGGTCTGGTTTAGTTGTCAGAACTGTGTGAAATTTCCTTCTGGGAGTTGCCCCCACTTCAGTCTTTTGCTCCCCCAGTATGAGATTTCTAGGAACTTTTTTTCTTTTTCTTTTTCTTTTTTTTTAATTTTTAATTTTTTGTTAACATTTTCCATGATTATAAAAGAAAAATCCCATGGTAATTCCCTCCCTCCCCCCTGACACTTTCCCCTTTGAAATTCCATTCTCCATCATATTACCTCCCCATCTCAATCATTGTATTTACATATATACAATATCAACGTTGGGGTCCATTGTTTGAATAGTCTGACAGTTAAAGGGAGGGGCACATGTACCTTCCTTTAGAATGTCTCTTCTCACCCAGTATAGGAGTAGTAAGTGTAGGCAATTACAGGTAAGGCAGTTGGACTCCCTTTCATGCATGCTCCATTGGATAGAGCTCTGTCATCAGAGGACCACATGAAAATGGCAGCCTCAGTGCAAAGAGGGGGCCTGGAAACTGCTCATGGGAAATAAGAAGGAAGGGGTTTGGGCAAAGAGCTAGCTATCTCTGCTCCCCAAATGATCTGGGTCTCTAACAATGGCCAGATAGTCTTCTAACAAAAGCTACTTGTATCTAGCAGAGGTACTGAACCATATTTCCCCATGCTAAAGTTTTACTGAAGAAATATCAGAATAATACACATTCTAAACTAAATTCTGTTAAATGTACAGCAGTCACAAAACCCATTATGCAAATTGTGTTTGCAAACAAGGATGTTCCCATTATCCCTGTGGTTTCTTCCCTGAGGGCCTTGAATGGATGAGTATCCTTGATGGCAGACTGAAGTATACTCTGATACAGGACCAGCCAGTCATAAATCTGAATGCTGTAATCAAAAATAGAGGCTCATAGGGCCAGTGGGGTTCTAGATCTTTCTACAAGGAAATGGACTGTTATACTTGCTTCCTTACCTGGTGTCCATACTATTGAAATAAGGCTCATAGAAACTCTTGTGATGTCTTTAGATAATCACATATCCTGAACCATCAGTTATGTTGTCTACTAAAATTATTCTAGGTTATTATGACTAGTAGCATCAATTTGAGTCTCAGATACAATAAGGATTCTTTTTAAAAAATTTTGTTCTTTTTTATTTATTTTGAGAGTGACAGAGAGAGAGAGAGATTGGGAGAGAATGAGAGAATGGGCACGCCAGGGCCTCCAGGCACTGCAAATGAACTCCAGACGTGTGTACCCCCTTGTGCATCTGGCTAACATGGGTCTTGGGGAATTGAGCCTTGAACCAGGCTTAAAGAGGCAAGTGTTTCACCACTAAGCCATCTCTCCAGCTCAACAAAAAGGATTCTTAAATAAAATCTTTAGTTCATATCATGATATCAAGGCTCCATGCCTTTTCCTATGCCTGTCTCCAGTACAGAGGAAAGTTTTCAGTGTGTTGATGTGTTCTTTAAATATGTATATTGTTTTGAGTGCATTTACTGTTAATTTATATTAACACTGGTAGGTTAGAAATCTCCTTCCACCAGTTTTACTTTTATTTTTTCTTTCTTTGCTGCTATGCTTACATGTGACTCTGGATCTTGGGCTGGGGTTGGGCTTCCCAGGACACAGACCCTGAGATAGATTAGTGTGAAGACTGGATGTGGGGGACTGGGGGAAGAAAAGAGTCTGAGGAGGGACTGGTTGAAGATATGAATCTTGGGGACCTCAAGGACAGCTCTGGCATTGGGATACCCAGGTAGAGTCCTGACTTAAGGCAACTGGAAACTCAAGGCAGCCCACGTGTATTTAGAAGTACGCTTCCATGAAGGTGTGCTTTGGCTCTCACAAATGCTGAGAGGGAGACCCGGAGCTAGTTCTGCCAACACCCCCAGTAGCTAGAAAGAATGAGTCTTAAAAGAAGTACAATGGGAAGCATGGAGAACTGTATCTGTGTATCAGCTAGACTCTTGTTTCTCACCTCTGCCTCTCTCCCCACCCACATGTCATTTTCCACTTCCCCGACTCCTTGGTACAGCAAAGGGTGCAGCACAGCTTTTCTCTGAGCACTGGAGACAGATCCTCTGGGGACGGTGCAGAAGGAAAGCCGGGGCCTCTGGAATGGTTGTTCCAGCCTTTGTTCATAGCAGCAGTGCACAAGGGTTTCTGAGCCCCACCGATGTTGATGCTACCTAGCATCTTACATTTGCCAGTCTAATGGATCTGTGGTGTAAAATTTGCATTTCCACAATTGTCCGTGAGTTCGAGGATATTTTAATATGCTTTTGAATGCCATGAGTTTCCGCTCCTATGTTTTATCTGTTTTCTCTTGGGTTCTGGAAAAAAAAAAATCTTGGTCTCTTTTTACCAGGTAAATAAGCCTCCCATATAAATTTTGATAACAGTATCTAAAGAACCATCTCTGGAGTGTGAGTTTCTGGGTTTCTGTTCAGAATTTTACACACACACACACACACACACACACACACACACACACACACACATTGCTGTTTGTGATAAAATATTTTCAAAGAAATTGTCACTTTGATTATATAACAATCTATTTAGGTTTTAGCTGAGGATTTCTTTGAAGTGGCTAATTTTCTTTAACACATGTTTTGTGCCTACTATAAATCTTATCTTAAAATTGACAAAGCTTATAGTACTTTCTATTATTTCTGATTAGAATACCCATCTTACAGTCAATTAAATTTATAAAAGAACTCAAGAGATTTGGGTTGGCTGCCTTGGATGCCTATCCCTCTCTTTGTCTGCTCTTTCCTATCCTCTTTTCTCTCCTCTCATTTCCCTTTTCCTTTCTCTTTCCCTTCTCCTTCCCCCTTCCCATCCTTTTCCTACCTGTGTTCTTCCTTCTCTCATTCCTCCCTCTGATGTATTAGTCAAAATAAGAGTCCTGGGAATCAGATTTGTTTTTTTTTTTTTACTTTATGGATGTTTTGAGGCTTTGATTTTATCTAAGAGAATTTGAGAGAAATATTCTTCACCTGAGAATGCAAAGTCCATAGCCACATGAAGTGTTCTGTTCTGACTGTGGGCATCCTTGGGCTGGCTGTCCCTCCATTCTCTACCTGTCACTCAGAAGGAGAACATCCCTGGGGCTAGTTTGTGTTCTCTCTCCCCAGGGAGCATTTATGTCAGGAGAAGACATTTAAAACCATCTGTCTTGGGCTAAGATTTTCAGTGTGTACAGATCTAATCCTCCAGAGTGGTCTTTATTGCAGGAACCCAGATTTCCTTCCCAAACGACTGACAGTATGGGCTGAACCTGCTCCCTTACCCCTAGGAAAAGGGAGGGTATGCTGTAGCCAGCATATAGTTCTGAAAGTGTTACATCACATTTATTTTTGGTGGAAGTGTCTATTCTTCATTGCACCCTGGTAGACATACTCATAAACACCACATTTATCCTTAGAGTCTAGACACATGTTTACTTTTTATCTTGCCTGAGTGGGTTGAGGAAATCTGTCAGAATAACTGGTTCAAGCATGCTAGGCACACACACAGATTACCCATCTGTGAAATCCCTCATCAGAGGTCTTGCTACTGAGAAGTCTATCCTTGCCCTATGTCAAACAGCTTCTGAGTGGGAGGCTCCTGCTAGGGAGAGAAGCAGCTCTACATTGTGTGTAGGTCAAAATGTGTTAGAAGTAGACTTTGATGAGCATGTTCTAGTGACTTGAGAGAGGGAGAGTGCGTGGAGAACCTGTTTAAATCAAAGTGCTCTCTTACCAAGTGACAGAGTGGTACATTTTTATAAAGTGAAACCTTTATCATTTATTCACAAAAGGAAAATGCACAATGTAGTCTTCCCACTTTTATGGTATCTTGTCAGAGGAAGTGTATGGCTGATTATGTCTTGTGCTACAGATAAATAATGACACTTTTCAGAAAGCAGTTTAGTCCTTGTGATTTCCTCTCACTGCCCTTAGCACATGCCTAGCTGAGTCTGAAGAATGCAGGGATGAGTTGGGGGCTGCAGAATCCCACACATGCAGTGGTGGTGTCTATGTGTCTTCTTATGTAAGTGATCACACCTCATTAACAGTGTCAAGAGTCCATAGAAGGGCTGGAGAAATGGCCTAGCGGTTAAAGCATTTGCCTACATAGACAGGACCCCAATTCAATTCTCCAGGACCATGTAAGCCTGATGCACAAGGGGGCACATGCATCTGGAGTTCATTGGCCATGGCTAGAGACCCTGGCATGCCCATTCTCTCTCTCTCTCCCCCTCTTTCTCTCTCTCAAATAAATAAATAATTTAAAAAAAAGAGTCCATGGAAGATTAATGTGGTCCTGAGATCATGGGGCCCACTTGGGTCTTCACCAGGGCAGCAGCATATGGGTAATGAAATCTGTACCCATGTGGAAGGACCCCTCTCTACTCCACACACTCATGGATATTTCTTCTGGTGACTCAACCAAGGTAAGACATGACCATCCTGGAGGAATCACAGGAAGAAATTGGAGTGAAAGTCTTAAAGGAAGAAGTGAAAAGAAGAAACACAAAGCTTCTTCTCACTCATGCCTTCATATCTGGGACTCATGCTCCAGTTTATTTCTGCCACTGGAGATACTTCCAGAGACTTCCACTTCTCTGTCTTCTCGGTGAGCCTGTGAGCTATCTCTTGTCAGGCCACAGACACTTTTGACCTGAACTAGATAAAGATGACTGCCCTTGCAGTGATTCACATTCCTCTCCTCTGTCACCTTTAGGGACTCTTTGACCTTCCCGATTGTGCTTATTCATCCTATTATGGAAGCTCATAGCTCCAGATGTGCCCCTTTGTAGATCTCATATCAGGTTCAATTATACAGTTATTTATTAATACTCATCCTCTTCTCTGTTAGGCTCTAAACCCAGTGAGGACAAGGACCTGCTGCTGAACACAGGGTATGTGTGGCTCATAGCCAACACTGATCCAGGAGCTGAGAGGCATCTTTGGGCAATGGCTAGATAAGTGAAGGAATGAAGGGCTCTCTGTTTTTCTGTGTCTTCAGGTTCCTTGTACATTTCAGTATGCTGAGGTCAACAGAAGCCTGGGGGACCATCCTCTCTGGGACAGGAGTCACGTTTGCTCTATAAGTGTGAATTTTCACATACTTTGCTCTCCTATGCTGATTTTTAGTCTCTGCCTGGCTTACATGTTTAACACTCATTTTAGATTGAAGTTGTGGTTGTCTAACCAGGGTTTTTAGACCTTATATGCTGTATGTTTGATGGCTGCTTTTAAGCCAAGGCACCAGAAAAGGAAGCTGGCTCTGGCACCTGCAGACTCAGCTTTTGCAGACTTTTCAAGACTGGTATTCTTGACATCATGGGAAGGAATTTGGCTCAGTGGGATGAGTACAGGAGCATCCCATCTGTGAGGACTCTGGGCTTTGCATATCACTGGCTAAATGACCTTGGGCAGGAGGCCTGATCTCTCTGGACTCAGCCTTTTCAGTTGTGAAATAGAGATGACGATACTTTCTCTGGGGGTCACTGGATTAAATTTAAAAATGTGATTGGAGCCTTGATGCAAAATAAATCCTTGGCAATTCTCTGGACATTCCCATGCCCTTTCCCTTCCAACCCCCTTTTGTAAGCAGGAGGTAGCCAGTCATGAAGATTCCTGTACAGGCTACATACAAGTAAGTGGATGAATTCACAGAGAGAGAGAGAGAGAGAGAGAGAGAGAGAGAGAGAGAGAGAGAGAGAGAGAGAGGAAGAGAGATATGAGTGGATGCTGGTATGACCCAAACTACTTAGTACTATAGTGGATTGTAGTACTGACAATTATTTAGTGTGTCCCTGAAGGTCTGGACATTGTGACAGGCACTTGAAAAAAAATTCTTGCATTTAATCATCATTAGAGTTCTCTAAGAAAGTCTCTTTTTCTCCCTTTGCTGCTGGCCCCTGTGAAAGAGCTTGTGGCCAAAGGGGGAAAAAAGAAAGAAAGAAAGAAAGAGAGAGAGAGAGAGAGAGAGAGAGAGAGAGAGAGAGAGAAGAGAAGGAAAGGAAAGGAAAGGAAAGGAAAGGAAAGGAAAGGAAAGGAAAGGAAAGGAAAGGAAAGGAAAGGAAAGGAAAGAAAAAAAGAAGCAGGTTCTGAAGTTTAGCCTCAATGGCACACCCACCCTGTAGAAGATGGAATCATGAATGCTGCCAACTTTGAGTAGTTCCTCCAAGAGAGGAAGTGATTGGAAAGGCTGGGAACCTCTGTAACTTCTGAGATGCCTTTTATCAAAAAGCATTTGAAATATCTCACTGAAAAGAATTTGAAGAAGAAAAATCTCCATGATTGGTTACGCATAGTTGCTAACAGCAGAGTCATGGATCAAGTTCCTTCCAGATTAACCAGGATGAAGGAGGGGAGGAAGATGAGAATTAAAACACTGGTCCAGCAGGTTCACTCTATGCCCAAAGTTCACTGGCTACAGCTGTGAAATTTATTAATTCTGATCATCTCAACCTGTTGATTCACTACTGAAGAATTGCATAGGTGATTTCTTAAAAACTCTGGAGACCCAGATTTGAATGTAAGAAGGGTATCCTTGGTTGCGTTCAATTCTGCAGCCCATAACAAGCCATCTTTAATAAGGGGTGTCTTGGATTCTGATCTTCAATAGCTTTACAATAAGACAAAAGTTAGAAAGGATCTTCTTTATAAGAGAGGTAGAAATGGGAGGACTACCGGTCAAGATGGCGACCGCCTAGCTGCACTACAGAGAACAAGGAAAAAAAAAGATAGATGCAGATCCTAAGAAGAGAGCTGCCCCAACATACCTCAAAAGGGTCCCAACTGAAACTAAGGACAACTGGCGAAATAAGCAAGGGTGATGTTTTCCTGTGAACCAGATACCAGCACAAAGGGGAAGGAGACCAACGCAGAGAAAAATCAACTCCTACCAAATCAGAGAGCCAGAGCCTCAGAGGCCCCCAACAGCTCAGCACTGAAGCAGACCAAAAATGAACCCAACATGGCTCAGGGAAATTTTGGGGAAGAGGGGGAGGAAAGAATGTCAGAGTCACATGTTGGGTCATGATTTGCAGAGACATTTATCATACCAATAACTGGGGGCTAACTCCACAATGCACGACCCATTTTCATTAACAAGGAGGGTCTAATGGGAGGGGGTAGATCACAGATGAGCCTAAATAATGGTACCAAACTGCCTGTATTTACTGAAAAGAAAACTTATAAATTAAATTTAAAAAAATAATAATAATTCAGGAAATAAAGCTTAATAAATCCAACAGTTTTATAACTCATAAAAAAAAGAGAGAGGTAGAAATGGGTCCATTTAAACCCACAGTTGATGATGGTCTGGATATTAGAAAGGCAGTTTTTGAGTGTATGTATATACTTGTGGGCAGTTGTCTTCATAGATTAGATATCTTTGAATTTCTAAATCATGTTGAAGATGGTTTGAAGGACCATTATGACATTAAGCTTCTGACATTTTTAATGTTAGCATAGCCCTCTACCCTTTGTCCAAGTGCAGTACTTCAAACGTTGGAATGGTTTGTTGAGCCATTATGTGCTACATGTACAACTAAGGTAAAGGCAAACTCCATGAAGCAAGAGTTTGGAAAGCAAAATGAATTAAAGTGATTGACCACGAGAGCAGTAGTGGCAATGCTAACTGTTCCAGAAGCAGAGAGAAGAGAATTCACTGATGACTGAATTCTCGTCACAAATCAATTCCAACCCTGAGCTAGTAGCCATCTTTGAAAATATCCAAAAAGATTTATCCTCTACTAACTTGAGAACAATGGACAGTAGTTAGATGTTTGAGCAACATGGGCACCATTACATTTGACCATACAATGCACTAAATTGATAGCTTAATCTTAGGACATGGGAAGGAAGTATCTAATATCTTCAGAATGATCCACTTTTCTTTTTCCTTTATGGAGAGTTTGTTCAGCTTTCTTCTATTGTTTTTGTAGCATTTATTTCAGAAATATGTATCTCCAAACCTCAGAGGCTATAAAACCACTATTGGCTTAGTGGTTAGGACAACATTAAAAATGGAAACTAAAAGTTAGGATTTATGGGGTGTGGAAATAGGGTCCGGTATCTAGCTGCTCTCTAATGTATAGAATTCAAATGTTAAAATTTTGTGACCATGGATTTCTTGGTTTTATAAATTTTCTCATTTAAACATCAAAAATTGTGCAAGACAGACAAAAAGAAGTCTTATCATCATTGTTCAAATGAGGACAAAACAGTTCAGTGAGATTGCCTCATCATAGTGGTGCCATGGCTAAGAAGTGATTGTATTAAGGTGCTGTGAGACAGAAGACCGTGGAGAGGTGGGGTGTGTGTGTGTGTGTGTGTGTGTGTGTGTGTGTGTGTGTGTTATTCATCTCAGCCTTTAAAAAATTCTATACTGTTTGTGACACAGCGGTGCCATGACTGTCAGTGTTGGTGGTAATTAGAGTGGCTGGTCACCTGGCGTGCAAGTCCTCAGTGTCACCATTGTGCTACCCAGCACCAGTCTGTAGCCTTCACTCCCAAGCTGTGGCACTCTCTGGTCAGTGACCCTCCCCATCCTTGGGCTCTACTACTTTCCCTGGCTTTTAGAGAGGGCTGATTGAATCTGATCTCTGCCTTCCATTGCAAACTGGGAGAATATGAACTGGAAGATTAAGAAGTATGAAGGAGGCTATCAGAGTAAATAGGCCTGAAAAGATAAGGCAGTGTCTTCATCCTGAAGTCATATCAAAGATGGTTTAATTGTCTGGTTCAGGATGGTTCCCAGACACAGCATGTCTGAGGTATAAACAGAAGGTATTGGTTCTTTTAGTGGAGTAACTTTGTGGGATACTCTTCCCTAGTTTCCCTGAGATAATTCACAATAGACATTATGAAAATTCCTGGAGTAAATAAACTCTACTCATCCATTAATTTTTATTTTTTAATTTTTTTAAAGATTTTTATTTATTTGAGAGTGGGAGAGAGACAGAGAGAGAGAGAGGCAGATAGAGAATGGGCTCATTGCAAACAAACTCCAGATGCATGCACCACCTTATGCATCTTACATGGGTCCCTGGGGAATTGAGCCTCAAATCGAGGTCCTTAGGCCTCATAGGCAAGCACTTAACTGCAAAGCCATCTCTCTAGCCTGCTCAATCCATTAATTTTTTTTAAGATTTATTTTTATTTATTTGAGACAGAGAGAGGGAGAGAGATATAGAGAGTGAGTGAGAATAGGCATGTCAGGGCCTCTAGCCACTGCAAATGAACTCCAGACACACGCACTCACTTATGCATCTGGCTAATGCCGGTCTTGGGAAAGTGAACTTGAGTCCCTTGGCTGTGCAGGCATGCACCTTAACTGCTAAGCCATCTCTTCAGCCCTCAATCCATTATTATGGAATGCAAAATGTTATCAGGGAACTTTAAAAATTAGCTGGGCATGGTGGCAAACACCTTTAATCCCAGCACTTGGGAGGCAGGGATAGGAGGATTGTCATGAATTTGAGGCCAGCTTGAGATTATATAGTGCATCCCGGTAATCATCTTGGGCTAGAATAACACCCTATACCTCAAAATACAAAACCAACCAACCAACCAACCAACAAAACGTTGCACTCACTGAAGAATCACCAATGGAATGTGCACTTCACACAGCATACTTTAGGAGGCCTAGGCTCAGTGAATCCTTAAACTGAGAAGGAGAGATGTTGTTCCAGTAGGGAAGTGTGGGCCTAGAGACGGGGACTTCCACCATTTACTCTGGGAAGACCCAGGTCTAGGATTCATACTGATATAGAGATGCGTAATATACAGAGGAACTCTTAACCTGGGTCCAGGTCACTGAGGACCCTGGATTTGAGGTTTTATTCAGCTTAGCTTTCTGTAAAGTCTTTCTGAGCACTTGCTTCATATGAGGCTTTCTATGAGGCCATGGGTACAGATATGATTCTGGTCTAGGACTTTTATCCATAACTTAAAAATTAATTTTTGCCATAAACCCTATATCAGGTCAACCTAATATGAAGTATCTTTTCTAACCAGATAAGGTAGGACCTTTCTAGGTTAAAGAATATAGATAACTTGCTATAAGGAATTAAGTAACCCCTAGAACACCAGGGATATACTGAGACTTGCCAGCATGAGCTCCCAGGGGAGCTTTGGTGAGGTTGGCCTCATGGAAGTAAGGTTCTCTAAAAGAGGGAAATCAAGGAGTAGGTTGCTGTGGATCAGCAGTAAGGGATGCTTCTTAGAGAGGTAGAAGACAGAAAAGAAGATAAAGCAGCTGGGTGTGGTGGCACACCCCTTTAATCCCAGCACTAGGAAGGCAGAGCAAGGAGGATTAGCATGAGTTCGAGGCTATTCTGAGACTACATAGTGAATTCCAGGTCAGTCTGGGCTAGAGTGAGACCATACCTGGTAAAGTGCTAGGATAGGTGTGTGTGTGTATGTGTGTGTGTGTGTGTGTGAATTACTAAGGTGAAATATGTAAGGAACATTCAATAGACTGATCCTTCTTGGGTTTGTTGTTGACCTTCTGTGGTGCACGAGAGAAAGTAATTCAGCTTGAATAATATTTTGGCTCAACATCAAAGTCCTCAGAGTGTGAGTGATCTGTATTTGGGAGAAGATCTGGACCTTGGTGGAGAAGGATGGGATGGGTTTTGGCAGAAAAAAAAAGAAAAAGAAAAAGAAAAGTAGATGATGAAATTGTTCTTTGCAGAGACAAGTGAAAACACGTGTTCTTTAATGTTTTTCTGAGAAGGATGGAGGGAGCTGAGAGTAAAATGCTGAGAGGACAGGCAGCTGGCACAAGGCTAGGCCATACCCAACAGGAGCTTGAAAGCAAGAAAGCCTATTGTGACATGTAATTGTTTGTCATGTCATATGTCCAGAGTGCTTATCTCTATGACACCAATATGTCTGTTAAAGTTTGACTGTCTAATATCCCCCTTTGGCTCATGACTTGGTTGACTGATTTCCAGATAGTAGCATTATTAACTTAGAGAAGATCAGGCTGAGCTGGAAGAAGGAGGTCACTGAGGATGGGTACTTGGAAATATGTTATTCTTGACCACTACTTGTTTTGTTCTATCTACCATGAAGTGAATGTTTCTGCACAAATTTCTGCTGTCATGATGTTTTTCCTAAGTACACAAGACTAATAAACCATGGGCCAAACCCTCTAAAATTGTGAGCCAAAATAAATCTTTCCTTATCTGTTATTTTGGTTAAAGTGATGCAAAAGTAATTGATACAACTTCCCAGGACATTTTTTTTTTTTTTTTTTTTTTTTTGGTTTTTCGAGGTAGGGTCTCACTCTGGTCCAGGCTGACCTGGAATTAACTCTGTCATCTCAGGGTGGCCTTGAACTCATGGCAATCCTCCTACCTCTGCCTCTCAAGTGCTGGGATTAAAGGCGTGCGCCACCACGCCCGGCACCAGGACATTTTTTAAAGTTTTCCCTCCTTCCCTTTGATATCCAAGCTTAGCCTTTATGTTGTCCCAAGAGGAAATATGAGAAAGAAAGAGAGAGAGAGAGAGAGAGAGAGAGAGAGAGAGAGAGGAGAGAGGGAGTCTGGGGTAACTGCAGTATGTTGAGTTCTAGAGAAGTGTTCTGGATTTCTAAGGGATTTAGATGGCTAAGGGAAGACCATTTCCATGGGCTTTGGGGACATGGTGGCCTTAGGTGGCATGCATGTCTAAAGATTAAAGGTTAGCATGGAGTATAAAAAGGGATTCATCCCAAACAAGTGCAGAACCATTTTCAACTCCACTTGCCCTCCAGTATTGTGAACTCACCTAGCTCTCTTTTTCTTCATGGTTACTAATAAGAATGATTTACTTTAGGGGTAAATTAAGATTATGCACAGAGCACTCTGTCAGTATTCAGTGAATGTCTCATGCTATTTGGGTGGTCTTTCCAATAGTCCCAGTGACAGTAATGCCACATTCGGATCAGATGTAACAGACAGAAACCTTGTTGGAGACCAATTTCTCATGTGACCACTGTCCCTCTCCACCGGATGTGTATTTCAGATAGAGCCCCAGAGAATATTGACCCAGACAAAGAAGTTTCCAAACCTTCACCCCATCAAATGTCTGAACAAAAGGAAACAAAACTCTCAGAGACCACCATTTTACTGTGAAATTCTAAAATCATATTTATTCACCAATTCACAGAAGTGTCATAATGACCACCAACATGAATCAGTTTGTAGGCATTTACAAGCCAAGGCTGAAAATAAATATCTGTCTGTGTTGAATAGCCATTTAACAAATTACTCAGAAACAGCGAGAGTTGTAATTGTTAGAAATTTAAAGTTTGTGATTTTAACATGGTAAGATCGCAGTCACGGGAAGAAGTTCAGCAGCTTCCTGTCAGGTTACTTTCCTCCTAATCTTTATGTACATGTGGACTTGGCACCACTCACTCTGCCTCAGTTTGGGTCTGGTATGGCAGTACAGGGAGGGGAGAGGTACCAAGGAAGGGGTTAGGGAGGGAAGGGTCTTGTCTGATTAAGGGCGGGGCAAACTTGTTGACAGACAAGTTGATGCGTGCTTCTGAAGTTAGATTTGATTTTCTATAATTCATAAATCCTTCTAATAAGTCATTTCAAGGTTTGCATTGCATCACACTCATATACATACAGTCGCATCATTACCAAATAAATACATAGTCTAGACTAAGAAGATTCATTTTCGGAGCAGCTTAAGATGTTCAGAAATCAGCCAAGTGCAAGTGCACACTAACTAGTCCTTGGGGTGAAGTAGGCCCTTGTGGGAGGCGTGCTAACAGATCTGGCAGTCACTTCCCAGTGGGGAGCTGATGGAAGGCAGTCCTTGAGGGTGAGGCTGTTTCTCTTCTGTCCAAGGTGGGCCCCACAGAGGCTGCGGCAGGACAAGCTTGCCTCTCTGCCTCAGACGTTTTCCATGCTCTGGGGTTAAGGATCTGGGAATCAACAGGCTTCTCATATAAGGCATCTAAATAGTAGCAGCATCTCCAGAGATGGGAGGAGGACAAGGGTGAGAGCAGAACTCCCTAGACCAGAGAGACTGGCCGAACCCTGAACCTTTACATTTAGTTCCAGAACCAAGCTTGGAGATGACAAATTCACCAGAGTTTTCCTTAGGAAATGGCAGACAATAGTGAGGGGTGAAGCGCATACCTAGAGGGTGTTACTCAGATGTGGTCCAAGTGTGTGTATGCCACTGTGAGCAACGTCCTGTTGCTGCTCACTGCCGGAGAGCCAGGCCTAGTGTCTGCAGCAGGCTGACAGGAGGCTGGAATCTGAATTCACAGCAGTTTCCGTAAGCTCAGAGGCCTGTGTGGACAGCCTGCCTCTCTTTGGCTCATTCAGTTTGGAGTGTAGAGACACTATGGAATCTCACCAAGTAATGAGAAGTTAGACCTGTCATTTCTAAACATTTACCAAACTCCTACTCTGTGCTAGGCACCATTCCTAGAGCTCTGAGAGATAAAGGTAAGTTACACATACACAAAAAATTAATAATCTAGCATTAGTGAGGAATTTAAACTAGTTGGGATCATTAATCTCTTTATTATGCATCTTACTTCTGTATTATAGATATGTATATGGCATATACACACATATATTAATAGCTGCTCTTAGCCTTAGTGATGTCTGGTATTTTATATTTAATACTCTACTCTTCTAAACTAATTCCCCACTGGACCATTCCTACTTTCTTGTGAATGTTATGTCCATGCAATAACATAACAAACCCAAATCTTGTACCTATACTTTTCCTTGAGAACATCCATCTTCTACATCCAATTTCTTTTCTCTAATTCTCCACCTGGTTTTCTCCAAACTGGCATGGCTGTCCAGCTTTAAGCATCAACAGCCCTTCTGTGGAAGCTGCCGTAATCAGACCGAAAGCAGCCCGAGTGGGCTGTCCTCACCGTCTAACAGCTCTGACCTGGGAAGGAATGACCATGCCTGTCTCTGTGGTGAAATCACCCACAGGACCCATAATGCTTTCAAAACTTGCATATACAGAGCAGACACGTTAAATGCAGAGAGCAGTGTTCTGGCTTCCTGGATGAGGAGTCACTCCTGTGCTGCCACTTCAACTTCCTGTTCCCTCTCTAGCTCTGTTCCCTTCTTCAATCTCTTATTTCTTGATGAGTTAGCTGGGTTTCAAGTCTGACACACTTTCCTCAAAACTCCTGCTTCATTTCTATCCTCTAAGATATGACTGAAAACGACAACTCTGCCCACCATGGGCAACTTAGGAGCTTGGAAAAAGGCTTGAAGGTGGGTGGGTGGGTGCCACATTCTGCTCTTATGGATGACTAGCAAGGCTGTACTTTTGCCTCCCAAGACACATGCACACATTCTATTCAGATTTGTGAGCTTTGGGACCAAGACTCTAAGGAATCCTTCCAGAAAGCAGATGCCACCCTCTCGTTCCTTCGCATCCCTTTCCCATAGAGGTGCTTGAGTCTAGACCCAAGACCCATGGATTGATTCTCTGCCTTGGACAGCTCTTTCTGCTGGAGAAAGGACTCCTTGATGTTTGTGTCACATTTCTGTTCTGCAATGTTCTATAGGAGGGTCCAGGTAACAGAGGTACATTTTCATTTCCAGATAAAAGCAGATATTAGAGCCAATCCTTTTTTTTTTTTTTTCTGTTGTTGCCTGTGATTAATATACCCCACCTGTATTTCATTGGGCTATGGGGAATTGAGCTTCATGTTGATGAATCTCCGTGGTAAATCTGATAAAAGGGATGGGAGAGTGGCATAGGTTGGTGTCATTAGCAAATTAGAGCTTGCTTTCCTTAGCCAGGGTACTGCCCATGACCCACGGACTGGAACAAGTGGAGTTCTATCTACTCTTGCTCCTTGCTTAGGCAGTCTGTTCACTAGTTTTAGCCAGGAAGGATCACTTTGCCAACAACTCACCTCTCTCTGCCTCAATTCAGTCCACAGAAGTCTTATCTTATCACTTTCCATGTACTTTCCTTCTCCCTCCATCTGATTTTATAAAGGACCTTGACTTATACACCAAGGGGAAGGAGGAGATGTTTTTCAAAAGGGCATCTTAATTTTAAGAACCACATCATTATTTGAGGCCAGGTGATCTCTGAGGATCCATTCAATTTGACACTTGTGGAGTCTATGCTGTGGGCCAGGGGCAGTGCTTGGCACCCAGTATTTTGGGATATGATAGTTTCTCCTCTTGCCTTGGGTAGGTGCAAAGCAGAGGTAGCAAGAGTTGAGAGTACATACTAATCCCCCACAGCCATGTTTTCCAGGGTCCCCATCACAGGGTCCTGGGAAAGGAAGACTGTGTTTCTATTTTATTCGCCTGGAAGTTCTCATGGAGAGGGGCCCTGCCTTGTGGATGTGCCATGCCCATAGTGTAGAGGTGCTAGCTCGTCTCTGCTCCTCAGAATGCAAGGGCCATTTCAGACAGATACCAAGAGACATGCAGCTTGGATGAAGTTCTCTTTACTGTTTCTATTGCATGCAAGTGTTAAGTGGCTGGTATTTCTACCTGATGGCCCCTCTTGTGTTTCATCCCTCCCGGTCTTCCCAAGGATGACCCAACCTGCCAGTCAATAAGAATTGGGCTCACCCTGATTCCAGAACTAACCCTTCATCGCCTTCTGTTTCATCTCATAGGAGGCCTTTGAAATAAATAACTAGTGCAAGGGAAACATATAAAGTTGCTTTAAGTCTGGAGAGAGAAATGAATCAGCAGGGGATTCACTCGGCAAGGCCAGGCTGTAAAGAAAAACTCCTCTCTCTGGTTTCCCCATACTTTTTTCACAGGCAAACAACTGGAAAGTCTTGTTCTTTTCCTATTTTTTTAAACTGATGCTTGCTTCTTAGAGATGGATATATTCTCAATCTTGAATCTGAAGAATGGGTGGAGATCCAATCTCAAGACCTTGTCTAATGATGAGGCAGAGAAACGAGGCTCCCTTTGGGTGTTCTAAGAGTAATCTACTGAGGGGACTTATCTTTGAGCAAGACAGGGCTTAGGGTTTTATGTAGCCAACACTAGTGCTGGTTCTCCGGGCTATGTGCCTGGGCTTCCCTCCTGTCTGCTGCTCCTTTGTGCTCTCTGACTCCTGACCTTGAGATCCTCCTGTGAGGAAAGACACAGACCACAATTGGGTGAAATGATCAATAAAGCACTGAGGAGTTCCTCCAGAAGGTTGTGCACCTTCACCGAGCTTATGCCATAAATCACTGATTGATGAGCCTCAGACTTCAGGTAGGTCTGGGAAAGGGCAATGGTGGAGGCTTGCACCTATACAGGCCTTAGAAATGAGAGCGTCTAGACTCACACTGTAGGTGAAGCTGAAGGTTTGTTTTCTGCTTTTAGTAACATGAGTTACTGCCCTGTTACCAAGAGCCATCCATTCCCCATGCACTTTAGTGTTTGAATTGTGGCTGCATTCCCCAGTCTCACTGCAAATGGACAGTGCTGCAGTAACCTGGCTGTGTCCTTGAATGACCCTGCTCCCTCTGCCAGGCTCTGGCTGCTCCACCAGGACACACACGGGAAACAAGGAAGTTGTCTCAGTGCTCTGAAGTCATCACTGCAGTTTTATTGTTTCCCCCTAAAATATGACTCAAGAGGCTGCTCAGTGGACAGGGACTTGGCAGGTGGTCTCCCTGGGATGCGTGGCCTTGCTACAGCTATCCTGGGCTGTGCCTCTTTGTGGGACAGAAAGGGGACAAGGGCAGGAAGTGTCTCACTGGGACCAAGGTTCCTTGAAACTATTGCTTTAGGGAGTATGAACTGGATCCTTGAAGGCCCTGTGGGTCTGTTTGGTCACATAATCCCTCTACTCACTACACTAGGAGATGATTATCATAATCTTGTTGCATAATAGCAGCTGCTCTAAATTGCATGCCATCAGAAGCTGTTCTCTCCTTCTATATTGGTGATTCCCAAACTCGGGTGTGCTTCAGAATCATAGCTCATGCAAGCACATCTTACTGGTTTCCACCTCCAGAGTTTCTGAGTCAGTAGGTCTGAATGGGGGTTGAGAATTTACGTGTCGAGCCAGTTTCCAGGCGATGCTGGAGCTTGTGGACTGGTGCAAGTCCTCCATAGGTCCTTCAGAGTGTGTCTGCCTTCGCGTCTCACCCTGATCTTAAGCGTCAGAGGAGCACCCTCATATTAAACTAGCCAAGCTTTGGGCTTCGGTTGACAATATTCCCTGCTACTTAAACCACTGTTTCTAACTTGCATAGTCCACTTGGCTGCTTCCTGACTTCTTCTGCCTTGTCCTTACCAAATCTCAGCCAAGTTATCTATGCCCAGGAGAAAGAGTGACTGACTTTCCCCTATAAGTGAGCAAGGAACATGTAGGGAAACATCACTTATTTCTCTAGAGACTTTCTCAGTCTATTCAGTGAGGCCTGCCAGAGTCCCTGGAATCCTATGTACCATTTGACTTAAAGAGGATAACTTCTACCCATAACAGTTCTGACTACTTGTGGAGAGCCTCCAGCCAAGAGCACATCCCAAAGCTAACCAGATCAGGAGATGCTTCTGGGCAGGGCCCTGTCTCATTCATTCTCACTTCCACTGTTTCTGGCTCAGGGTCTGGCATATACTTGGCTGTTCAGTGAGGCCTTGCTGAATTCAGTGAACATGATTGCATATACAGACTCCCACCTGCTTATGGACTGCACATAGGAATGATTGAATTGGGGTGCTAGTGGAAGTAGTTCTCTCTCTCTCTTTCTCTCTCATCACATGGAACAAAATCAAATTTGGCTCCTAATCAGTAGTTCCTATAAAGCCAACTCTGATAATCACTGTAAAAAAAAAAAAAAAAAAAAAAAAAAAAAACTAAGTCAGGATCTATGGAACAGATACAGAATAAATTGATAAAGCAAAGCAAATAAAGACAGGCAAATGAGGGCTCTGAAGCAGACTTCAAAACTTCCATTGCTCATTTCCTTTGCCTACAGCTGGACAATGGAAAATGGTTACATGAAAATTAAACTGTGCCAAGGGCTTCGGCTTGTCAGCCTCGATAAATGTCCAGTGCAGATAGAGAAGCCTGTGCCATCATAGCCTGGTAGAGCACACTGCAGGAGGCTTTGCGGAATCCCCTAGAGGCTGGAAAATCATCTTATGTGAATATCATCCATTTTTCACTGGCAAAAAAGAAATGGACTTACTCCCCTACCTTTCTATATCTTCTATCTTTCCTTCTTTCTTTTCTTTCTTTCTTTCCTTCTTTCTTTCTTTCTTTCCTTCTTTCTTTCTTTCTTTTTTTTTTTTGTAAAACCTATTTGGCTAATTTAAACAAGGAAATGATTAAGAAAAAGTGCCCTTTCTCTTTTTTTTTTCCCCCTCTTGCTAATATTGAGTCATGGTGCCAAGAAGACTGCTAATTTTGAAGTGTGCTGCATAGGGCTTTCTGCTGATTGTGTTGCTATTGATTTAAACAGTCACAAGTCTTTAGGATCATTTTTAGAGCAATGGCATGAGCAAGGCTGAAATGAAAATCAGTCAGGGATAATGAACACTCCTGCTTAGAAATCATTATGGACTAAGCTAGGCTGGAAAGGCGTTAAGCCTGGGGAGTTAACACTTGCCTCCATAGAGTTAGCACTCTGTGATTAGTCTGTTCCCTGGGCCCAAGGCCTTTGCTCCTTAGGAATATTTTTCTGAGCTTGTCAACTCAAAAACAACCAGTAGTTGTTGTTTTCTTGTTTGGTTTTTGATTGCTTATTTATATCTTACCTCCTCTAAACTTTTAAAACAGCTTTAATGGAAGGTCCTGGGGTTTTCCAGCTGTTTAGTTTAAGGCAATGGCCCCTAGGTGGTTGATGGGAGGCCAAGAGGACAGAGTTTGCTTTCCTCTGGGAAATAGCTGCTTTCTGTGAGGACAGGTTAGAGGACCACTCATACTCTCCTCTCACAGATCTGCCTGGCTGTAAGTTTCTTTCTATATCAAGAAATCAAAAGAATACAAAAATTCATGATGTGAGAATTATATGAATTCAAATTGCATCTTTTTTCCCATTGTCCATAAATAAAGTTTAATTGGGACGCAGATGAATAAAGTGTTATTGGAACATTCCTTGGTTTATGCGTTGTCTGTGGCTGATTTCATGCTACAAGGCTACAAGATAGCAGTTGAGTATGTAACAGACATCAAATGATCTGCAAAGCCCCAAGGATTTTCTACCAGATCTTTCCAAATATAGTAGGATGCTTTCTATCACACAGGAAAGGAGGACAGTATTTCCCAGCAGGAGTCTTCCCCTTTGAGAAGACATGTCACCAGGGATGGCCCTTGCTAACTAAAAAGAAGGGTGGTCTAACCCTGGGAGGTAAGGTGATTGGTTAGTTCAACAAAGTGGTCAGGAAAAGAGCTGCCACTGAAATGACATTATTCAGTATCTAGGTGAATTGGTGCCCAGATCAGACTTAACAACATTTGTTTATAAGTATTTGATATACTTTTAATATTCTTTTAAACAGTTCTCCATCTAGTTAATGGCTTTACTTTACTTAGTAAAGCAACTCAGTCTGTATTAGCCTTTTCTGGTCTCAGCAACCTCTTTCTCCTCCTCCCAATCATGAGTCACCTAAGAAGTGGCAATCTATCTATTTTCAAGTTCTGAAAAACAGACCCAGGTTGTCCACTTGGCAAAATGAGCAATGGACTGGCCTGTGGCCAGACCAACCAGCTGCCTCTCCTGGGCCTGAGGATTCCTCTGCCTGGCTGCTGAGGTTTGCCTGAGAGGTCACATGGAGTCTAGATCATCTGGGAATCTGAGGTCCAAAATGGCCGCCTATGGAGGATGGAAAATGCCAGTGTGATTAATATTTTTCACTCGTGGTCAGGTTTCTGGTGGGAGGCACATTCACTTGCACTGAAGCTTGCTACTTTGATAACTACTCTCCTCATGATCTCACCTGTGGAAGTGACAAGGGTGTTGGGAACACGGAAAAAGCCTGCTTGCCCAGTGACATTCTGAGGCACCTCCTTGGAGCTGGCATGCAGATTGACTTCTCGCAGCACAAGCAGAAGAGAGTGCCAGGGCTTATTGTCATTACCTTTTCTTTACAAATGAGCCCAGTTGCCAAATACTCCATCAAATGACACATCTTTGCTATTCTACCCAGATTCCACTTTTATCTACACTACCCCCTCACCCTTAGAAAAACACAAAGATCTTCTAAGACTCCAAAAGAAAATCTCACCCAGCCATGAATAAGAAATACATCCATAAGAGGCAACTGGAGGGCGTGAGGCAGTTTTCCCGCCAATCGAACTGAAAAGATGGAGCAGAGAAAAGTGCTCTCGTAAACCCTAGAATTAAATATTTGCAATCAAAATCCCATTCAAAAAGGATTGGTTTTAAACATATAAAGTGTTCCCTTTACTGCCATAATTTTGAGAGAATTCAGTAGCTCCTAAATGCCCAACTTAAGAATGCCTTTTTTATTTAAAATAATGGGACTGTGAAGTCTAACTAGTTCTACAGATTTTCTCCTTGTAGATGTGCAGACAGGGCCTGACAGAAAAGGGGGAATTTGATTGGGATAATTCACAGGAGATGAGTCTATTTTCTCTTAATGAATATAAAACCTCAAGTTTCTTCCAGTCTTTTTCCTCAAGAAGTAAAAACTTTAGAGGATTGGTTGCATTTTGTAAATGTGGTCCTCTTCTTCCTGTGTCTTCTTTCCCTGCCTCCTCAAGTCTCCTGTATAATCTCAAGTCTAAGTCCTTCTACATCTATTAAGTCCTCTGTGTGGAGGGCTTATCTCATTCCGATTCATCACTTTCCCACAGCTGCTGGTAGAGTGCTTAGCATATAGCAGGTGCCCAGAAATGCATGTCAATATGAACATGATTAGAACCATGGACTGGGAGTAGAAGATGGACAGTCCAGCCTTGACTACACCTCTGAACCACTCTGAGCAACACAGTGACTCTCTGAGCTGACTCTCAGTTTGCCCATCATAAATACACCACATAACAGTTGTCTCACATATTTCTAAGGATTCTTGAGAAGCTTAAAGGAGGTACAGGATGCACAAAATACTTCAGGAGATGGACAAATCTGCCCAAGGTTGTTCTTCCCAGTCAGAAGGCAGTTCACCAACTAGGGACGAGCTTTGCACCTGGGCCAAACCAGCGAGATGGGCTTGGGGAGGAGTGGAATGATGGGAATGTCCTATAGAGACTGAAGACAGAGGAGCTCAAGATGTTTGAAACAGACATGTCCTCAGAGCCTTGTAGAAGTCTTGCAGTGGCCTTAATTCTTGCCCTGCTATTCTCTAGGCCACAAAAGATTGCCCACCAGTTACTATAGCAACAATTTTCCTCATGAAATGCCCATGTTAGAATAGAGATGGAAAAGTCTTCCTTATTAAAATAAGAAGAAAGAATAAGAAAAATTAGGGTTTTTGATACATTTGCCCTCTATTCGAAACCTTCTTCCTTTCATGAGAAGAAAGAATCGCCTGCTATTATTGCAAATATGCTTCTAATTCCTAACAGTTAAAATCCCACACTTTCATCTCAGATCGGCAGAGCTCATGTTTGTTCTACGACATCTGAGAAGGGCATATTTTCTCAAGAGGAAAACTGCGTGACATAGGAGACCACAGGCAATGTGGCAAGAACTTGGTCAACCTTCGGGCTGCCCTTGTCTGAAGAAATCCAACCATGCCCACCCTATGTCATAGCAGGTAGGTGTCCACCATGAAGTCCTGCTGTGTCACCCCATCCACCCTTCCTTCTGCTCCTGGCAGTAGCCATGCCCTGCTGTACCATGGCAGTGCCTACGTAAAGTGCTTCCTGGACCCTGTGGTGAGAGGCCTGACCAGGATAGTCATCTAAATCTTGGCTTTCCCTACATAGGTTGGCAGCAGCCCCTGTGCTCTATTGATGGTCAAGGACAAAATTCTGGTTTTGGACTTGTTCTATGAGCTGATGTGGTCTCAGAAAGAAACAGGAAGAAAAAGGCTCTTCAAGCTGGTCTACACACATGCATGTATGTGCAAACATGTGTGTCTTTTTCTCCCCACAGAATCTCATTCTGCCTCAACAAGATCTTTTGTTTTTTTCAGTAGTAAAGTCCCAAGTGCTCAGATATGTGAGGCTCTGCCACCTTCCCATGTAAGAATCCTGGCAAGTTAGCACAGGGAGGACCTGCTGACGTGGGTGGTGGAGAGACCATTTCGTCATGTGCACACTTAATGAGTGGAAACCCAGGGGCCTTGAGAACATTGAGCCTAGGAGGTGTGAGCGACATCAAGGTGGACCTTCTCCCTTGCAGAGAAAGAGCAAGATGTTTAGAACTCTGCAGACTGGCTGACAGGATACTGGGTGAGCCCAGGGCAGGAGGAGTGAGGGCTACAGGACCAAGTCCACCCTGAAGTCATCACTGGAGTTGGTGCTGGGCTCTTAGAGCTGCCCTATGCCTGGGTCATAGGCAGTGCCCAAAGCACAAAGGGCAGGCTCCAGGAAGCTGGAGAAGACCTTCCCAGACCTGTCATGGAAATCAGAGGCGAGTGTGATAGGCTCGGGCATACATCAGGTTGGGTTCTACAAAAGGGACACAGAGGCTCGACAGTAGGCCTGTGCACGCTAGTAGGGGAGGGTGGAGTCATCCCACTCCAGCTGGGCTTGCCTGGCAGTGCTCTGCCCACGTTTGCCTCTGCCCAGCCCCTCCTCCTCCTCCTCTTCACTGTCGTCTGAGCTGCTGCTGCTGGAGCTTATGTCTTCTTCTGCCTCTTCCTCCTCTCCCTCAGTTTCATCTTCTCCATGCCCTGGACCTTCATGTTTCTGGAAGTCAGGGAGAGAAAGGAAATATGCAACAGAGGCTCAGCAGGGACCATTTTGGAGCTCTGTGAGGGAAACACTTAGGGCTCCTGGAATTCCTTTCTCTTAACGCTAACTCCTCAGCCCAGCATAGGCCCCTCCAGAAAGGCTGACATTTCTAGCTCATCCCTTGCAAGGCACACCACTCCCTCATCCTCAAACTTCTTTTACCTACTATACTCTAAGCCTACCCCTTTGTGGATGAAAATGCTGGAGTCCCCACAGTGGTAAGCTCAGCCCTTCTTCTGCTTAGGGAAACTGAGCCATACGGGCTGCAATGATCAGCTCTACTATTTCCTTATGACTCTTCCTAATCTTTTCTGCTGTCCTTGGCTGTATCTGCCAGACTCGGCACCTGTGAGCAAAAGCCACGATAGGCAGCTATCCAGACCAGAGGCCTGCACACTCATGGATGGCTCTGGGGCTACTGGAAAACTGAAGGAAAATTAGTAAACTTCGTGAATCATGCCACCTTGAATGGAATACTGGCTGTGTTGAGTTTCAGTATATTACTGCTCTTCTCTCAGTAGTTTCCCACACTGGTAAGGATGATGACTTCCACTTCACAGGTTGCTGGAGTATGTAGAGCATCTGCTACAGTGTCTGGCATAAGGTAGGCTCATTAAGTAGCAGGTGTTGCTGTTGTATGTTGTAAGCTATTCTGAGCCTTTAAGGGAGCTCTGTAGACAGTGTGGAGCAAAGCCAACTAATTTGCACTGTTAGCTAATCAAGAATTCAATACTGATTTCTTAAGTGCTAGTCAGCTTTGAACTACAATGGAGGTGAGCTATAGATACAACAAGGCTGCTTGCTTTAAGACATCCCTCATTCTATTTGTGGGGTGAAAGCATTCCTGTATTCTCAGAGTTTGTAGGTTTTGGGGAAATAAGTCTGTTCCTATTGGGAGGGCCAGAGAAGCTCAGAGATTGAAAGAACTGGTGCAGATGCACTAACTGAATTAGGATGAGTTTTGGCCCAGGGCTTAGACACAAGAAGACTTGAGCTGGTGGAGGGAGGAGCACCCCACCCAGAGTTCCCGGCCCAGTGTGGGTCACCTCCATGGGGTTGACTGTGATGGTCAGTGCAGAGTCATCCCAATCCATCTCGGCTTCTTTGGCAGCCTCGGTCTCCTGGATGAAGTGCTGGTGGGTGATTCGGACTCGGTACACACCCATGGCCACAACAAACACCAGCATGCACACCGAGATAATGATGACCACTGTGGCAATACTCGGGACCACTGGAATGAGGAAAGAACCCGTATGATGTGGTGACAAAGGTCTGGAGCATGAACCCAACACCCATTGCAGGGTAAAGTCTTCCCTCCTACTTCCCAGCAGGTCCTCTTTGCATCTTCACATGCCTTTGTCTGGGATACACTTTTCTCACCTATGGAGTGGCCATACTAACCCCCATGCTATGGCAACTGTGAGGAGTAAGGGGGATAATCTATATGCGTTTCTATGTGGGCACAGGATAGGTGTTCCATGAAAGTAAGCTCTCTTTTATTCCTAGTTTCCTCCCCACTATATATATTTATGCTTCCACTGATATTAATGCACTGTAAAGTTTAGTAGGCACAGACACAAGTGCCACCAGATGGAGACACAATATGGCAAGTACTCAAACAAAAGTCTGCGAAGAGGACTTTGAAATATGGAGCATATGTGTCTATATAAAGAGTTACAGATCGTTTCATATAGGGCATGCCCTTGAGTTGGATCTGAAAGGATCAGCATAACATTGCCCCAGCCCTGCACACAAACCTCTGTCATTATGCGTTGTGTCTAACTTCTTGCATAGTTGATTGCCTCCCTACTGAAGGTAGGAATGCCTTGGAGGAAGTGTTTCATGGTCTCCATTGCAGAATTTCCTTCCTCAGCTCTGAGTACTTTGGCTGCTCCAATTGTCACTTAGTGGATGGTCTTGAGTCACTGTGATCCCCCCCCACCCCCGGGGTTGGGGTGCCCTACCTGAACTGCGCTGGATGCTGCTCCGGGACTCGGGATGATGGACAGACTGGAGGAAGGGAGGTTGCACAATAAGATGGTTGACATGCTCCCTGTCTGGGACTCTGACTTCATGGAGGACGCTGACCTGGGAAGAGCAAGGAGAGGTTCTGCTGACCAGAAGTTCCAGGTAAACTTGTAATAATTCTCTTAGTGAATGAGAACATGGACAGGTGAGTCAGGCCTCCCTTAAAAATGCCAGCATCCACTTACCTCCAAGTTGAACTCATTACTAGTGTAGCGCCCATTGAGTTCTGAGCACTTGATCCGGAACCGACGGGTCTCAAGGGAAGTGGGGTGCCAGTTGCGGTAGCGGAGGTGATGCAGCACTTGCTCATAGCGGCTCATGGAGCCCACACCTGCACCAAGAAACCACACCTGTTATCAGGAAGAGGAGACACAGAGACAGGCTGGGGCTGATGGGCTTGTAGGTCCTGTGAATCTAAGAGTTAGAGGTCAACAGTATGTACATTGGTAGATAATGGTACAGACACAAAAGTTCCAAAGAGACAGTGACACAGAGGATTTCCACATAGACTGGTTTCTGACTGGAATGTTTGGCCTCAATCACAAAAGTTCCAAAGAGACAGTGACACAGAGGATTTCCACATAGACTGGTTTCTGACTGGAATGTTTGGCCTCAATCTTTGAAACATGGCTACACCATTGCTGGGTTCAAATACTGTAAGATAAAGTACCTTCTAGCTTCTATATGTCTCTCAAGGAGCGAGATATGGAAGAGATACCCAAGATGCTGTAGTCATTCTACAAAGGATGGCCTACAGAGAAACTCAGGCTATGAGGTCAAATGTAGCCACCTGCCCCTGGGGCTTCACAGTATGGCCCCAGCTGCCACTATACTCGGAATCCCCGGAAAGAGCTGCTCTGAGGGGCCGAGGGCACCGAGCAGGGCTTTACCATAGATGGAGTAGCCTGCAGTGGAGTTAGTAGCATCCAAGTGTCGTTGGTGGAGCTCACTGTGGTTAAGTTCCAAGCACTCCTGCCTTGGATCCAGGTCCCCTCCAAGCACCAAAATGTCACAGAAATCCAAGTTATGTAGCATTTCTTCCAAGACTGCTGACTTGGGAGCTGTGAGAAGACAAACACATGTAAACACAGATATGAGGAACCCTAGCTAATCCCTCCCTCCTTCAATCCCATCTTCCTGGCCCACTGCTCAGACTTCAAACCATTGTCAGGTACAGTGGCATGAATTAGTGGGAAGAGCACATACACAATAGTCAGAAGGTGTTATGGTGGTTTGAATGTGGCTTCATGAATTTGTGATTAAGCCTACATGATGAAACTTCTGCTTGAAGCTTTAAGCCAGAAATAAACCCTCTCCTTCCTTCCATAAGGTGCTTCTGGTTGGATGTTTTCTCCCAGCAACAAGAAGGTAACCATTGCAGGTATGTATCTGAGTACTAGCTCTGCCAGCAAGAAGCAACAAGGCATTGCATAAATTATCTACAAGGAAGTTTTTTTATCTGTGGAGACAGAACAGCAAGAGCTGGCATCTGGGGAGAGCTAAGTGGTCCTCCACTGGAGCGTTCTCCAGGGGTGTGTGTGGGTGTGGGTGTGTATCTCTCTCTCTCTCTCTCTCTCTCTCTCTCGCCTGGCTCTAGTTTCTCAAAGACAGAATCCATAGAGTCCATCCCAGAAACTGTTATAAAGCAGTAATTACTCTGTTTTGTTCAGATGAAGCAGGGTCATTAATTAATCATCAATGAAGTCAACACAATATAACTAAAAGTTAACTAATAATTGATAAATTAGGGTAAATTAATTAGTGCATGTGCTCTCAAGGGAGCACATTAGCAAGCTGGTCAGGCTAATGGTCCTTGCTTGATTTTATGACTCTAAATTTCTCAAAGGAAATGTCTGAGTATTGGAATGCTGGGTAGTTTGATAGTCCAGGATAAAAATTCTATTTTAAGAGCAAGGTTATTTTACTTATGGAATGTGTCTATGTGCCACGTGTTGTACAAATATAATCCTAATAGACACATTAAAGGGATTACTATTATTTGTGACAGAGAGAGAAGGAGATAGATAGATAGAGAGAGGGAGAGAGAGAGAGAATGGGTGCACCATGGCCTCTAGCTATTGCAAATGAACTCCAGATGCATGTGCCACCTTGAACATCTGGCTTACGTGGGACCTAAAGAATCAAACTTGGATCCTTAGGCTTTGTAGACAAGTGCCTTAACCACCAAGCCATCTCTCCAGCCCAGGGGATTACTATTATTATGCTTGACCAGTGGGGAAATGGAAGCCCAAAGGGGTGGAGTGAGTCATCCAAGAGAGTAAGAGAGGGAGTGAAATAGAATGCTTTGATCCCACAGTAATCTCTGGGTCCTAAGTCTTCAAATATTCTTCATATTTATAAAAATAGAATTTTTTAAAAAAGGATTCACTAAGGACAAGAGAATTATTTTGTGTGTGACTGACATTATGTGGGAATTGAGCTCCAGCAGTCAGGCTTTGCAAGCAAACATCTTTAACCACTGAGCCATCATACCAGCCCAAATAGCATTATTCTAAACTATTTTTTTAACTTTTCCAGTGGTACCCAAAGTAATCTTTTTTCTCTCTCTCTATACATATATATGTGTGTATATATATACATACATATATACACATATATAAAATTATGTCTATATATCATATATATATATGTATATATATATATACATATACATATATACATATATATATATGTATATATATATATATATATAGTTTCTGTGTATTTAATTTTTAACTGTTTGCCAACCATAATGGTCTAGCAGCACCATAATATATACTAAAACCAAGGGCAACTGTTAACAGTAGTAAAGATATAATTTCAAATGGTTTTCTCATCATTTCCAGGTACTTGTCAGCTCCTTGTCAGGTGGGGTTGGATCACCTTCCCTCCTACTTCCTGATGTGGTGGCCAGAGCTATTCTAGGCAGGGGCTGTGCCCTGGGTCCCACCTCTTTGCTCTCCCTTTCTCCTCATGTCATTATCTCCATCTGCACTTTCCTTGCTCCATGGTGTTGAAGCAGCTGGGATAGGAACCCAAAGGTGGATCTGCCAATGAGAAGCCTTCTGGGAGCTCCTGCTGTGATTTAGTGGGCAGATGGTCATCACTAAGCACTGAAAACTGTTGTGAGCTGGGGCAGAGGACTAGTAGTTAGTGGACGATGTACAGAACAGGGGACGAGCAGGATCGGTTGGTGGTGGGCAGAGCCTTCCTGAGGTGGCATGAAAGAATGGCATGTTTGCAAACAAACAACAAACAGTAAAGGAGGTGCAGAGGGACCTTGCAAGCAGGGAGGGACAGGTGTTGATTAGCACAGAGGTGTGAGAAAGGGTGGTTGGGGGAGGGGATAAGTGTGGGTCCCTGGGTGTGGGGGGGTCTGTAGAGAACAGAAGATGACTCCAGAGCTAGTTGCTGAGGGGTGGTTCAAAATGCCATTACCTTGTTTGTTTAAAGTGCTCACAAAAATGACCATTCCAACAATAAGAGCAGAAAGTTAAAAGTATTGGGCTGTGCTCTGCATGCCCCTCCCGTAAATTGACGGGGAGACAGAGCAATGTGGACCCAGCTCATTGCTTTTCCCTGCATTGCTTGCATGCAGGTGTCAGAGGCAGCAGATCTGGATTCTTTTGGGCGGCAAACACTGCGGGCAGTGTGCTTTCCTTTTTCAGTCTGACTTTATCCACAGATGAGGACAAGGGAAGAAGGATCACATACCTATTGCACCTTGACACCACATAGCTCAGAAACTACCTAGCCCAGCCAGATAGCAAAATGCCACTTATTTTTAGGAGCTCAAAAGGGCTGCCTCTCAAGCACCCTACTCACTGGGGCCCAGTGTGGTTTAAGGCAATGGGTAATTAGGATTATTATAGGAATAATTCTTCAGGGACTCAGGCCTCCTGGCACCAACATATCATTAACAGAGGCTTCTGTGGGTAGGGGCAGAGAGGAGGAGTTGAAAGTGTCCTCTTAGAAGAGGCAGCAAAGACTAGTTCTTAGACTAATAGTTCCCCTGTGATGCTGAGTCCCCCTGAGTCACAAAAGAAAGGTCTCTCTCTTTTCTTCCCTCCTTCTCTGCTCTTATTTCCCTTCCTCTCTGTCCCACCTCAACATTTCTCCCTGGCAGAAAATTTCAAGTATTGTTCCTCTGAGCAACCCTCCCAATAATGAAACTGGTGTAAATTACAACCTGAGCGTTTCCCTGAGAGTGAGTGGTATTGAGGAGCAAGACCCAGCTTATTATTGCGAAGCTAGATTCTGTTCTTTGCACCTCTTTACTGTTGTTTCTAGTGACTAGTATAATACATGCCCACCACAGGACATTTTTGCAGTTCCAGAAAAAGGAAGGGATACAGAAACAAATCAGCTGTCCTCATGCTTCAGAGAACCTCGCCGTCAGCATGAGGTTAGCATTCCGGTCAGGCACCTTCCTTCTTCCCTGGCTGAGACTGCATCATGTGAACACTACGTAAGTTTGAATTCCACTTCTTTGTGCTCACCATTCAGCACAAACGCCTTCCCTCCAGCTTCCTGTCATTTACAGAGGTATGTAATGCTTTTCTAACTCATCCACCTGTGCCTCCTGCTATTCATCTGGATGTTTCTGGCGACACTACCCTGCCGTGGTAAGCAATATGTTCTTCACTTGGCTATAAGAAGCTTAGGTCCACACATACCTGTGCCTGTGGTTTTCATGTCCCCAGAGGCCTCGGCTTTGGTGAAGGTGCTCACGATCTTGATGTCAGGGAAGAGGGTCACTCCTCTGGCACTTGCAAACTGGGCAGCAGGTCTCCAGAAGCGCTCTGTACCCTGGAGGGTGATCTGGGGCTCTATGGCCTGCAGGACCATCACATAGGCATCCACGTCGGGAACGCTGATGCACACATCTTCCCCAAAGCACCTGGGGAGACAGTTGTGGTCACATCCCCGACCAGCAAATGAGTTAAGCTGCCCATCACAGCCATGGGCACTGGGCCCTGATTAAGGCATCCTGACTGTTAAAAGTCTCCGAGCATGTCAACAGACTTCCATACTTAAAGCCACATTACCCTGCTAACTACTAGCAATCTAGGGACTTAAAAGATTGGCTGCTGAGAGGACTGAGAATTTTCTGTGCCAGCAACAAGTAACCGTTAAAAGCTTTCATTATCTTTAGGCAAAGTAATTGATGGCAGCATTAATTAGATAGCAACTGCTTGCCATACACAGTGGTATTTGGTAAGCAAATTGTTGACTAACTGGTCGGTTACAGCCATCTTATTAAATGAGGCCCCAGGGCTAAGCTCTCCTGTAGCAGTGTGTGTGTTCCATCTCTGAGAGGATATGGGGGTGTGCCTCTGTCCTCCTGGGGTGGGAGGAGAGGGTTGCTGGGGTCACACTCCTTTTTCCTGATGCTGTGCCACTTCTGAGTCTGGGAGGCAGCACTATGGACAATAAGAGCCAAGCCAGGCACTGGTGCAGACCAGGACCCATACCTGCCCAGCCAATCCCGGCTGGGCCGGCCATGGCTCTGAGCCCCAGCTTCTTCATTTATCCAGTAGGGAGGGATGAAGTAAGGATTAAATAAAGAAGACTAGAGGAAGCTGCTTTCCAGAGCCTATATCATGGTTTGAGCTTAGCAGGTCAGTTGATTCAGATCAACTCTCTCATCAGACTCCTTAGGCCCACATGTCTTTGGTATTTTCCCCATTGTCCCTGAAGCCAAAGACTTCTACTTAAAAGGTGAGTTTGGGGTCAGATGGGTGTTCTGGGAATGTTGGCCAGGTCCCCATGAAGGTAGTCATCATTTTCTACACCTTGAGAAGTTCCCTGAGGAAGAGGGAAGAGTAGTCTGGGAGGGTCCTCTGTGGAACCTTCCCATCCCTTTCTGTGGGGTGGGTGAGATGTTGGGATGTGAGATCTGTGGTAGGCTCCTGCCTCATGCTTCTGCCAGGCTTAGCTCCACGGGCTCCTCTCTCCTTGCAGTGTATACAAGGCTGGTTCCAGAGATGCATGCTGGCAAGTCACTTCCTTCTTTGTTCCAATCTGGAGCTAACTTAGAGGTACCTACATCTCATCTCAAGCCTCCATGGGGGTACCCCTTTTATCACACTATGGAACATAGTGCCTATTGTGTGCATCTCTCCTGTGCCCCAGCAATGCCATCTTTCCCACCCTTGTTCCTCTTTTAAAATTTTCTCCTGCTTCAGATGCCTGCTGACTCCACTTCCAGCTCCTGGGAGTTGCTTTGGGATGCCCTTCCTACCAGCCTTCCCTGGTAGCTGTTGTGTCTGCAAAGCAAGCTCTCCAAAGATTTTGTTAACAACCTTATCTCATTAATTTAAGTCTGATCCCTGGGGACAAGAACTGTGCCCTCTCTCAGACTGTCTCCAGTATTTAAGAATTCTACAAATCAAGGTTGTTAAGCTTAATTCAGTTTAATAAACCATTGTTAAGCATCTACTACATACCAAATGGTGTGACCTTAAATCAGACCACTCCAAATCTAGCAATTGGAGAATTTATAGAAAGTGAGACCTTCTAGACATCAGATTAGATATTAAGTAAAGTAGAGAAAAATGGATTTGAGTTGGTAGCACAACATAATGTTTGCCTTAAGGAAGCAAAAAGAGGGACTGAGGAGATGGCTTAGTGGGGAAAAGTACTTGCTCACAAAGCCTGCCAGCCCAGGTTCAGTTCCCCAGCCACATATGTAAACCCAGAAGGGCATGTGTTTTCAGTGGCAAAAGATGATCCTCGTACACACACACACACACACACACACACACACACACACACACAGAGAGAGAGAGAGAGAGAGAGAGAGAGAATGAAAGAAAAATGTTGATTCAGTGGAGTGTTATCAGAAGAATAGCAGAGTTGAGGACAAATGAGGAAAGACCAGCCCTGTTGGTGAGGAAACATTGCTGCTATCTCAGTGGGGCCCAATGTTGACTGGCGTCCACTTACTGGACTTTGGAGGAGAGTCTGAGGCGCCGGACGCCTGCTGTTGGGAACTGCCTGGAGTTGATGTAGGAGACCTTCTGGAGGGCTCTGTTGATGTTCCCAATGTCATCACCTTCCATCACCAATATGGACTGTGAGGGATTGAAGTGATACTAGAAGGAAGAAGTAGGTATCGGAGGAGACAATGGTCAGTAACAGTTAAGAGTCCCCTGTTAGCCCTTCAACACCACGGAGGGGCGACTAAGGCCACCGAAGTCACCTCTAGAACTTTTGCAAGTGAGTCAGTTATGCACACAATCTCCAACCACTCATGCTATTCTCATGAGTGATATCAGCCCCAGTCACAGTACAAGATTCTGAAAACCTGGCCATAGTGTTCCTAGTGTTGGTCATTTCCAATCTTTTACTGACAGTGCCACAATTGATAATTTCATATCCCATAATATTTCATAAGTTCAAATGTATCTGAAAGGCAAATCCCTACAAAGGAAATTACTAGGTCAAAGAGTACATGCACTTTGAATTTTGGTCGGTGCTGACAAATTCCTGGTGGTCAGTACACGCTCCTTCCAGCAGTGTGTGGGTGCCTCTTCTCTACTATCTCAGCCAGAGCATGCTGTCAGACTTCGGGATCTCTGGCAATCTGATAGGTAACAAATGTCATCTTACTATAGTTTCAATGCATATGTCTCTTACCACAAGGAAAGCTAAGTGTGTATTTTTCTGGGTTTAAAGAGAAAAAAAGAAATCCATCCGTATTTACTTTTCCCTGATCTGACTCAAACATCATCATTAGGGAGCCCTGTTTGTGTTTGAATCCTCGCAGGAGACAGATGAGTCATAGTGACACTGAACCTCATGAATCCTTAGCATGGTGGTCCCAGCCAACTGAGAGTTCTCTTTGTCCTCTTTAACTAGCACAGGTGTTTTACCGCCTTCAGCTTTTCTCATTCAGGTCCCACAGTGCTCCAGTCTTTCTCCTGTGGCCCTTATAAGATGGAAGCCCAATTAGATGGCATGGTGCTGAGAGATTTGTTCATAGTATAGGGATTGGGGCTCTGGCCCCTCAATCCCAGAACCAGGACATAGTGACCTGAGAGCCTCTGCTAGGTGGATAAATGAATAGTTCCCTCAGCACTACTTTCTGTCAGTCCCCACAGGGCTTCCTGTTAGTCACGTGGCTTTTTAGCCAAGGTCATTATTAGCAACACTAAAACCCTGCTTCTCCTTTCCCTCCTGGCACCAGGGAGGTGTGACTTCCCAGCTCCCTTGTGCCATGTATTCCAAGCCCATGTAAGCAGGTCCAGCCAATGAGGCAGGAGGGGAAATAAGGCATCTGTGCTGAGACAGGCAAATGCCTTGTCGGACACTGCCTTCTGCTTCAGTGACCAGCAGCTGGTACACGGGAACTCCACCCCACCTCCCTGACTGAATATAAGAGAAAACCCTCTGCCAATCCCTTCAAGTTTTAGGGCTCCCACTGCAATAACTTAGCCTGTCTAGAGGTTGAAGTTAGCCTCCTCAGCCATGATTTTTTCCTAGGCTATGTGGCATCTCTGAAGAGATCGCAGCATTCATACACACTTTGTCTAAGCATAAAATTCATTTGTTTCCTATATCTCATATGCGCATTTGAATGTAATTGTATATAATATTTTAAATGCCTGTGTTTTAACGGTGACCTGTCACAGGAGATTAGCTGTAGGATTTGATATTTGTGTTATCATGTCAGTGCTCAGGAAATGTTGAATTTTGGAGCAATGCAGATATTTGGATTAGGGGTATTAAACTTATATAAAGTTTTCAGCACCCGCAAAGTTTTCAGCATGTGATTTCTTATATTACAATTTCTAACACTTAAAAAGTTTGTGTGTGGGGATGGAGAGATGGCTTAGTGGTTGAGCCCTTGCCTGTGATGCCTGAGGACCCTGGTTCAAGGCTCAATTCCCCAGGACCCATGTAAGCCAGCTGCACAAAGTGGCGCATGAATCTGGAGTTCATCTGCAACGGCTGGAGGCCCTGGTGTACCAGTTCTCTCTCTTTCTGCCTCTTTCTCTCTCTGTCACTCTCAAATAAATAAATAAGGAAAAGAAGTTTGTGTGTGTATATGATGCATGTGTGTATCTATGTGTATGAACACGTGTATATATGTATTTGTGTGTGTGATTGCAGGTGTGCGTGTCATACTTATACATACAGAGGTCAAAGGACATATTTTGGGTCTGTCCTCACTGGTCCACCTCATCTGAGGCAGGAATTCTTTAGATCTCATTGTGGTCTTTTTCTGTGTTTTGCTTATCCGGAATTTCTGGGACAATCCTGTCTCTGCCTCCCACCTAGCTGTCAGAGGTCCACCATGGCTTCCCAGGTTTTCTACATGGGTCTGAGGAGCCAACTCAGGTACTTGGGCTGGGACAGTGAGTACTTTAACCATTGAGCCGTCTCCCCAGCGCCAGCTCCTAAGACTTTAAATCTATCTGTGTGAGATTTTGCTGGCGAGGATGCCCTGCCTTCTCTTCCCTCGCCTTCCTGCGATCTAGTTCTCTTGTCCCTTGAAGCCCTTGGCAGTTCTTTCTGAGCTGTGACCTCTAGCCATGGCATGGCTCCCTTGAGCTAGGCCAGGAGCATCTACCCTATGCTCCATGGAAGCCTTTGGCTCTGGATGCTTTGTCTCTAGCCACAGATGCCTTACTCACTCAGGTTGCTCTTAGTCCTGGAGGTGCCACATGCCAGCAAGTCATAACCAGCTCTGAGATGTTCTACAAGCTTCCTGCTTCAGATCTGAGAAGACTCAGGTCATCCTTCCAAGAAAACACTGACTTATGCTATGAAGTATTTTCTGCTCCTTGATCCCTTTGCACCCTTCCCCTCACCATCACTCCTAGAGTGGTGCTTTTACTGTCCATCTGTCTTCCTTCATCCTCCAGTTATTTGTAAACCCCTCAAGGGTACCGTGTACTGACATTTTCTCAGCTTCACCACCAGAACCTAAGAAAGCTGGTGAGCCCTGCAGAGCAGGTTGAGATCTCGCCTTGCATAAAGGTTGAATAGGAACACCAATGGGTTCTTCCGGAGGGATGGTCTGCTTGCATCCTCTGGCACAGGTTAGCATATGTGTTGAGTCTTCAGTGAACACCTGGGGCTAGCCACCAGCATATCCAGGGGACTGTCACAGAGCATGAAGATGGGCTCTTGCCTAGCCACCACCATAATTCTTAAAGGATCAATAAAAGCAGAGTGAGTTCTGCAGTTTCCCCTGATCTGGGATGGGTTTCTTGTTGTACAGGACCCACGTTCACATTGGTATCACTTTCAGAGCAGATGATGGCATGCAGAGGGACTCTGCCATGAGTAACAGGGCTCACTGTTCCTCAGAAATCTATGGTATCAGACAAGTGGCACTTGCAGAATGGTCATCTCTCCTAGAGGCTCAGCGTTCTGTTTTCTAGTCACCTCACAGGCTGGGCCATCAGTGAAGCTCCTGCCCAAAGCCCTGGCTTCCTCTATGTCAAGGGTAGCTGGCCATGGCTGTCTAGCACAATGCTATTCCCTGGATGCCTGCCACCTGCCAGCATAGACCAGATGGAAACCTGCCAATTAAGAAATTCCTGGGCTGGAGAGATGGCTTAGCGGTTAAGCTCTTGCCTGCAAAGCCTAAGGACCCTGGTTCAAGGCTTGGTTCCCCAGGACCCACGTTAGCCAGAAGCACAAGGGGGTGCATGTGCCTGGAATTCCTTTGCAGTAGCTGGAGGCCCTGGCACGGCCGTTCTCTCTCTCTCTCTCTGTCTCTCTCAAATAAATATGTAAAAATAACCAAAAAATATTAAGAAATTCCTGTGCCACAAAAGACCTGTGACTTGTTGAGAGCCCATTAAGTTAACTAGAGGAACATGTAACCATATGTGTATTAAACTTGTACACCTCTACCAGATAATATTAAACCCACTGTGTCTGAAAGAAAGGGATCACAGGGGTTAAAATACCTTGCCCAAGGTTGCCAAGCTAGCAAATAGGTATTAGGCATTGTGATTTGGACCCAGCAGCGCCTTGCTCCAAAGTGCTTGCTGTTTCTGGTTTTCCACACTGTGAAGATGATGGTGGCAGGGCTGTGCTATGAAAATCGTAACAGGACTTTCTTCAGGACGGTGGCTATTCCAGTATCCTGCATGGATGCAAAACAACAGCCACCACAACTTTGTAAAGGTTGATGCATGCAGCCAGGTGTGGTGGCGCATGCCTTTAATCCCAGCATTTGGGAGGCAGAAGTAGAAGGATTGCTGTGAGTTTGAGGCCACCCTGAGACTATGTAGCCTGAGCTAGAGTGAGACCCCACCTCAAAAAAACCAAAACAAAAGATTGATGCATGCTACAGAAGAATCAAAAAATCTGCAGTCAGGAGGGAAGCAAGGGAATTGAGGAGTCTGCGCCAGGCCCTGTGAGTGGAGAGGGTGTTCCTTCAGTGCAGCGAGGCCTCCCTGCTCACCATCAGTCAGAGCTGCAGAAGGGGGACAGCAGATAAAGTAGTAGTCATCATTTAGAGATGATGAGAAGGAGAAATTCATGGAGGGAGAGAAGTTAGCTTTAATAATTACCAAGATTATCTTGTACCCAGAGTTGCCAATGTAGAGGAAAGAGCGCGGGTTTGTTTTGGACACGTCCCTGAGCCCCAGTCCCCTTGCTTTTGAAATGAGGTCATAATATTTAATTTGTTTTGAGGAGTAGAGATAATGAATGTAAAATAGCCCCCAGTGTGTGCTCTGTAAATGGTGTGTCTTATTAACTTCTCTCACAGACCTCTAGTTCTTGCCAGCCATGCCCTGGGGATGCTGAAAGGATCATTTTCAGGGACTAAGATATGGACAGGTGGGATGCTGAAAAGCCTCCCCTTGTCCCCAACATTTGTATACCACGATATTAGCTCTTTCTCATAGGCTAAGACTACTCTGTAGAAATTGAAATGGTTCTTAATTTATAATTCTAAGGCTGACTGACTTTTTAGTTTAGAATTGTTGGCTTATTTGCTCTTTTGAGCATGGAACTCTGTAACAATGGCCCCCCTGGGATAATTCAAAGCAGAGAAGATGTATTCAGAGGGAGGCAGTGAATTTGGAGTCCAAAAAGATGCTTGGGGCTGAGGAAATGGCTCAACAGTTTACAGGTGCTTGCTTACAAAGCCCAAAGGACTAGGTTTGATTCACCAGTACCCTCATAAGGCTAGGTGCATAAAGTGGTGCATGTGTCTGGAGTTCATTTGTAGTGGCAAGAGGCCCTGGCATGCCTATTCTCTCTTTCTCACAACTGACTGATTGACAAAATAACAAAATGACTAGCTAACTAAATGTAAAAAGAGGCTTGGAGGCTGGAAATGTGCAGCACTAAGTGGATAAAATTAAGGACACAGCTGCACACGCTCGTCAGAACACCCTTTCCAATCTGAGTCTGAGGTGGTCTTGTGAGCATCCCAATGAGAGGTGATTAGGTATTGAGTATGTATGTGCACCTGCGTGTCTCAGCCATGCTAACCAGTGACCTGGAAAATTGGCCTCGCCTGCCCATGCCTTCTGTCCTCCTTCCATCTTTCCCTTCAGACACAGTCTCTAGAGTAAGCATTGCACACACTACATGGCCAAGGTCATGCTCTCTTGATTGAACTTTCAAGGGCTTCAGCAATATAGCACCTAAACATAGTTAAGAGGTCCTGTGACGTGCCATTTGCCTAACCCTCTGGTCCCGCGTCCCTTCTGCTATTCCGCACACTAGCCTTGAAGTTCCAGCGCATGCAATGGCATCCCTCAGGTCCTCGGCTACTGTTGACATTCTTGGATCTGGAACGGCTGCCCACTCAGTGCTCCTCCTTCTCCCAGGTGGATTCCTACCTATCCTTACACATTCTGTGCTGGAGTCCTCTCCTCTAGGAGTCTTCTCTGATGGCCTCTCACCTGGAATCCAGAGCTCTGAAATGGATGGTCTGGATTCAAATTCTGGTATTGTCCATCATCTATGGCCATACTATCATGAATATACCAGATCTTGTCTGGTACTGTCCATCACTAGTTCAAGGATCTCTGTGGGTTATTCAGTTTTTAATCTCTATTGTCAACAATGAGAATACCATGGAATCATTGTTAAGGGATGTCCCAGGGAGAAATGTTCATAAAGCATTTAGACCAAACAGTCCCTGCCACTCAGAGACCCTCAGAAATGGCAGTGTTTGCCACTGGTGACTATCAAGCATGATTTCAAACCACTAGGACCACTGAATTCCCTTAAAGAAACAGGCTGGGAATATCACTTTTGTATTCCTATACCATGCCCAGAAGTGCACATATGAGTGTCCATGGGATGTTTGTTGAATTGGCCATGATTTGGCAAACATACCACATGCTCAGACCATCAGTCCCTGCTGGGATCCCCAGTGTCAGAGTCCTTCAAGCAAGCAGCAGACGGGCAGAAAAGCCCAGGATGGAACTTCTGGGCATCTCCACTGTAGACTAGGCACAGATGGGCAGTAGGCAGGGATCTGCTGCTGTTATACCATTCTCTTGGGAAGTGGCCAACTTAGGAAACAACCACAGCTTCCAGGGACTCTGTGGACTACCTACTGGTAGAGAGCAGATTGTCCTGACTTCCAGAAAGAAGCTAGGGACTTCCTTCCCATTCTGGGGCCAGGGACTGTGATGATTAAGCAGGGGCTTTGGTGAGATTTACCCAGGGGCCCAGGACTAGCAGGAGCTTATGTCCAGGTCAGGCCAGAACATTCCCCAGCCTATCCAGTAAAAGCTTGCTAGAGCCATAGCTGGCTATAGCCTTCCCTGTCCCCTGCAGGAAGAGCTTTGCTCTGATTCTCCTGGATCACTTGAATACTTTTATTTCACATGGGTAATAAAAACCATGTTCAGACTCCTTTTGACTTCTAGAGATTGCTTGCGGGGGATCTGCTTCACTGGAACAGTGTAAGACCCAGTGACTCCCACATCTACTGCCTGGTTCTACCGCATTTCTGTCTTCCCTTTTGGCACTCATTTGTATTTTACAGACCTATTTTTTTTTTTTTTAGCTTTTTCTTTTTGAAATGTATTCTTGTATGCTGCTACCATGCCTTCAGGCAAATGAACAGCAAAGCAACCAACCATCCTACAGACAAATGAGGGTTAACAACTTCCTCCAGGCAGACATGGAGCAGTTCCTACTGCCGGAGCACAAGGACTTGACCTAGGACTCGCAGTACCTGGAGGCAGAATGCGATCCGGAAAACCACAGTCACTAACTGGCCCCTGTGGTAGCAACTGGACTCTGGTGCCATTTGTGTTCAGCTTTACCAGAAACAACTATTTATGTTCTGGCACGCTTTGGGGCTGGGTAGCCTTAGATTCATCAACCAATGTCTTATTGGGGGTGGCGCCAGTGCCTTTCTTACCTTTATTCCTTGCCCAAGGCTTTCTAAGGAATTAATATCCAGCCCTTCTTTGCAGGCCTGCAAGCAGGAAATCACCTTCTGGCTTTCCATTTTTCCAGGGCGGATGGTGAGACTGGCCAAGCTTCCGTGGAAGAACTGAGCAAAGCGTGGCTTGGCCACTTCTCCTCCTGTAAGAAGAAGGTGCATCATCGTCTCCCTGTGGGTTTGGGTGGGAGCCACCACCTCACGGCACCAGCTGCCCCTGGAACCCATGTCACATTGGCTGGGTGTCCCTTACACCCGAGGGTCAGAAACAAACTGCTGTGTGCTTGTGCGTGCACACACTGAGCACTGCGGGAGCTGTGGTCCACCACCATCCTTGAGCTAGCGTTAGAAGCGTTCCTGTCGCAGCTCCATCAGGGGTCCCTCCTTCCCGTCTTTCGCCTGTGTCCGCGTCAGACCTCCATTTGCAGCCTGTCCCATCCAGGCAGCCTTCCCCATTGACTTGACTAAGCCTGACCTCTCCATCTCTGGGCCACCCATGTAGACAGCCCTAGCCTAGGTGTTATATGGCTTTTTGTCCAGAAAGGAAGCAGAATGTGGACAGAGTCTCACTAGTTCCAAGGAAAGGCTTGGAAAGTTCTGAGTCTCTAGTTCACGGAGCAAGTTTCCATGTTCTACCTTCTGGCTCTGCTAGACTGCTCCTGCTGTGCGCTGCCTGAGGTTTGATATCAGCATGTGCTCCTGAGAGACATGCCCAGTGAAGGCCCCCCCCACCTCAGCTCCCTGGTTCTGTAGGTGTCCAACAAGCAGCAAGAGAGCATCCTCCCTGCCAGTCAGTGAGCCAGGTCATGAGAGCAAAGCCTTGAGGATAGGAGATGTTCCTTATATGAGTGATTCTATGTCCTTTAACTCCTTATTACTCCACCCACCCTTTGTGGGAGTTAAATTTTTATGCTTTTCTATGGGGATTTCTGACATTCTTGCAGACTTACTGCACCTCTCTTTCTCCTGGTTAGACTCAGACTGACTCAGGTTTCCGCACATCTTTGCTCACACCTGTTTCATTCTTCCTCACACTTGCTCACCATCCCCAGCCTATTGTTCCCATTAGGCAAATATCAGCTACACAAGATCCCTAAATTTCCCTGCCCATGCTGCTAACTAAAACCTCCCTGGGATCCTCCTTCCCATGTCCTTCTCCTGGCCTAAGCCCCGTTGTGCTCTCTTCTTGTCCTGAGCCTCAGGACGCTGCCCCAAGTTGGTTTTAATGTAGCTGTCACTACCTGGCATTGTCAGGGAATGGTTTACATATGAGTGTTTTATGTCTACAGTAGCCTAAAATTGTGGTTCTCAACCTCGGCTATATGTTTTAATCATCTGGGGATCTTTAGAAAGATAAACTGGTGTCTGGTCTGCTCACCCGAGGATCTTGATTTAATTGGTATGGGGAGTTTTAAAAGCTTCTCAGGTAAAGCAAATGTGATGCCAAGGTTAAGAACCACTGAGCTGTGAGCTTCTCCAGGTTGGTCCTTTGCATACTCTGTATGTGCTATCTCTCCTTGATGCCACCCGCAGGCTGGCTCTTCGCACACTGCTCCAATTTATTAATTTAAGTCTCTCTCTCCTGGATAGCAAGGATCACTCATGCATTATTCATTTTAATGAAGACAATACTGAGCAAGTCTTAGGGGCTGAGGGCTGTACTAGGCACTGTGCATAAGTTGGCTCATTTATTCTTCTCAAGAACACTTGGCCTCTGGTGTCCTCTTGGCATCCTGCACTCTGCCTGGCACATAGCAGACATTTATAATTGCCTGCTAGATTGAAGGAGCTGGGGAGATGAATGGCAGCAGATTCATGGGCACTGCAGCTGTCTTACTCTTTCCTTCTTGCTAAGGAAGACCCTAAGGCTTAGGGCATGCATAGATTCAATTCCTAGGAATGGCTTCTGTTTGAGCGTGTTTGCTTATACCCTCCACATTGGCCCAGTGATTGACTCAGTGGTGGATCTGGGATGTAGCACCACAATGAAGCCAATCAGCATGGGGCATTCAATAAGCTTTAAGAATAGGTTGAGGAATAATCATAGGTCCAAATTTAGGTCAGCATTATGAGATGCTGACTGGCAGCTTACACACAAAAGCATCTATTTTTCTCTCTCCAAAATCAGCTAACCCTTACTGTCTTTTCCTGGATATTGTTAAGAAAAAATGGGAGAATAAGGGCTGTGACCTCCTTCTTGCCACTAGACTGGGATATAATACAAGCAAGGCAGGGCAAAGCCAGAAGTCACACAGAAACAACAAGAACTCTGATGAACATATCACTTCTGTGTGTGTCCTTGGCTCTAAGAATCATCTATCTAAGATGATTAGATGGCTTAGTGGTTAAGCGCTTGCCTGTGAAGCCTAAGGACCCTGGTTCGAGGCTTGATTCCCCAGGACCCACATTAGCCAGATGCACTAGGGGTACACGCATCTGGAGTTTCTTTGCAGTGGCTAGAAGCCCTGGCATGCCCATTCTCTATCTATCTATCTGCCTCTTTCTCTCTCTGTCTGTTGCTCTCAAATAAATAAATAAAAAAACAACAAAAAAATTTGAAAAAAAAAGAATCATCTATCTATCTTTATGAGTTAAACCATTTGGTCTCACAGTATTTCCTGTCACCCAAAGATTCTTTACTCAAGAAGTAAAAGATTTCTCTTTTTTAATTGCTTAGTTCACAAGGAATTCCAATTCCATGACTATGAAGAAGCTAATTTGAGGACTTCTGATCTAGACCCTTAAATACTATGGATAAAGTGCTCCTCCATCACATTAGCCTATTCCTAATTCAGTGTCATGACTTAGATGCTAAGTGCCCCACTCCCAAGGCTCATGTGTTGAGGGGAGGCTCCCTGCTGTAAACAGTCAAAGGTTAGACATTTTGGAAACTATTGGGTTGTGATGGCTCAGGCCTGCCCAATGGTTTAACCCATTGACGGAAAACTAGAATAGACTACTGGGTGGTGGTAAAACAGTGGGAGATTGGGTCTAGTTGGGAGAAGTGGATCATTGAATGCTCTAGACAGACATACCTTAGCCTGCTTTCCTGTCACACATCTCTGCTTCCCGCCTACCACGGAAACAGCTGTACCTCATCATGGACCAGAAACAATGTAGCTAGATGACCAGGGACAGAAACCTCTTCAATATGAAAGCCTAAGTACATACTTTCCCCCTTGATTTTTTTTTACTCAAGCGTTTGTCACACCAAGAAAAATTATGATTGATGATCCTGAAAATTGATACTTGTTTATGAGCTACAGAAAGGAGGGTGTGAGCTTCACCGTGAATAGTAGAACTGCTACTCTCCAGAGTATCCGGGGGTCATGTCTGCCCTGTCTTGTCCCCACCTTCAGGCAGGAGATGCAATAACTATTATCATTCACTGGGTATGAACTATGGACCCAACACCTTGTAAAGTCGACTGTATGTATCATCTCATTAGTCCTCATAAAGCACCTGAGAGGCAGACAATCATTCTCCAATAAGGAAGAAACACTTAGGTGCAGAGTTATAAAGGGTAGGCCCTATAATCCAACTGTATCAATCCAATTGTCTATCTTTCCTTAGCTTCTCATTTGTGAGTTCTATCCTCAAGGGCCTAACTTTGTGCCTGGCTTGGGTGCTCAGATGTTATGATCTGTATTTTCAACTCAAGAATTCCAGTTCTGTGATGCATGCAGTTTACTAGAGTCAAGGCTCCAGGAAATCAATTTAATTAGCATCTTACAACAGAGGCAGCCTAAAATTTGAAATAGATTTCCACCCAGTGGTGATTGTGATTCAGAATGTTCAAGAATAATAGATACATTTAAAAAAATCTCTTTTTTTAATATGAGGATGTCTACATAGACCACATGGCTCCTCTGTTAACAGTTAGAATAGATTTATTCCATAAAACCTTCTTTGTTTGCAAACACGATTTTGGATGCCTGAGGCTACATTAGCACCCATTCTTAAAGCATTTTCTGTATGTCTAGGCTTAGCTCAGATACATCTAATTATAAGCTATGGACTATGTTCTTCAGGAGATAGAATTGAGTGGAAAGAATAAAGTATAGAAACTGGTGAAATAAATTCAAAATGTGAGAATAAATTATCAGTATAATTGACATTCTAAGGCAGCATACGATTGGTTTTCAAACAAGTGATACAGGCAATGTGCTCAATAGGTCAGGGAGGAAAGTAGGCATCATTTATTGGGTCCCTGAAGTCTGGCAGGTTCTTCCATATGTTATTTCATTTAATCTAGAGGTGATCTTTAAGCATCTTGGAGATCTTAGCCTCCTTCTTTATATTTTTCTTTGCTATATCTCTCATCTCACTTCTGCTGAAGCACAGCTCTAGCCCTGCCTCAAGAGGGTCACAGAAGAGGCTGAAGATGAGTATCTTTTCCCAGGGTGGGCTCCAGTATCTTAACCCCTTAGTAGTAGTGAGCCTGCTATTGGGGAGGAATAGAGGAACAGAAACTGGCTTCTTTCAATGAGAAGGGGAGATGGAGAGGACAAGACATCACTGTTGCAGAATGACTGCGACCGGAACTGCTTCCTGGGCTAAGCCTTGCCAGGCAGGGTATTTGATACCAAGAGGACAGGGCATGCTGGCTTGGCACAGCCAGACAAATAGTCCACGGTCCACAGCTGGACCTGTGGAGGAAGTATGAGAAACAATGCGATCATTGATGTACTCCTAAGTAAGACAAGGAAATCCCAACACAGCTGCCAATCCTAAAGGACCATTAGTGAGTGAACAACTCTGCAGTGGTGATGAGTACCATTTCAATGGACACCTGCATGGCATGGTATCCAGTGCCCTACATAACCCCGTTACAATCAGCCAGCACCCAAGGAAATTAGAAGATACCAAATCCAAGTAGGTTAAATCTTCCTCACTCAGATGGAGTGGGGCTTGAAATGAACAAATTTGGGAGTGGCGAAAGCCATCTTGCCTTTTAGTTGAAATTCCCAACTGCTACGTTTATATTTCATTTTACAAATGAGGTTTTACAAGGGTTGAAAACTTGCCCAAGGCCACACAGACAGAAATGAATGAAGTCAAGATTCAAACTTGTCCCAAACCTTAGCTCTGTACATCATACAGTCAGATGTTGCTAGGAATGTTCATGAAAGGGGCAGGTTGGGACTGATAAAATCCTGGCAGAGAGGCCCAGGGATTTCAGGTCTTGTGGGCACTGAGTGGCTTCAGCAGCACTGCCAGCTATTGGTGTCAAGTTTTCTGGAAAATAGACTTGTCTTGAAATCAGCAGCCTCAGTATCTATAGCCCCCATATCCTCAGACTTCACCAATTAGATTAAAAATATTTAAATAATGTATCTATGCTGAACATCATAAAAACCATTACAAGGGGCTGTGGAGACTGCTCAGTTGGTAAGTGCTTGCTTATAAGTACGAAGACCTACTTCCAATGCCCAGAATTAAGGTTAAGATATCAGGGATGGTGGTGCATGCTTATAATCCATCTCGGCAATGGGGAGGTGGAGACACATAGATCTCTGGGGCTCACTGGCTAGTTAGTCTAACCTAATTGGTGAGTTCCAGACCAATAAGAGCTCCTATCTCCAAAAAAGTGGATGATGAGGGCTAGAGAGATAGCTTAGCACTTAAGGCACTTGCCTATGAAGCCTAAAGACTCAGATTCAATTCTCCAGGACCCACATAAGCCAGATGCACAAGGTGGTGCATGCAGCTGGAATTCATTTGCAGTGGCTGGAGGCCCTGGTGTGTCCATTCTATCTCAAATAAAATAAAATATTGTTTTTAAAAGTAGATGATAACTAAAGAATTACACCTGAGGAGATTGTCCTCTGGCCTTTATGCGTACATGCATACAGGAGAGCGTGCGCGCGCACACACACACACACACACACACACACACACACACACACACCACATTATATCACACATTTTATTAGATATTAGAAATAGCCTAGAGATAATTTGAGGTATGTGGGAGGCAGTAGATAGCTTTTATCTAATGATGTACATTTCACATAGCATTTGAGTATTTCTCAATTTTGGCATTGTCAGGGGTTCTAAGTACCAATCCCCTGAAGATACTAAGGAACAGCTGTATTGGTTACACATGTTCTACTGTACTTTGTCTAATCTAAGCCAGAGCATGCAATAGAAATGAAGAGCCAGAGTTCCAGCTTTCTTTCATTTGAAAGGTAGGGGCTACTCACTGTACATATAGCTTTTTAATCATATTGTTCCTCTAAGAGATATTTGATACATGTGATACTATATCTCTGACTTGTACAAAATGTGGTCAGAAGGTGGCTGGTCTTTCCTGCTGTCTTCCCTGTACTCTTTAGTCTAGGGAACACATGAGAAGGGGAGGAGGTCATGTTCTTTCTTGCTTCCATTGAATCCTGCTCTGTGCAGGTTGGTGGATGTGGATTCCCTTCAATGAACACAATTTCACAGATGGTCAGCTATCAATTTTGAGCAATGCAAAATGCCAGACTGTCTGAAATCTTGCTTTCTCTTCTTTCTTTATTTTGGTGATGGGGACACCCATAGAATGTAAGGCCTAAGTGAAGTAATAGACGCCCATAAGCTGCAGCTTTAAAACTGTGTCACACAACCCCAGTGGATGTTAACATAACATATAGATTGCAGGTGACTTGCAGAGAAAAATGATCTCTCATTATGGCCAGCCCAAGCCCAGTCTCAACAGGTTTTCTTAAGTCTTCTTTTTTCTTTTACATGTGCATAGGTATATGAATGCTCATTTGGGTATATGTGCATGTGCGCATGTATGTGTGGAGTTCAGAGGTTGATGTCAAATGTCTTCCTTAATTGCATTCCACTTTACTCCTTGAGAAAGTGTCTCTTGCCAAACATATAGTTCACTGATTTGTCAGGACTCAGTGAGCCCCAGGCATTCTCTGTCCCTGCCTCTCAAAGGCTGGGATTACAGATGTGAATGGTGTCCAGTACTTGTTATGGGTATGGATTGCTAAATTCAGGTCCCCATGTTTTCCTGGCAAGCACTTTAACCACTAAGCCATCTCCCCAGCCCCTGATTCTTTTTTTTTTTTAATATTCCGTTCCTCTTGCCTTCACAGAAAACATTTCTATGACATAATAAAGAACAATACCTATTACTTAGGGATGACTCCAAAAGGTAGCTCTTTGGACTTTTGAATCAAAGTTCATGGAGTTGCAAAGTTTCTTATATTATTGTCTGGAATATTGAATTCCTTCTCCAGATGGAGGGATTGAGAGTCCAAGAGGCAGGACTTTCTCAGAAACTCACAGCAGATGAGCGATGACAGTAAGGGTCTGGAAGCCCCCTCTCCTCACTCCAAGTCCAGCCATCCCTGACTAATCCTGATGGTGCCTGGGGGGTGGGAGGGCTATAGTTATCTTTAGGTCTTACTCGGACCTTGTCTCACTAGAGGAAAGTGCCAAGAAAGTTTGGCAAATGACTTGACCTCAGATTCTAGAATCTTCTAATCTCCCTTGGCTACCAGGTGTAGTTCTGGTAGCTCATAACTCCATTCAGATCCAGGCTGTGAGTCTCCATTTCCTCATATATAAGTGTGAATCTGCAAAAACAAAAAGTCTGCCTAGCTACAGGTTGTTGTGAGGTCTAAAGGTTACTCCATCTCAGCACAACATGTGGTGCCTGTCCACACCTCAAACACAGTAGTTGTTGGTGCAGGTAGTTTATACTCTTTCCTGAACGTGACCTTGGCCTCCTTGTGAAAGGAGCATCCTGTGTGAAGCGGCTTCACAAGGGCCTCCTCAGGGAATGCCGTCTGAATGGGGAGCAGACTGTGCCAGTGCGTGCCTTCATCTTCCTGTGGCAGACACCCGGGGGATATAGAATAATTTGAACACAGACTTTATTAAAAGAAATGTGTACTAAATTAGACCAAACTTATGAAGTGAAGGCTTGTATTCCACGTTTCTGCACTAAAGCTAGTATCTGGCATCAAAAAAAAAAAAAAAAAAAATGACCTGAAAAAGTGCAACAGATCTCAGGGCAGCATGTGGCTGTCACAAGAACCTATGCAATAGACAACTGCAACTCTTGGGCTGTCTCAGCCTTCGGATCCCAGTGAGGCCATTCTTTGCTTTGGCTTCTCCAAAAAGCTATAGTGGATGCTCTGACCCTGTCTTAAGTTCCCATGTTTTAGAAAAGTCCCTTTATCTCCTGCTGTCTTGTTAAGTTGGAGTTAGGGCACAGTAAGAACAGGATCCAGAATAGACGCCTGCCTTATTCAAAAGCATTGGCATCATTAGGAATACGCAGACATAGGCATCCTAGAAAGGCCAGAGTCCCAAGAACTGCAGGATAGTCACCTAGCAGAGACAGGGTGTCTGGTCACAGAGAATAGTGGCACAGGTAGGGAACCCTGAAATGAAATACACCAAGAAAAACTGGGATCAGTGAAGAAGTAGGGTGGCATTTCTCTCAGCTTGCACTTACTACAGTGCTTCTTTACACATGAATAGCCATCTTATTAATAGAATTTCTGCTCAGATGCTCAGCACACAATAGGCAGCGATGAGCTGCTGTGGTTGTAGCATGGGGTGAGGCATCCTGGACTGCTGTGTGCCCAGGCATCTTCTAGAAACCCTAACACACTAGGCTGGCATGATGGATGGCAGCCTGCCTGTCTCATTTCTGTGCACAGGTGGCTCACAGGATATGGGTAGTTAGGCCTAATGTAGTGGTCCAGGAGTATATTTCTCACAGTACTTAGAATTGACCTCAGGACCTCCTGCATGCCAGACAAGCACTCTACCACTGAGTTATACTCTCAGCCCCGAGTATGCAACTTTTATGGTTTATGAGTCAAACTCAAAAAGCTCAAAGCTTTGTTCTTACAAGTTGGGTGAATAAGAAATATTTTTTAAAAGGGGATGAATTCATTTCATTCTTTAAATGATTTTCTCCCTGTTGTGCCCACCAGTGGTTCGAATTTATTTTCTGTGTTGGAAGTTTAGTCATCAGTGTTGATGGGTTGTGAGAGCTTTAAGAACTGGGCCTTAGTGGGTGGTATAAAGATTGACCCTCATCTGTGCTCTGGATTTCAGCCTTTCCCACTTGCATATTTTTTTGATGTCATTTACTGTGAGGTGACATAGCCAGTGGTCCCTTACCAGAGCTGGTATTATACTGTTTGGGATTTTAGTTTCTCAAAATGTGAGCTAATAAACCTCTCTTTCAAAATAAGTTCTCAAGCTCAGATATTTTGTTGTAGTAACAAAAACAAACGCTCATAAACCAATGATCCACAGAGAAAGAAAGAACCTGGTATTTGTGTCACGGCAGCAAGGTCCAGGTCAGAACAGAGCACAGGACAGAGTGAGCTTGGCCACAAGAGAGGATGTGATTCCACCTGAAAGGGCAGCACCAGCCTGGATAGAGCGAGCCATGATGCAGGACAACGTGTACAGGCCGTGCCAATGAAGGATGGAAAGTCCTTACCTACAATTATGAGGTGCTGTGTGCACTAGGCCACACTGGCAACATTTCTTAAGTGTAAATGAAATATCGTTTTTTTTATTTACTGGAAACATACCCATGAAAATGAAGTTCCACTGATTGCATTGGCTTTCAAATTCACTAACAGGACACAGTCGGCTAATTGGGGCTGCAGAACGCAACAGCGCTGGAGGCAGCCCCCAAGAGAACCCAACATGCAGCTGCTATCAAAGCATTTTCTATTCCCTTTGTCTGAGCCCAAGTGGAAATTTCACAAATGAAAATGAGTTCCCCAGCCAACCTCAGAAGCACCTAAAGTGCTTTCCACAATTTCAGGCTTAAGGCAATCAGAGGGTCACGCAGGGGGCTTCATGCTGTGTGGGAGTGGATGGCAGAAGGGTTAGAAACACGGCAAACGGGGGGCTGCATGCATGCCATTCACTTCATAGCACTGCACCCCCTTGGAAGGTCTTCTGATATGTCTATTCCAGATAAAAACATAGCTTCAGGAGAATGTAGGTGTTTATAGAAATCCAAGTTCCTTGATAACAGTGGTGTCCCAGGGCTTAGTCCCAACTCCGTCTCCTTGCCTCTCCTCGACTCCTGTTGGGCCACATACATTCCCGTGCTGGAGAGCGCTAGGAACACCGGTGCAAAGTTTTCCAGCCATCACTTCCCTTGCCTTCTTTGTGGGCTCATCCTATCCTGTAGGGACCATTTTTAAAGGTTTTGAGGATTTTTTTTTTTTTTTTTTTGCCTGTGCCAAAAATTCATCTCTATGTTGTACTTCCTGTTGGAAAGTATCCAGGTCTTCTCCACAGCTAAAGATTGCTTGATCCAGCCCGATTTTGCTTTCTGATACACTGTTCTCCCGCTTTCTCTCTGACTTATGCATGAATCTTGGAGGTGGTGTGTGTGAAGTCTAGTTCTAGGGAAGGTGAGGAAAATCAGGAAAGTGGAACCGTGGACACCAGAGCATGCCAGAAGCTTTCAGAACACCTGTAAGTGTCAGGGTTAGATGGGAGGAACAGAAAACAAGGTGGAGAAGAGACCAGCATGTACTTTAAAATTTAGACATTTAGTCCAATGAAGCACACCCAATGTGCTCAGCACTTGTGCCTGACAATGACCCTGTGAGGTAAATGTTACTCTTATTTTTCAGGTTAGAAATTAGTTGAGAGCAAATAGAGCCATTCTGGAGTCATTGCAACACCTGATTTCAAAATACAACCACAGAACATCCAGAACAAAATGGCATGGAGGTGTCTTCCAAAGCAGGCACATGGACCAACTGAGCAGAATACAGGACCCAGAAATAAATCCATGCGCCTATAGCCAGCTGACTCTTAATAAAGGTGCCAAAATCATGGATCAGAGGAAAGACATCCTTTTCAACAAATAGTGCTATGAAAATTGAACATGCACATGCAGCGGTTGCTGTATTGCTCACTCTATAAAAATCAACTCAAAATGGGTCAGACACCTTAATGTAAGACCTAAAACTTCAAAAACACTTGAAAAAAAAACACAATAGAAATACTTCAAGATATTTGCCCAGACAAACATTTTTTGAAAAGGATTCTAATAGCTCAGCAAACAAAAGCAAGAAATGAGATTACATTGTATTAGAAAGATTGTCACCATGAAGGAAACAAACAACAGTGAAAAGAAAGAGAACCTACAAGAGGAAAACCAGTGGTACCCATTCCTCTGACCAAGGATGAATAGCCAGAATATATAAAGACCCCAAAAGAACAAATAAATCTGTCAAAAATGTACAAATGATCTGAGCAGACACTTAGGAAGAGAAGAAATCCAAGAAGCTCATAAATATTCTGAGAATGTCCAATATTGTTAGCCTTCAGGGAACTGCAAATTAACATCATTCAATTGAGTTCTACTATTCCAGGGTATATACATGAAGAAAATGATGTCAACATAGAAACCATGTTACTGCAGTACTAGTTACAGTAGTTAAGATATGGAATTATCCTAGGTGCTTATCGACAAATAAAGAAATATATATATATGTATAATGAGGTATTACTTGGGCATACAGAAATCATACTACCTGTATATTTGAATTTCATGTTTGAAGTCATTTTTGTGGAATACCTTTTAAATAAATTGTTATTCTATGCCATGTTAGAACTACAACTTACAGACTGAAAATGCCTTCTTCCAATGCGTCCTGTGGGGAGGTTAGAGAAGGGAAGATCTACTGGTGAATAGATTTAAGAATATTTTCCACCCTCAAATCTGCAAACAGGATTTTCAGAAGAGCTAGGGGCCAAGATTGCTAAAATTTCTCAAATACTTAACTCTTTCTCAATGGAAGTGCTTTTTGGTTATTCTGCCTCATTCCATATTGTGTAGTTGTATGTGTGAGTGAGATAGAGAGAGGGCGAATGCATGTGTGTTGAGGGAGTACATGGTGGTTGTGGTGGTGAGAAGTTATTTTTACTATTTTGTTCTATTGATATATAGGTCTCCAGGCCCAGAAGAGCCACACAGTGCCCTGAGATGGAACCTCTTCTGCACCTCAGCCTGAGGAAGAGATCACCAGTGATTGCTCAGTGTGGACAATGAACCTGGAGACATAACAGGTGGTACTTCCAGGTTGTCTCATGGGAGGAAGGGTGGGCTAATCTTTTTAGTGGGAGGGAGAGTTAGGTGGATAGATTGTGGTGTTTATCAATGTCACTCTTCTCATAGAATATTTTCAGTTTTCTTTCCAGATATGTTATAGTCATTATTTCCCTTCTCTGGTAGCTGTGGCCAGATGATTTGCTCTGGGCAATAATATATGAATAAAAATGATCAGTATCACTAATAGGTAGGGTGCAGTTTGCTTTAGGATATGATTTGCTGTACTTTCTTTCCTTCTTTCTAGCTGTCCATCAATGCGGCTGCTGGGTCTGCTTGGGTCTCACACTGAAGATAAAGCAGAGAAGAGATATGTTGTGAATACGATGTGAGAAGTATTAATTAAGGATTGGGAAATACTTGTCACTGCAGGAAATGAGCCTGCACTAACCAACTGAGGGACCATCTTAGTTACTGATAAAATCATTTTGTACTTGGTAGGGCAGTTTTCCTATGCTAGGTGATAAGCATGGAACTGGGGAGCAGTAGTTGTACGTTTGCAATGATAGGACAGCAAGTTGCTGGCTAGAGTGACTGGAATCTGGCCTGATGTGGTCTGTGAGGGCCACTTGGTAAGAATCATGGTATGGTTTGTGGGCGTGCATCTCTAGGACTGTCTTGTCTTTGAGCATTTTCCAGGCGACATTCACTACGGTAGTATCCAGCGGGAGCACCGGCCACACCAGGGGTCATCGTTCCAGTGCGGTGTGCCTGGTGGTTAACGAGTGCTATTTAGCCTCTACGTCAGCGCTGCGCTGCACCTGCTAGCTTGGGGACTCCTGCCAGACGGCGCTGTCTCCTCCTCGTTGCCTACAGAAGTCTACCATTTGAGGAAATTCAACCCCGGGCCCTGTTAGAATTTTAAATGGGGTTTTCATTCTCAGACGAAACATGTCAGATGTCAGAGTAAGTGGCCTCATTTCAGAAATGCCTTCTCTTCCCTCCCAAATCACCTCCCTGGCTTTTGCCTCCCAGGACTCCGGGCTGCAACACATGTTCTTCTTTTTACCTTTTGACTCACAAATCTGCCTAGAACTACACCCTGTCCATCCCACAAGGCCCTGTGTGTTTCCCCAATTTCACTCCAGGTTAACCAGTCTAGAGGAAGAATTATTACAATACAGTTGGCCTTCCATACTCACAAGTCACGTGGATGGAACAAAAATATTTCCATTTTAGGACTAGGGAGAAGCCTGGGTGGGTAAAAGTTCTTTCCACAAGCATGAAGGCCCAAGAGGGTCTGAAACTGCCTGAGTATGATCCCCCAGGACCCATGTAAATACCTGGCTATGGCCATACACATCTGTAACATCAGTCCTGTGGGGAGCAGAGACCCAAGAATCACTGAGGCTTGTGAAAACTACCCACTGATCCACATGCAGAAAGAGACTCCATCTCACGGAACTAGACGGATGAGTGATAGAGAAAGGATGCCCAAGAGTGGGTTCTCCTCTGACCTCTGTACATGCTAACAGGTGTGTGCATCTGCACATATAAGTTCACGCACCATACTACACATGCAAAAAAAAAAAATTACTGAGGGTCTAGGGAAATAGCTTACTCAATAAAGCCCTTGCTGGGTAGCACAAGGACCCAAATTCAGATCCCAGCAGCTGAGGAAATGCCAGGTGGGTACGGCAGCCCACCTGTACTCCCAGCGCTTGCGAGACAGAGACTGGCCCTGAGGGCAAGATGACTAGCTAGACTAGCTAAATTAGCAAGATCTGGGCTCAAGTGGGAGACGTTATCTCAGTAAATAAGGTGGAAAGAAACAGAGGGAGACACCAGGATGCCATCTTCTGGACTCCACATGCACCTATCTTTGCATGTACACACACATGCATGTGCACCTACCTACACACATGCACCTTTACACATATGAGTACATATATATAAACACACACACACGCACAGTACGCACACTTGCAAAAATGCTTTAATTGCGCCTGTACAGCACATATAAAGCCTTTAAATTCCTAACCAACACTGTGTAACAACTATTTACATAGCATTTATACTGCAGTGTATACTGTAAACTAGAAATGATTTAAAGAATACAGGAGAAAGTCCATTGGTTATATCTGGTTTAAGTGGGCTGGGGCAAGGTTTTGCTGTCTGCCTGAGGTACTGGAACCAAGCCCTGGTGGATACTCAGGGTTGACTACAGCACAGCGCTCTTCTCTTGGCCCCTCATGGTGAGTGGTCAGCCATAAATCTTGGAAGCATTCACAGAATCTATCAACATAGTCATGGGTTCCATCTCACAGTGCTGGGGTGCTTGCTTGGGGCATGTTCCTTCCCTCCAGGCTCTTTCATTCAGTACCTCAAAGAACATCAGCCCTTAGGAGAACAGAAGCAGTCTCTAGCAGAGCTGAGTGGAATAGGGAGGTTACATGCATGCAGAGCACTGGCTTTCCTGCTTCCAAAGAGGAAATGGGTCTGGATTGGGGGTTAGAAGAAAGTGATGACTGAATAACAGAGGAAGGACCAGGAACCTCTGTCTTTAAAGATAACAGACAGGCTTCCAGGCTCAGGGCTGAGTTGACCGTGAGAGTGACCAACTTGCTTCTCACAGCACTAGACATGTATGAGTCCTTTGAGCAGAGGGTCAAGGGCTAGGGCAACCTGTGTGAGAAGTAAGGAAGAGCCTTGGTTTCGGACCAACCTATATCCAACTGGCAATATTAATACATTCTTAATACTCATTCAGCCTTTCTTTGTATAGCCCCAGCTTGGAACATGTTAAGATGCCAGAAAACAAATGGCCTTAGTGACTCAGCTGCAATAGTGAAACTGCCCATGTTGATCTAACAATCAAAATCCATTCTGAAGCCCAGTGTTCTTTATTATCTATGGTTAATGTCTATATTAATACTTATTTTTGTAAGTCCCCTTTCTCTGGGTAAGGGCTAGCAATTTTTTGTTTCTGTTAACTCTTATGCTACTTGGTTTATCCTTTTTCTCTATCAATAGCTTTCATGCACTGAACACAGAGTATGGAGAATATCTAGAGTTAGGTTACCTTGCCAACAGGCGCCAACAGTAAGTTGCATGGCAATATGAGATGGATGAATGGGCCAGTCGTTGGTCACCAGGTATGGTTCATATGTTGCTCCATCCATGAATAGGGTGACCACAGGAAACTCCACATTGATGACATAGTAATGCCATTCTTTGTCACAAATCTAATGAAAAAAATAAAAGAAGAAACACTTAAAACTAAACCTGCAATTTAACATCAAACAGCATTTAAGTTATAATTATAAAAGGGCAGAAGACATTTTTGGGATAAGCAAATATTACTACAAAGATTCAAGGACCATAACATTGACATACATGGAGGCTTTCAAAACTCATTGCCAAACATGACTGAGAAGAAGAGCTGAGTAGCCAGTCATAGGCAGATATGTTCAACCTTCAGTTCTCACGGGAGATTTATTCTAGGACCCCTGCTGACGCCCAAATCTGCCAATGTTCAATTTCCATGAATAAAATGGCATCATATTTGCATACAGCCATGCGTATCCTCCTTATGCTTTAAATACTTTAAGTTGTGGCCCGGTACATACAAGCCTAACACAGTATAAATGTGAGGGAGGAAGTTGGTATACTGGTTTACTTAGGAACTAACAAGAAAAATATGTACTCATACTCAGTAGAGGAGGAACTACTTTTGCTCAAGTACTTTTTATCCTTTGTTGGTAAGTTTGCAGATTTGACTGTGGAGAGAACTTCTTGTTCATATAATGGCCACCAAGGCTGGCAAGTTACTGATGGATAGGTAGGAGTATCTACTTAAATTGTGTTGAATAAAATTTCTCTTAGTTCTTCAGTAGAAAAAAAAAAAAAGTTCAATTGAAAAAAAAAATGCCCAAGTTTTGGGATAGATAGAATTGTAAGAGGAATCGTGCTACACTGAAAGTAAAAATAATAATAATAATAAAAACACAAAGAAGACTGAGCATGGTGATGCATGCCTTTAATCCCAGAATGTGGAGGCAGAGGTAGGAGGATTACTGTGAGTTTGAGGCCGGCCTGGGACAGTAGAGTGAATGTCAGGTCAGCTTAGGCTAGAGTGAGACACTACCTCAAAAAAAAAAAAAAAAAAAAAAAAAAAAGGAAAGGAAAGGAATAGAAAGGAAGGGAAAAAGAAGAAATAAAATGCAAATTTAACCTAGAAATGGGTAAGAGAGAAGGTAATAAACTGAAAAGGTAGAAGAGACCAGAGGATCCAGAGGAACTGGCACCCTAATCCCTGGGTCTCTGTGCTAAGACTCATCCACGAAGCTGGTGTACTCTCTGTCCTTTCAACTCAAGGAAAACAAGTTCCCGGGAAGAAAGACCGCACACCAAGGCTTGGCCTTCCTCCACCATGGTGTACCTGACAAGGCAGAGAAGGACCACAAATGGATGGTTCTGGCCAGGACTCAGTGCAGGGCACTACCACACATGTCCCTTCATACTGGGCTGGGCCCAGGACTCCTGGTCTCTGAGCTGGGAACTACAATTAAATTGTAATTAAAGGATTGGTAGATAATGATAGTTAAGTATGACTGTAAATCTGACTAGATTAAGAGATGCCTGGGGGAACTGGAGAGGGATCAGCAGTTAAGACAGTTGCCTGCAAAGCTGAATGACCTGAGTTCAATCCCCAGTACCTACATAAAGCCAGATGCACAAAGTAGCAACATGTGTCTAGAGTTTGGTTGAAGTGGCTAGAGTCCCTGGCATGCTCATTCTCTCCCTCTCTTTTTCTCTCTGTCTGTCTCTCTCTGCCTGAATAAATAAATATATTTTTTTAAAGAAATCCTTAGGGGGTTAGTGAAGCACACATCTGGATGTGTGTCTCTGTGGGCAGGAATGGATAATTACTTCCGGAGGGCTCTGATCCAGTGTATGGATTGTCCCTTGATGGATTTGTCACATAATGACATTACTGGGAGGTGGTAAAAGGTAGAACATGGGGCATGGCTAGGAGAAGGAAGTCACCGAGGGTATGTTCTCGGGGTGTATCTCACCTGGCCGTTTCTTGTATTTTTATTTATTTATTTATTTTGTTTTTTTGAGGTATGTAGTATGTACCTTTATGAGGTATGTAGTCTCAGGGTGGCCTTGAACTCACAGTGATCCTCCTACCTCTGCCTCCTGAGTGCTGGGATTAAAGGCAGCACCACCACGCCCCACTTTCCTGTCTTCTTTTCTCTGTGCTGCCTGACCATAATGAATGGCTCTGCTCTCCATGCCCCTCTTTTCCGTGATGCATCTCTGAAATTATGAGCTGAAGAAATCTTTCCTTTTCAGTTATTTGGTTCAAGTGACACCAAGTAAATAACACTCCTAGCACCCACAGAATGGTCACGGGGTGGTGTGTGCTGTAATCCCAGCTCTGGGGAGGTGGAGACAGGAGTTTCCACAGGGCTTCCTGGCTAGCTAGTCTGGCCAAATTAGTGAACTCCAGGCTCAGCGAGATACCCTGCCACAAGACCTAAAGTGGAGAGCAATTGAAGAATAGACCCAAGTGAACCTCTGGCCTCCATATGCATGCATACATATGTGAACACACATATGTACGTCTACACAAATGAACACATATACATACATGCATGCATATAACACACACATCTATAAAATGCAAAAAAAAATTTAAGTAATAGAGGTGGAGTCATAATTCCTGATCTAAAGGGACTGACTCCCAACCCAATCCAAAACAAAAGACAAAATTGACCTGTCATGGAGAAAACAGAAAAGGTAGAAAGACTGGAGAATAGTGTTCCCCTCCATCTGTGCCCTCAACGGTATGCCTGGGCTGGCTCCTTCCCCTACCCTTTCCTCCTCCCTAGGCAGCCTGCAGAGTCCTCTGAAATGCATCCCATCTTCATCTTCTGGTCTCCATCACTCCTGCTATCTGAGGCAGGGGAGGCAGCTGAGTTCTGAAAGGAGGTGACCTTGAGGTGAGGGCATCAAAGCCCTCCCTTCAGTCCACTCTGGATTAAATGTGTGGTTTCTTATGAGCAGATAACACCAACAGGGATGCTAAACGATCTTTTTACCTTTCATTGTGGAATAAGAATTTTTCCTTAATGTCCTTTTTCATATTGCCCTTTCTCACGTCTCAGAAAATTACTCCTTTTGAAGTCCATTAGCCTGATAATGCCTGATGAATATTTTAGAGGACTCTGGAAGGTAAGCAGGAAGGGTCCACATGGCTCACTTCAATGTCTTGTCATATACTCACTGACAGTCTCCGACTCAGTTTACATTTCCTCCTGCATGATATTCTGAAACATACCCTGGCTGGATGCAGTGCTTTTTGGCTGGGCCTATGACTGAGAAGGGTGACCCCAAATCATGGAGGTGGTACAAAGAAGGACCTTAAGACTGAGCCTAAGGCTGATGGAAGAGTGAGGAGTGCAGGAGGGTACGTTTTTCTTTTTGTTTTTTAAGGAGCTGGGTGTGGAGGCCCACACCTTTAATCCCAGTACTGGAAGGCAGAAGTAGGAGGATCACTTTGAGTTTGAGGCCATCATGAGAGTACAGAGTGAGTTCCAGGTCAGTTCCACCTAGAGTGTGGGAGAGTATTTTAATGAAGGCCCCAATCCAAGAGGGCCCAATGCATCCTGAACTTGGAGGTTAAAGCCAATAATAGCCAGGTAGCAGAGAAAGCCTGGAATATAGCTCATGTCATAAAGATACTGCCAGAGGTTTCCAGAAGTGTAAACATGAGAGCCAACCATGCAGTGCCCAAAGGCTCCCCTGCTCCAGACTCCATCACCACCTTCAAGGCAGCTGTCGGCTCTGTGTGCATGGTAGGTTGACCCCACATGTCTCAGCCGTCCACACCGTACTCCCTGGCTGCTGAGGGAGAAGGAAGAGTGACCCACTGGCCTTAGTTCTCAATGCTTGTCCTTCTTGTCCCACAAGAGAACAGATTTCTAGGAAAGAGGCAGAATCATTTCATAGCTTAACAGTTACAGTAATCCTTTCCAATATTCTGTTCTTCTCTGGGTTTTATTCTTCTACCTTTGCTGGGTTGTGCCCTATTCATCAGCAGTGCCCATGATGCCAACAGCAGGCCCACCAAACCAGACCCTGTATCTTGAGATGAGCTTCACAGAAGGAGAGCTTCTTATTCTAATAAGCGTACCCAAGACTCCTGGAAGCTTCAGCCTCAGAGAAAATGCTTGTCATTTGTCAACCTTGCCTCTGGATTAAATGTGTGGTTTCTTATGAACAGATAACACCAACAGGGATGCTAAACGATCTTTTTACCTTTCATTGTGGAATAAGAATAAGATGGGAATGTCTTTGTTGAACGCATTCCTATAAGCATCCTGTGAAACAGCGCGTGGTATGGATCACACTGTATTATGCCCCTTAATATCCACATTCACATAATAACTTCACAAACTTCATTTTAAAATGACCATGTAATGTGGATCTGGATGTTCTATACTATACCTTACTATTATCAGATATTAATTTTATGACATCTATTAAAAGTGATGAGGTAAAATTTTTTTGTGCATAAATATTTGTCTGCATTCTGATTATATCCTCAGAAAAGAGTCCTGGAAGTGGAATTCCTTGGTCCATTATGAGAGGTTTTTTTTTTTTTTTTCGAGGTAGGGTCTCACTCTAGCCCAGGCTGACCTGGAACTCACTATGTAGTCTCAGGGTGGACTTACCTCTTACCTCTGCCTCCCGAGTGCTGGGATTAAAGGCATGTGCCACCACGCCCGGCTATGAGAGCTATTTTTAATGATCTTGACACACGTGATTTTTTTTTTTTCTGTGAGAGATTGTAATGATGTATCATCTCTCACCCATAGAAGATGACAGCACTCATGCATTGTATCCTTGGTACATTAAGTATTTAAAAAAATAAGTTTCTCTCTGCCTCTTTCTCTTTCTCTCTTTCTCAAAAAATAAAGTTAATTTTTTTTAAGTGCTGGAGAGATGGCTTAGAGGTTAAGGCATTTGCCTGCAAAGCCAAAGGACCTTGGTTAGATTCCCCAGGACCCATGTAAGCCAGATGCACAAGGGGGCGCATGTGTCTGGAGATTTTTTTACAGTGGCTGGGGGCCCTGGCATGTCCATTCTCTTGATGAAATCAGAGAATCACTCCCATTCACAATTGCATCAAAAAAAATAAAGTACCTTGGAATAAACCTAACCAAGGAAATAAAGAATCTCTACAATGAGAACTTTAAAACACTCAAGCAAGAAATTTCAGAAGACACTAGAAAGTGGAGAAACATCCCTTGTTCCTGGATTGGAAGAATCAATATTGTGAAAATGGCAATCTTACCTAAAGCAATCTACACATTTAATGCAATCCCTATCAAAATTCCAAAGGCTTTCTTTATGGAAATAGAAAAAACAATCCAAAAATTCATTTGGAATCACAAAAAACCTCGAATATCTAATTTAATACTGAGCAACAAAAATGAGGCTGGTGGTATCACCATACCTGATTTTAACCTATACTACAGAGCCATAGTAACAAAAACAGCATCGTACTGGCACAAAAACAGACATGTAGATCAGTGGAACAGAATAGAGGACCCAGATGTAAGCCCAAGTAGCTATAGCCACCTGATATTCGATAAAAATGCCAAAAATACTCATTGGAGAAGAGACAGCCTCTTCAGCAAATGGTGTTTTGAAAACTGGATATATATCTGCAGAAGGATGAAAATAGATTCTTCCTTCTTGCCATGCACAAGAATTAAGTCCAAATGGATTAAAGACCTTAACATCAGACCTGAAACTCTGAAACTGCTAGAGGAAAAAGTAGGGGAAACCCTTCAGCATATTGGTCTTGGCAAAGACTTTCTGAATACAACCCCAATTGCTCAGGCAATAAAACCACAGATTAATCCCTGGGACCTCATGAAATTACAAAGATTTTGCATTGCAAAGGACACAGTGAAAAAAGCAAAGAGGCAATCTTTCAAATAAATAAATAAAAATAAACTAAAAAAATTTTAAAAATAAGTAAAATCCTCTAAATTTGAAGGATACATCTTACCTCATTCTAATATGGATCACAACAGAGAGCAAGATTTATATTCCCCAGGATCAAAGGAAAGCTTAAGGTTATTATGTATATGATGAATAGCCAATGCTTAGAGGTAGGAAGGCCTGGGAACTAGACCAACCATCCAAGCAGTGTTTTAGTTCATACTAAGCTTGTTGCTGTGAACTTATCCCACCAATCATCTACGTAAACAGCTGAAGGAAATGTCTAATTAAGGTTTCATAAATATGGATCTAGGATCAAAAGAGACACACACTGACCCTCAGCTCGAGTTGCAGGGCCAGGCTGTAATTGAATAACGATCCCACCGGAAAGCAGCAGAAAGGGATGTGCCAATGCATAGTTCAACCAAGACCAGGGAACAAGGTAAAGTGACCTTTCCCGGAGGGGTAAATGAACTTTAGCTTTGAAGTGCTTGTGAATCACTGGTGAACCCTATTGGCACTAGCTCTGTCTCATGCCACCCCCTGCACAGATGCCAAGGCCTAACCCAGACAAAGACATCCTGCTCTCTGAACACCCGGAGATTCATTTGCATTCCAGGTTAGGAGTTGGAGCTGCTCTTTAGCTCGCAAGAGGGCAGAGATCCAGAGGCACAGGTTGAGGAAGGGTGGGAGGGTCCATGCCGGGGTAGGGGGTTCCTTGACAGGTTGGCATTCCAGTGCAAGCTAGGGAACCAGGAAACCTCTCTTGAAATGAAAAGACCAGATAGAAGGTTCTCTGTGTAGCTGTTGACTGCTTGATGCGAAGGTTATATAAAGGAAAAGATTTGGGAGTTATGCCTCTATTTTTGAATGTAGCTATTTAATATGTCACGTGTTCATTTGCCAATGACCATGTGTCGATTTCTGTGTCCTCTAGAGGTTGCAAGAGGTATGAGAGCTTATGCAATAGTTCCTTTGCTTTCAAGGTTTTCAATCTAGTGGTGGGGAGGGGGAAGAGAGAGAGATGAGAGAGAATCAAGTATGAGAAATATTCAAATGTAATGGAAATTAAGATAAACATTGTAGCCCAAGTGCAGAACACTGTGAAGACTCAGAGCATGAAGAGATTCTCTCTAGATTGGAGGAAGTGGAACTTGGGGTAAATGCTGTAAGGACTGTAATGATTTCATTAGGAATAAATTTCAAGCAAATGAAGCAGAAACATCTTATTTCTTTAAGCGCTTGTTTTTTCTATTGCTGAAGGTATCAGGCTTTGCACCACTTGAAGTTCCACTCATCACTCACTCTTGCAGCCATTTACCAAATGCATAGACTATCTGGAGCTTCCAGTGCAGACATGGCATTGGAAGAGGCTTCTGTCCGGCTGTGGTTCATAGCTATCATAGATTCATACAAGGTATCAGGTTAGCTCTATGTAAGCCGATGGGCTGTCTGGCCCATTCATGGGATGTCCAGGATGGGAAGGAGCAAATACATTGATTAGGGGAGATGTCAGGATGTTTGGGAAAAGGGAGTGTGATATGTCTGCAGGGATACATTTAGCATGGAGGACTGAGGATCTGGGTTGCTTTTAGTCTGTAGGTAACATGAGGTCTGAGGGTCCCTGGGTCGGGGAGGGACAGCAGCCAGAATGACAATCAACCTTGGACCATGCTTTCTTTCCATTTGGAAGCAGAGTTTCATATTCTTCCTTGTACAAACCAATCCTGTAAATCAGGAGGATTAGTTCTGTCCCAGGGAACTTTGGAAAACAAGGCAGACAAAACTGCTATATGGTTTCCTACCCCACGGAGCCTGTAAGCTTGTGGGGAGTTGGTGTTAATGCTTAGGCCAGCATGGTTTCCACGTTTAGCTATTTGTGTTTACACTTCACACACTACCAGTGGCTCTGCATCCCACACTATCACACAGGGACCTTGAGCAGGGACTCAGCTCCGGAGTGGTGGGCTTGCGGGCAGACGTCCCTGAATAGCTTCACCTGGATGTCCTACAAACACTGCAAATTCAACGTCAACTTCGTCTCAAGATTGCTGCCCTATCGTGGCACACTACCCTGCTTCTTCTCCTATGTTCCCGCCTCATGCAATCTGTCATCCAAGCTACTATGCTGGGCATTGCTTTATACTTCATCCGCTCTTTCCCCTGCAGTTACTTCACTGCCCAGTTCTGATGCTTTTGCCTCACTCACTCACTCAGCTTCCCACTCTTACTCAGCATTTTCACCACCTGCTAGAGAATGCAAAGAGGAAGAGGAAGAGACAGCTGGCTGGGCAAGTGGATCTGGGACAGACTATGGCAAGGTGGGAAGTAGTTGAGAGAATTGTATGTGGTAACAGGATGACGTAGTGTTGGATGAACACAGTGACCAGCTGTCCTGGAGTTTGTGGAAACGAAAAAATGAGATGGAGAGGAAAGCAAAAGGAGGGGTGAGAGAAAGTCCATCCAGGCCAAGTCTGGTGTAAAGAGTTGGGTATCACACCTTCTTTGTGAATTTCTAAGGAATCATGTTGTGAGCTTTGGGGAAATAATCTAATTCTTTGCTGCATCATCTGTGAAGTGAGAGTAATGATAATAGCATTACTCATGGGGCCATTGTGTGAGTTGAATGAGGGTATCTACAATGCAAAGCACATATTTCTAGCCTTTTCTAAATACACTGAGATGCTAGGTAAAACATAACAGCAATGGTAATAATAGAAGAAACAAAAATAAGAGAGCTGGAAAGAGCACTCTAAGCATGAAACGCAACAGCCCAAAGACGGGTATTGACTGACACCATCACATGAAGACATTTGGTGTGAGTTGCTGAGTGCAATGGCCTTCCTGTCCAGATGCCAGAGTTCCATAGTGTTCCTCCTCACATAAGAGCTGGAGGACTTATTTTTACTTCAACAACTGTGTCTTTAATTTCTGGAGTTGTTGTTTGATTCTTTTTCAACCATGACTTCTTCCATTCTGTTTCCATATGCTTCTGAGATATGCGTTGATCATCTGTCATGTCTGCCCCCTCCCCACCTATAAAGGATTGTGTCTTCTTTATTGTGTAATTTCCCACTCTGAGGTCATCTCTGGCAGGGATTGACTCACTTATACACTAAGTTGTGGATATATATCCAAAGCTTTTGAGTTTGTCTTTGCCAAGGGCTGCACACACTTCATGGATTCATTTTAGTTAGTCAGCTCAGATCCTCTACCCAATGTCACCTGTGTGCGCCTAGACCTGTTGCCCATGCAATGGGTGATTGACTATTACAGACAGGGGAGGGGCTTTGGAGGCCACTCCCTTCTCTAAGTGACTTAATGACAGTTAAAAGTTTCCAGGGAGGGGAAGTCATTCTATTCGTTAGCATAGCTATTAGTAAGAAATAATAAGAAGGACAGTGAGACTGTGGGGTATCCATGACCAAAATGTATGTGTATATCTGTGTGTGTCTATCAAAACCACAACATGGGCTGGAGAGATGGTGTAGTGGTTAAGCGCTTGCCTGTGAAGCCTAAGGACCCCAGTTCGAGGCTCGGTTCCCCAGGTCCCACGTTAGCCAGATGCACAAGGGGGCGCACGCGTCTGGAGTTCGTTTGCAGAGGCTGGAAGCCCTGGCGCGCCCATTCTCTCTCTCTCCCTCTACCTGTCTTTCTCTCTGTGTCTGTCGCTCTCAAATAAATAAATTAAAAAAAAAAAAAAAACACAACATGGGCTGGAGAGATGGCTTAGTGGTTAAGCACTTGCCTGTGAAGCCTAAGGACCCGGGTTCGAGGCTCAATTCCCCAGGACCCTAGCCAGATGCATAAGGGGGCACACGTGTCTGGAGTTCATTTGCAGTGTCTGGAGGCTCTAGTGCGCCCATTCTCTCCCTCTCTCTCTCTCTCTCTCTCTCTCTCTCTCTCTCTGTGTGTCACTCTCAAATAAATAAAAAATTTAAAAAAACCCACAACATGAACATAGAGGTTAAACTTAGACAAGAAAGCAGAATATAGGATTCCTGAGTTCAAAGATGTGATTTTATAGCATTTCTCTGACAAACTTAAAATGAAGGTGAAATATATGGATTCCATTGACAACAGAATAATCAATCCCAGCATGCATCTTGATGGTGTGAGGCTGGGGGAAGAAGCTGGGGAAAGAAGGCCTTGTGACATTTGCTAAGAACAGAGTTTCTTTTGGTGCTTTGCATTCTAGAAAGTCATTCTTCAATTCAAGCCTTACCATGCATTAAAACAGAAAACAGGGGCTAGAGAAATTGCTTGGTGGTTAAGGCACTTGCCTGCAAAGCCTAAGGACACAGGTTTGATTTCCCAGGACCCATGTAAGCCAGATGCACAAGGGGCTGCATGCATCTGGACTTTGTTTGCAGCGGCTGGAGGTCCTGGTGTGCCTCTCTCTCTCTGTCTATTTCTCTCTCTCTCAAATAAATAAAAATAAAATACAAAAAAAAAAAAAAACCTCCAGAAAACAGAGCTATGTAAGCTCCAACTGCATAGAATGTTTTGGAAGGTAGATCATCACTGAAGGTCATTTCCTGGAACTATTTAGCCATAAAGGATTGCTGCCACAAAAAAATGGGTTCTCACTGTGGACCTGGAGGCCTGTTTGGCCTCTGGATACTGCTTGGGGTCATAATAAAGATGAAGTTTTGTCAAGTGGAGTGCAAGATCAGCCTCCTACCAAGGCAAGGAGGCCACTCTTTTATAAAACAACAACAACAAAAAAAAACTATTTATTTATTTTCAAGGAGAGAGAGATAAAGAGAGAGACACAGAGTGAGAGAGAGGTTGCACCAGGGCCTCCAGTCACTGCAAACAAAATCCAGACACATGCACCACTTCGTGCATCTGGTTTTATGTGGGTACTGGTGAAGTGAACTCATTAGGCTTTGCACACAAGTGCTTAACCACTCAGCAATCTCTTCAGCCCCAGGAATGCCGCTCTTACTTACCAATCTCTTTAAGATCTTTGCAGTTGGTTGACTAAACGTCTGAGCCAGTGTGTTTCCCATGGCAAGTGACTATGACAGTTTTGAAGGCACCCCCAGGCTGCCTATTGCAAGTTGACCCTGGGCTTCTGGAGCCCAGGGAATAGGTGGTCAGCGTGGAATTTGGTTAAGCAACACTGGGACAAATCCCCAAGACCATTTTGAATAGTTTCCTGTAACTTGTGCTCTGGGCAATGAAATCAAGACTTACTCACCTGTGGGATTTCAACTCCTCTGTGGGAGGAGAGCACAGTAGTGCTTTCTTAGGCACTGGCGGTGTGCCTCGTGCCCTGACGCTAGTCTCTTGTTTCTGTCTATGTGACCAGCTGGTTCACTCGTTTTTACTAGTGCCTTAAACCATTCCCGTCAGCTATCCCTTCCCCACCCCTGAGTGACACTCATGGCAGCTCCCTTAACATTTCCAGTCACCAGTTTCTGGTATTAAAAAGTGCAATTTTTTTCTTTTTTAGAAACAGCTCCTTCCAAAGGCTGAGGGCAAAACATTGCTATATGTTTGAAACTGCTACTGCTTCTGGTTTATCTTGCACATCCACACAGAAGTCCATTAATTGTGAAAAATGGGCACCTGTGACCACAACACAACTTGAGCAAGCAACCCTCTGATGTGGAGTCCAATGCATGACCACAATGACCACAATGCCACAGCATTGCGACTTCACTTTTCATCCTGTAAGGCTCCGGTGTCCTAACTGCTTCCTCACGAAACTCCTTTGTTTAACGTATAATTTTCAAATCAAACAGAAAGGCAGTGAAGGAGAGCTCTAGTGCCCTCAGAAGAGACACCGATGATCTGCAGGCCTTGGGGACACAGCAGCCCATGCCTTTGTGCCCAGAGCCTGGCAGACTGTGTCTCCCAAGGCCACAGATTCTGTGGAGAGCTGGGGACTGCAGAGGTTGGAATCCTGGACCAGTGAGGCCAGTGGAGGAAGCTGCTGAGGATGGGAGAGGCCGGCTTTGGAGGGTGCCCTGTTCACAGATGTAGCCGCTTCCCTGCCCATGAGGAGGAAAGAAGTGGCTTTGTCACTGCATAAGACACAAATGTCCTGTTTTGTTTTCTTCTTTAGTTATAAAACTTAAGCTTATTATTGAAAAAAAATGTACATTATAGAAAAGGGTAGTAAGAATTACAATCAAAATTAAACCTAAGAGTCCAGTACTATCATAGTCTCTTTACTAATTTAAATTTCATTTCTTATCCAGCTTGGGACTGGTCTACAAATTCTTCTGAAGCTCAAGAAGGAAGAGTTGGTGGGCTTGGCAAGGGAGCTAGAGGTCAGAGGAGAAAGTCTGCTGCCAGTGAAGCCTGGGGCTGGCCTTCAGAGCAGCCTGTCCATCTTGGTCTCCGGCACTGGAGGGAGGCAGGGGAGCGGGCAGCCTGGACAGATGAAAACCCCATCCGTCATCACTGGGGAAAACGCTCACCTCTGACCCCTTCAGATTTCTGTTCTCAGCTGGGGTTCTACAAAATGACACCTTGCAAGATGCATCACAAATAAAAGATTTCCAGGACAAACTCCTTGGAAGAACCTCATGTAATAAGGTTCAGCAGGTTTTCAGCAGGATTCCTCCCAGCACTGGTTCTCACAGTGTGGTCCCAGGCCCAGCATTCCCTGGGAACTTGTTGGAAATTTCCCCATCTCATGGACTTGGGAGCCAGATTGGATAAAAAGAAAAACACATGGGACACCAGCATTCATCTCTTTGCATCTCTCTCTCTCTCTCTCGTTCTCTCCCTTTTACTCTGTATCTATGTCCCTGTGTGTGTGTGTGTGTGTGTGTGCATGCATGTTTAGGCACATGTGGAGACCAGAGGCCAACGTTGACGGTCTTTCTCAATTGCCTTCCCACCTTATATTTTCGAAGCAGGGTTTCCCACTGAACCTAGGACTCACTGATTTAGCTAAACCAGCTAGCCGAGAAGTTTCAGGAATCCTTTTGTTTCCGCCTCCCCAGTGCTGGGATTACAGGTGTGCACCACCATGCCTGGCACCCTTTGTAGGTGCTGAGGACCTGAACTGAGGTCCTCGCTCCAGTGCAGCAAGCACTGTACCCAGTGAGCCGTCTCCTGGCTGTCCTCTCTGCTCTTAGTGCAGACACAGCATGGCCAGCTGCCTCAAGCGCCTGCCACCACGGCTACAGCCACTTTCCACCACGTCTTCCTCGCTATGATGGACTGTGCCTCAAACTGTGAGTCAGAATAAACTTTTCCCTCCTTAATTTATTTTTTTTAGCAACAGCAATAAGAAAGTAACTAAAGCAGCTGCTCAACAAATTTTAGGAACTTGTTTGTTTTGTCCTCCTGCGAGGCAGTTATGACTATCACCTGGACTGGAAATTTCCAGAAGACACATACTGTGGAATTCATTCAATTTCACATATTTATTATAACATTTATTGTACCATAATATAAATATCATTATATTTATTGTATTCACTGCATGAGCTAAACAGAAATATTGCAGGCAGCTCCTCCCCGCTGGCCTGCACATTCCGTCAGTAGCTTGGGCTCACATGTTCTTGCTGCTTCTCCCCTGGAGCTCCAGGACTTTTACCAAAAGACAAATGTCTGTCCTAAGCCTGTTTTCCCTCCTTCCTCTTTCCATGCAGTGCCCCTGAGCTCCCCAGGGGATGTTTCCTCATGAGTTTCCAGAGCCAGCTGACATCTGTCAAGCCCTAGGGCCAGACTCGGAGCCTTAGGGGCCCAGCCTGCCTGTTGGAGGTTGTAAGCGCATGTGTACCAAGTGAATTCAATATTTTAACAGGGCAGTTTGCACATGTTTGAAATTTGACATTTAGGAAAGGGACTTTCTCCTCAGGTGTTCTTTTTCTGAGCATGCTCAATCTATCTACAGCGTGAAACAAAGCACATGGTGCCTCCTAACCAGAGCGGTGAGGATGGGGTGAGGTGTTACGGAGTCTGCCTCGTGATGGGCACCAAGGTGACTGAGCTGCTTGTGGTGCAGGGTGAGGGGTATGGTGGTTTCTCAGTGCGAGCATTGTCTACCCAAGGAAAGAGTGAGAAGGCCAAGCAGGCGTGGGATTCCATACCGATGACCAGAGCTGTATGTGTGTGTGTGTGTGTGTGTGTGTGTGTGTGTGTGTGTGTGTGTGTGTGTGTGTCTGTGTGTCTGTGTGTCTCTGTGTGGAGGGGGAGGGGCATGTGTCATTAGGTCCAGGAGTGAATCTACAAGACCCTGGCTAGGGAGGGTAGATCAGGCTCCTTGTCATCTGTGGGGATCTGACTTCTCCTAGTATTCCCACTGACAGCAAGGCTATGAGCAAGCCAACGCAAGCTCACCTTCCACCTGTATGCAGAAAGTTTCTACAACTTGCTGAGTACCAGTTTCCACATCTATAAAATGGGGACAAGCACCTATCATGCAGGATGTGATCAGTCAATAGATAACTGTTGGTTCCAGTGATAAACCAGTGTTATGTGAAGCAGTGCCATAGGAATTTGGAAAGGGGCATTGGACCTAGGAGCAGAGATCAGAATAAGATGGTAAATGAGCAGGAGGTAAATGCGCCAATGAGTTAAGTGTATTGACAGCAAAAGCACCAGGAGTGTCCAAGAGGCGGAGGGGGTCTGTATCGTACGGACAGGGGACCTGGAAGGGAAGGGTCTGGAGAATGACAGCGTTTGCTCTCTCCTACCTCTACCAGCATCAGCCCAGCCTCAGGCCTCCTCCAGCTCCCGTTTCCATTCAGCCTAAGCTCTGTCTGCTGCAAACCTGTGGTGATGCCCTCTCCAACCTGGGAGAGCTGACACAGTGCAGTCCCACTCTGAGGCTCTGGACCTAGGCCTCTCAACTTCAAATTCTGATTGAATCACTTCCCAGCTGTGAATGTAAGCAGGCCACATTCCTTTTCTAGGCCCCAGTTCCTTCAGTTGTGAAGTGGAAATGGAAATGAGGACAAAAGTAGCTGCCTCCTGGGGATGCTGCCTTATGGAGGAGGCTAACAAAGGGCAGGTGTTACAACAGGCGCTCGTTCAATCCTCTCCTCATGGCCCTGCACACCGACTGTGTTCCCTGCATGAGCCTCTTCTACCCGGTCTCCCTCCTCGGTCCAGGTGGAGACCCGGCCCTCCTGCTGTTCCTTTCTTGGCACTACTTGGACTACTTGTACTGTACCAGTCTGATCAGCCCTTGCCTGTCCCTGTCCCCATCCCTAACATATCTAAGGCATATATGAATATTTACATTTGTGTAGCCATATTTTTTAAAAAAGAAACAGATGAAATAAATTTTAATAATATACTTTACCTAATTTATTCATTTATCATTTTAACATATAATCAATATTAAGAAATTATTAAGATATTTTACACTGTTTTGCCTACTGAGTTTGGCTTTATGTGGGTACTAGGGAATCAAACCTGGGCCATCAGGCTTTGCAAGCAAGCACTTTTGACTGCTGAGCCATCTCTCCCTTCCTCTCTCAGCTTCTTAAGGACTGGCAGGGGAGTTGCAAGAAAGTTGTGGTTCAAAAATGTTTCTTTCCATGCTTAATTTATCCTTTGTTCCTCCCTACACAGATAAACAGTAGAGAGTTGTCACAGCAAACTCTCCTCGCCCCCAGGGGAAGCCGGTATTTGTGGGCAGTTGCAGAAGGGCAGGTGGGAGGACCACCCTGAGTTTTATTGCAGCTTCTCTGTGACCCAGAGATGGACAGTGACTTGCTCTAGGTAACACAATTTGTCCACGGTGGCAGGGCTGGAGTCCAGGACTCCATCTCTCCTGTCTCCAAGCCTGGTTTGCAAAAGGTATCTCTCTGCAGAAGAAATCCTACGGTCTTGGAAGAGGACCCTACTACATTAAACATGCAAGAGGCAGAGATGTAGCTAATTACTCATGTATTTGATTTTTTTTTTCCTCATTCTGCCACTCAGAATGCTGAGTCTGGCTCTCCATAAGTACAGTCTGTTTCTAAGTGAGCAGGGAGGGGTGGAATCCTTGCAAGTTAAAAGAGGAAAAATCTCAGTGGATATCTTTAGTGAAACATAATTATAATTTAGTTGACATATTTTATATCTCAGTGCTGGTGAGTAAACCTCCCCTGAATAATTCAAATAATAAGTTCTACAGTACCCCCTGGAAAAGTGAGCTGCTCTTTTAAATAATTTTATTCATTTATATTTTTTATTTATTTTGAGAAAGAAAGTATCAGAAAGAGAAAGAGAGAGAGAGAGAGAGAGAGAGAATAGGTAACCCAGGGCCTTCAGCCACTGCAAACCAACTCCAGATGCATGCACCACCTTGTGCATCTGGCTTACGTGGATCCCGGGGAATAGAAGCTGGGTCCTTTGGTTTCACAGGCAAACACCTTAACTGCTATGCCATCTCTCCAGGCCAAGAGTTTCTACTTTTAAAGACATATCGTATGCTAACCAAAGACACATACTACATATCAGAACTTGAGGGGACTTCCTTATCTACTGGCTGTATGGCTTAACTACCCTGTGGCTGAAAGCCACACTCCCCTGGTTATGTCCCTGCCTGCCCTGGGAAAGCAGCACACACTGGTGTAGTCTCCAGCCCAGACCTTCTGTCACATCAGCTTCATAACCTGATCTTGCTCTGGACCATGGAATGTCATGGACATCACATTAGTACTTAAGACAAGTGGAGCCAATCCTGCTACAATCTCCATCTCCAGATCCCCTTGTAGGCTGTTTCCCTAGGGAGGTGTCTTGGCACTTCACAACTTCCTCTCCAGGGAAGGCTTGCCAACAACTTGCCTCTGCTTGGAATTCTACAACAAAGAGACTGAGGACTTTCTCTGAAAAACAAGTCAGTTCTTTAACATTGGAGGACTCCTGAGAAATCTTTGGGGGAACAGTTGTAGTTTAAAATCCAGGAAAACATTCAAGATCCTAAGCCCAGGTTCTTGCACATATTATGGAATTTTCATACCTGGGTTTTGTTCTTTTAAAAACACCTGAAATCTGGTTAAAAACTAGTCCCCCTAGCCAAACAAAGAAAATTAAAACAAAAAAAAAAAACAAAAAAAACACTTCACACATACAAAGACACATTCAGCACTAATTCTCTGGCACTGAAGAGAACTGAGTTATCCATTCAAGTCCAAGTCCTAGTTCCCATGGACTGCTCAGCACAGACCTCATGACTGCCAATCACAGGCAAAGCATGGGCCACTTTTAGGCTCCAGTCAGGTGGATGTAGGTGGGTGAAAATGTAAACAGCCCTCTACTTTCACAGAAGCAAATGTGGTTCATTCGTCCTGGCTCCTAGTCAAGCTACAGTGTTCAGAAATCAGCTCTTATGAACTCTGTTTTTAAATAAGACTTGAAAAGTCTGGGCCATTGTAGTAATTCTCTGTTGTCTGCATTATGAGCTCCAACTGTAGGGTCTCAGGACAGAAAAGTGTTGGAAAGAGATCAACTGCATCCAAACCAGGACAGGAAAAGGAAAAAGGCTAGGAGTGGGGAAACCACCTTTTGGGTATAAAAAATTCCTTTGGGGTGTGGTGGTACACACCTATAATCCCACTACTTGGGAGGCAGAGGTAAGAGAACTGCCACAAGTTCGAGGCCACCATGAAACTACTGAGTGAATTCCAGGTCAGCCTGGGCTGCAACAAGATCCCACCTTGAAAAGCCAAAAGAAGAAAAAAATTCCTTTGAAGCCCATATGATAATAATACTGTGAGAGATTATAATGTATTATGTGTTCAAGAAATATTGCTTTTACAAGAAGAATCCCTTGTTTAAAGAGAAGTAATAACAGACTCTCCCATTAAAGGGGTTGTAAAGTACATTCATTCATTTATTCACTCTCTCCCTCACTGAGTATGCGCAGAGCCTGTGAAAGAGGGATTTTCCTCCATGCGAGAAAGATGAGGGGGTCTGGGCCCCAGCACTGTGTGGTGTGGCCTCCTAGGTTCTCTCTCCAGTGATCTGGCAGAATGAAGGAGAAGCTCAGCCTTAAGGCTACTTCAGTATTGGTTCTTAAGCCTGAGGTACTGACGGACTTTATGGATTTCTCCGAAAGGCCAGGGGCTCCTGAGGAGAGGAAAGAGGGGTTGAGGCTGGCAGTCTCCCCATTGGCTATGGGAGGCCTTTGCTGTAACTTTGTTTTTCTTAGTTATTTCTAGAGTCCCAGCAACTTTTAAGTGTTGGGCTATTTTTTTTTTTTCTATTTTACTGATAAACTTAAGCTGACAGGTAAGTAACTTGTCCAAGGTACCATAATGAGCTTTGCTGGGACCCTAAGCAGTATTGAGTGTGGGTCATTTCCTAGGGAGTCCTACAACCCACAAGCAACAGAAGCGCCCCCTAGGGACAGGTGAGAGACACAGCAGAGCCTGCCCTGGACCTCTTGAGCAGGAACCTGCCTTTCAATCAGATTCCAGGGTGACTTACAGGGGCTATAATGTTTCAGAGGCTCTGCGCTGAGCCACTCTGGGGTGCATAAACCCCAAAGCGAAAAAATAAAATACACAACCATTTATTGGGTATGAATTCAAAGTATGTCTGTGTCAGATTCTTGCAGGCCAGAAGGAACTGGACACTGGAAGGTGAGAGGCCCTTTGGGAGAAGTAATATAGCCCTGAGGCATTCCATTTAATCCCTAAGGACTAAGATTGGGGGTGTGGCTTCTTCTTGCAAGGCTGACGTTGGGTTCTTGGCATTGTGTGGCAGTCATGGGGGCCACTTGTCTCCACAGGGCATCAGAGCAAACAGGCCTGCTCCCCACAACATCCCTGTTTGGACTGGATGCCCTGAGGCTGAGCAGGATGCCATGGGGTCACAGGCACTGCATTCGTCCAACCAGAAGGGCCACGGGGGAACGTGAGAGAGCAGGAGCCATAGTATGGTGAGGGAATGATGGGCTGGTGGAAGCTGGGTGCCCCATCAGTGACTACTGAAAGCTGGCTTCTCAATAGCCAGCAGCATCCATCAACTAGCAGTGTCGGGGCTCCCCTCTTCACCCTGATTCAGAGCAAGAGCAATTAACATAATTACCTCCTCCAAACCCATTCACTTAGATCTTTTTCTCTACTTATTTATACCTACTTAGTTTCTCATCAGACTTAACATTAATTTGTGTTAATAATAGATTCTCAATAGCCGTCATTAATGGCAACACAACTACTTGTTTTCCATTTAAGAAATAACATTTTATGATTTTCAAAGGACTCTATATTGTCCTCGTGTTCCCTCAGTCTCAGAGGATAAGTGGGTGACTGGTCCATGTCTTTTTACAAATGAAGGAAAGAAGACTTAAAAGTGTGATTACTCTGAGAGGCAGCTTTCGGAATGTGGAGTCTGGAACCAGAGCCCAGTGCTCCTGAGTGATATTTCTTCTGGCTGACTTTGTGAGCTTATATAGCAAACATGGAAAAAAAAAACAAAAAACAAAACAAACTAGTAGCAACACAGCACCAACTCTCAAGGGCAGGCAAAGAAGAGAACAGACCCAACACTGAGTTAAGAGCACATCCCCTAACTTCTCACCCTCTACCATGGAGTTCTGACTGCAGAGTCGCCTTGAGTGGTTTGCTGTGTTTGACCCCATGGCAGGCCTGCTCATAACAACGAGAAAGTCTCTCTCTCCCTTGCAGAGCGCCCAAGTATGTTTTGATTTTTCAAACATGCTTTTCTTCTGTCATCATATGTAAGTGTGTGTACTCTATTACTTAGTTTTCCCAAGTATCAAATATTTTCTGAGGGCTGGAGAGATTGCTTAGTGGTTAAGCGCTTGCCTGTGAAGCCTAAGGACCCCGGTTCGAGGCTTGGTTCCCCAGGTCCCACGTTAGCCAGATGCACAAGGGGACGCACGCGTCTGGAGTTCGTTTGCAGAGGCTGGAAGCCCTGGTGCGCCCATTCTCTCTCTCTCCCTCTATCTGTCTTTCTCTTTGTGTCTGTCGCTCTCAAATAAATAAATAAATAATTAAAAAAATATTTTCTGAGTTCTCAAACACTTACTAGCAAGCCTAGTGTTTGGGCAAGCTGCTGAGGTTTAATGAGAAGAAATGTCCATGTTTTCCCTGGTGGGTCCTAGAGGACGTTGGTGTCTAGAATCCTGGAGGCTCACAAGCTGACCCTGAATCGCCAAGCTTGCTCTTGAAGACCTGATTTGAGCTTCCATAGCCTCTCACAAAGTACCCTGACTTCCAACCTTGTCTGCCTTCTCCTCAGTGAGAACCTTCACGTTTCTTTGTTTCTTTCATTTTTTAACCTTTGGATCTTTTGCCAATTAAACACTCAGAGAAATATTTGACTCTGCCATCTGTGTTCCACAACCAAGGGCAGTTCTGCCAGTGAGCGGAGCCACCACTCAAAGATCAGCCCTGCTATCTTCCACTGATCCGCAAGCATTCTGGGCCATGAACACAACTCAGCAAACAGCTGGGTCTCTGTTGCTTGGGTTATAGGTCTCAGCTCAGAAAAAGGAGGAAAAAAATTCCCAAGCTAAAGGCGTCCTCCCACTTCCTCGGTTGACCGTGTAATTACAAGGTCCAATCAAGCTAATTGCACATTAGAGACCTTGAAGACATTAGGTAATTAAAGGCTACCTCACCACTGAATTCCAGAAAGGTACATTGCTTTTGTTGCTATCAGTAGATGGGGCTGTGAGTCATGCATGAAGAGGCAAAGCTGGAGACCAGCTGACTATAAGGGCTTAACATTGGGCTGAAGAAGTGGCAAGCTTTATTAGTTGGATTGTGTGTGTGTGTGTGTGTGTGTGTGTGTGTGATTTTTTTCACCAACATAACCACATAAACCAGTTTTCCTCATTAAATTATATAGCTGGTTAGAGCTCTGTTAAGACTAAACAAGGAAAAAGCAAGTAGTATAGTGATTCTAAAAAGAATGTTACCACTTTGGCATAATCAATTACTTAGTTTACTGTGTGCCCACAGTTCCAGGGGGTAAAATGTCAGTGCTGGAGACTCCAAAGATGTCCTCATATAATCTTGGGATTTTTTTTAAATGAAAAATGTAACCAAAGACAAAAGGAAATGTCTCCAGAAGTGCTTATAGTTGGTCTGAGATATTGAGCTCAAGGCTTCCTTGCAGTGTACAGAGGTGGTGACCTCAGCCAGTGTGGTAGTGATGATTTGTTCTCATGTATCCACTTTTGCTATTCTTAGGGGCATCCCAAAGGATAAAAGAGAAGAGGTGCAGAGGTGCCTTGAGGCAATTCTTACTGGAGAGACCAGATTAGTACACAATAAATAATTGTTGCATCTTTGTTATTCTTTTTTTGTTTGTTTGTTTTGAGGTAGGGTTTCGCTCTAGCCCAAGCTGACCTGGAATTCACTCTTTAGTCTCAGGGTGACCTTGAACTCATGGTGATCCTCCTACCTTTGCCTCCTGAGTACTGGGATTAAAGGCGTGTGCCACCACGCCCAGCTACATCTTTGTTATTCTTGACTCAGCCAAATAATGTGTCTTATGAGGGTAAAATGATTTTTTTTTAATTCAGAAAATAGAAGCTTAAAAAGGAAAATGTAGATAAGGAAGACTTGTTTCTCTGGGCACCTCAGGCCTTGGCACTACCTGGGGCAGGAACATTTGGGCATGGCTGCTTATTGATGCCAGCTGCCTTTGTGGGAAATTGTCCCATCTGGTTAACCAGCTGCTGTCCAGCAGTGGACTTTTAAGAGGCATAACCCAGCATACTTCACCCAGTGGTGAGGTAATTGCCTGTTTTCTCTGAAACATGGTGGAACCCATGCCACATCAATGTACAAGGTAATGTGCCTGGGGCAAATCCGAGGCTGGTGAGAGAGAGAAGCCAGTGGGAAAATATTTTTCCCTTTCACACAAGACCCACTAGTTAACTACGGTAAGTCGATAGCTGTCTTGGAAGACAACTGCTCCCCAGCAGAACCTATCTCTATAATACCCTTTGGCATGTCTTTCATCCCATCTTCCTATGCTTGCTCTCCTTGGTGTTAAGCAGAGCCCCATCCATCAACTTTTGTACCAGGCCTCACCTTAAGGGTACTTAGAATAGGACAGAACGTGATAAACTTTGGTGCATGAGGCTCGTGCCCAAAACATATACCCAAAGTACTGAGAATCTTTTATGGAGGAAGCACACTATTGGTTCTAAACTTTACAGCAGCCAACACAAAGAGGAACTTTGGTAAGCTACACATCATATATCCATAAAATGAGCTAAAAAGTAACACAGCTTTTCCTTGTTTGGAGTATAGACTGCAATCTGTCTGTGAGTCATCAAAAGAGGGTCCTCTGTGGTACAAAAACCATTCTCAACATTAATCCATTTACTCATGCATTTTGGGAACTGATTCTCCTAACACTCTGCAATGGGGTCAGAAAGGTTAATCAAGGTGTATCTCTGCAAGAGGAGGTTTTAAGAGACTAAGTTAAGGGGCCAGGTAACTTAGGACAAGCCATTTCAACTCCATGCTCTGCAGGTCTCCCATCTACGACAGCTGCAGTGGTTCTTATTGACAGACTGCCATGATGGTTAAAAGAGTGCGCCTAAAGATGTACACACAACTGAAATAGTGGCATATAAGCAATGGGGGCAAGCAGCTGCTGTATGATTGGATATGAGGCCTTCTCAGTGGGAGGAAATTCATATCTGGTACTGAGAACCAAATCAGAAACCTATGGCTTGTAAGGTCATAGACCCTGGAGGAGAAAGGGCCCAGTGGGCAGACATTTTTCTCTTTCACATCATAGTTAATTATTGCTTGTTGATAAGTGATTTAGAAGGCTTCCTCCCAAGCAGAGCCTAGCACTAGACTTTTCTTTCTTTCTTTTTTTTATTGACAACTTCCATAATTATAAACAAATAACCCATGGTAATTCCCTTCCTCACCCCACCTTCCCCTTTGAAACTCCACTTTCCATCATATACCCGCCCCCTCTCAATCATTCTTTCTTTTCTTTTGATGTCATCATCTTTTTCCTTCTATTATAATAGTTTTGTGTAGGTAGTGTCAGGCACTGCAAGGAAATGGACATCCAGGCCATTTTGTGTCTGGAAGAGCACATTGTAAGAAGCCCTATCCTTCCTTTGGCTCTGACATTCCTTATGCCACCTCTTCCATAATGAACCCTAAGCCTTGGAAAATGTGATAGAGATATGTTAGTACTGAGCACTCCTCTGTCACTTCTTCTCAGCACCATAGTGCCTTCTGAGTCATCACAAGGTCACTGCCATCTGAAAAGAGAAGTTTCTCTAACCAAAAGTGAGAGGAGCATTAATATGAGTGAGAACATTAAGAGAAGTGCTTGCTGGGCAGTTTGGTGAGCATAGTATATACATTTAGCAAAACACCAGCAGATGTTACACCCTTAGGACTCATGACTACCCCTGTTGTAGGCTTTTAGTATCAGGGATGTATTCCTTCCCATGGAGCAGGCCTCCAGTCCAATTATAGAATGGTTGGTTTTCCTCATAACAGACATGCCACTATTGTACCCATTTGCTCATTTTGCTTGGCTGGCCAAATTTGAGGCTTTCAGTGTCCAGTGTTGAGTATCTCCAGTGGTGATTTCTGTCTCTTTCATTGAACTGCTTGCAACATAGCTTTTTCCAGTTTTCTGTTACTTGGTCTACATGGAGGAGGTTTTCAGCTCACCTCCTTTTCTTTTGACCTTGCAGCCCAAGTATGTGGAGTCTTCAGCAATAGGGTCTTACCATCTATTCCTGGTGGGAAACCAAGAGCCTCGGCAATGGCCTGCAATGTTTTGGGAGTGTCAGTAATCTTTCTGGCCAAAAACTCACTGGAAGGTATCCCATCCGTGGCACTGAAAATTTTCTAGTAACAATCTATAACTTCTGAGTATTTCATTGTCCAAATAAGTAGGTTTCCAGGTAATCTTTCATTGTTGTTTGGCTAAAAGGAGAAGTTATGCCCATCACAAAATTTTCTAAATGTCTATTTACCCCCTTTGATCAATGCTGTCTTCACTCTTGTCTGGGGAGTCTGCTTTTTACAGATGGCAGCAAATACTGGGGAGACCCAAGACCCATCAGTACAACAAAACAAAGAAAGACAAATGACTTACATGAGATGAATCATTGCGAGAAAACATTACAGAGCAAGTGACAGATTAAATATTAGTGCTGTTCTCACTGCTAGCCTAGAACCTTCTCTAGGGAGATGGCAGTAGACACTTAGGAGACTCAAAATTTATCAAAGCAAAAAATCAGAGGCTGCTGAGAGCTCATCAGTAAAGGAGACTTACAACACACCCTCCAAGGCTCAGGGAACATTGTGAAAGAGGGGGTGGAAAGATTGTAAGAGCCACAAAGTGGGAATGTGTATTCTAAAGCATTCCCCCCCACCACACACACAGAGACTGAATGATACACAGTGAATACTGATAACCCCACTGAGAAAGGCCTTCAGTGGAGTGGGGCAGGGGAAGGGAACATGAGATAATAACTCAATGATAATATGATCATAATACAGTATGTTCATACGATGAAATTCTCAAACAACAACAAAAAAGAGTGCGCCCACAGCAGATCCTCATGTTAGGAGTGAGGCTTAATGTTTGTTCCTTGGCTTTCTGTCTTCTCTTCTACTTCAGCCCCTGATATGACATTTCAGAAGTTCTTCCAAGTATTTTTTACCCCCCCCCAAACCCACAATATTTAATATAAAGTGGTGGTACATGCAGGTACAGCTCTCAGTGTTGGAATGAAAACGTGAACTTGCTCTTAGCTAGCATGTCTAATGCTACAGTTTTGAGGACAGCACAACTGAGATTGCAAGCAAACCCCATACTGCATGCCAATGACTTCCCACCATCCTAAATAATAACACAGATTTAATTAAACACACTTTTAAAACATCCTTTCAAAGCCGAGTCCCAATCCTCTGTTCCTTTATCAGACTTTCAATTTACTGACTTGAATGTGATTTTTGCTGAAACCTCTGAATGGCAAATCACATTTTCATCCCAGAGTGTCAGAGATAAAGCCATGTGTGAGAATGGAATAATTAAAGGCCAAAAAAGGTAAACCCAAGCTGGGAGTGCAATGGGAAACACGAGCCAGGCAATGATGTTCACAGGCTTCTTTTATTTCCTTTGGCTGATTAAACCAAAGGTCTTGGTTGTAAATTAGAACCTTGTTCTCTTGAAATATTAATCTATGTCTTAGGTTTTAAAAAGTGTATGGCTGATGGTAATAATTTAAACAGTTGAATAATGTCCTTGGCAGAGATGAGTAAGGTCTGTCAGACTCTTGGTGGAATATTCCTGATGTGGTGGAAAGCCCTGCCTCAGAGTATTCATCAGTACCCATCTATGTTCCTTTCTATCCCATTTATCCATCCATCTACTCAGTCACCTCCTTCTCAACCAGCCTACACTTGCAGAGCCCCTACTATGAACTAACTGGGTGCTACTATAAGCACCCCACGAGTACTGAGCGATGAAGTGGGCAGTATGGCATACGGCTCTTCCCTTTACAGAGAGGCAATGCAAACTTACACAAAGAAATAGCTGCAGAATGGAAACCATGGTATCCCATATTGTCATGCATCCCGTCACAGTTCCCTGACCAAAGTGCAAAGCAGACCTTGCTTCCCAGTCAGGGAGGTAAGCAGCAGTGCTTTCCTGAGAGGATAAGGCCAGTTTAAATTTGGTCTGATATTCCAGCACTACATCCACTTAGAAAAAGTGTGTTCAGTGACAGGAATCTTCTGTCAAGAACAGAGGCCATGTGTTCTTTGTAAAATGGAACAGGTTTTACATTTCAATAGCACTTTTGAGTCCTATTCATTTCTTGACTATTGTTCATGTCTAGTGAATGCATGCGCACGTTTCTGTTGGATAGACAGATAGGATGGCCTCAATGGATCGACTTCAGATATTGACAAGTAGTTCCAATGCGTCTGCAGTAGCTTCCATTCCCACAGAGAACAAGGCTTCCAGTGGCTCAGCAATCCTGCCAGATTTTGGTATTGTCTCTTTTTCATTTCTTTATTTTTAGTCATTCTTCAGGATGCTTCAGATAGCTCATTGTGGGCTTAAGAATGACATTTCCCAGATGTCTAATAAAGTTGAACACCTTTTCATATGCTTATTGGCCATGTAGATAGCTCCCTTCATAAAAGTCCTTGTTTTAGCCTTTTGGAAGCCCAGAACTTTTGTCTGATTAATCTGTTTTATTCTTAGGCTCCAAAGAATTCCTGACAGGTAGTTGACACTCAAAGGAAATATTTCTTAAATAAATGAGAAAATTCACATGGCTCTTCTGCTAGCATTTTCTTAACATTTTTCTTTAAATCAACTCACTTAAACTGACAAAATAATTTTAAATCATTTCATAGCTATGAAATCATGTTGTAATGTGCAGGTTACACATTTTCTCATACTCATTAAAATAAATGGGTAGCTATTAAAAATTTTAAAAGTCCATTCATGCATTTCTAATATCTCTCCCTTAATGTCATTGGTGATATGTTAATAACCCCCAAGTTAAATGAATTGTTTCCCTTGAAACATTTAAGTGTTCATAGCATGTCAGCTATGATCAGCTTTTCTGAAAGCAATCCCATGGTGATCATCACCTGGGAATTCAAGAAATGTATCCAGGCAAGGCAGTGGTGTTACAACCCTGGTGATATTTCTAGAAGATGAGGTAAGATAGTCAAGTAGACAAAAGGCTGGAAAGGTGCCAGGTTGAATAGACCCATGGAAACATGGGAGAGACAAATTAACACTTGAGTCTGGATGTGAAGTGATGTACAGTATGTGTTTCAAGATTTTAAGTGAATAAATGTGCTTGCTTCACAGATGACATGACTTTCATGTATTAGGGCCAAATCACTTGCAGGGGTTAAGACTGTGTAAAATCGTATTAAATGAACAGACTTTCAATGTCCTGCTTTCTTGTTCCTAGATAAGTTTTGCAAGACGAAATACAGAAATGTTTGTGGCTAGAGTAATGAAGTGTAATGAGGATGCCTCACTGGCGTGGATTTCTTTTCTTTTTATCAGCCATTAACATGAGTGTCCCTGGCTCGCCAAGGGCCTGTATTGGATATCACATTGGGGCAGGCTAGGCTGTGGGATCTCTGTGAGGTGTGGAGTCTGCCTTTGGTCATGGAGCAGATGATGGTGTCAGCACCCAGCTGCAAGGTTGCTCAGTGAACAAACTTCCCATTACTGAAAGGTGGGAAGTCACAGAATCCTGCTCTTGAAGCCAAGTACCTATCCAGAATATAATCTACATAGACATACCACATCCTGAACTGGTCCTCAGCATCTGACAGCAGGGACGAGAGCCCTTTCCATGTCTCAGCCTCGGATTTCTGAAGTAAGAGATGGTGGGATGCCCCTAGTGTATGCAACAAATGATTCCACCACATTGTATCTTCACTGCCGCTGTGGGGATGAGTATCACACAAAATAGGGGTCTTCCCATTCAGCTCTGACTTCAGGAGTATGGGGTCCTTTCTCCTCACGGAGTCTTTAAAAGCTCCCTCCCGTCTGCATGGAGATGTGGTAATGGGTGTGGATCTAAAATGGTCCATGAGACATCCTGTCAGAAATAGAGGTTGCCAAGTCTTCAGTGCATGGCTGAGCAGTTGACAGAAGCAGTGGCTTAGGAGGAGTTCAATGTTTGATGACTTTAGACTAGGCAATGGCCAGAAACTACGTGAGGATAATTAATGAAGCTCTCAAGGCAGGAAGGAGCAAAGAGGACCCAGAGTAGTCAACATGAGCTGAGAACATCCTATGATGTCAAGCAGGCTTTAGCCAGATGGGCAGGGACCTCTTATAAGGAAGGATCCTCACCAGTCCCTTAATGCAGGGGCCCTGGAGTCAGAAAGCTGCATAGATGCAATGTGTTATATAAATAACACTATACAATAAGTGCTGTTTTATAGGTAGGGAAACTGAGGCACTGTATATTTAGGCCATACAGCTTGTAGTGGCAAAGCTGGGACTGAAGCCCATGAAATCATATTCTAAGATATATGTATTTAACTGAGCCTGGCTAACATTCACACTGAAGACATCAGAAGGCATAGCCTCCAATTTCTATGAAGCTCTAAATTCCAGAATCTTCCAGAGATGATTCAGTCAAGACTTAGATCTAATTTAGAGTAAGAGAAAATCAAAATAATGACAATATTAAAACTGTAATCTAATGATGAGCTAGCGTTAACCAGGTGCTGTAGCAGACAGCTGCACGTTGCTGGGATGAACCTTCAAACCAGGCACAGCTTATGAGAGTGATGGCGTTTATTTGACACTTACAGATCCAGGGAAAGTTCCAGAATGGCGAAAAAGAGAAAACCTACCACTAAAACCAAGAGAGAAAAACAAAAAGCTGGCAGACAAACCACAGGGAACCCAGAGAGGACTCAGACACTTTACATATCTTAGGTTTGCATTTAGATCCACCCCCACACCTTAGAGCTGGACCCTAGAATCTGCCTATAGGGACATCTCCAGCCAGGTAGCTGGAAACCCAAGAACCTTTAATAAAACTCCTGGATCTTATGGGGGTGAGGGGCATCTGTTCAAATGACCATGGGTGTTATTGAAAAGCGCACATACCAGATGCCTACAGAACCTGTTTTGTAGATAAGGACATGGGGATTGGGGGGTTGGGTAATAGTTTCAAGTTCCCTGTGCCATAAGGTTGGCCTGGCAACATGTATACTTAAAGCTTTTTGTTTGAAGCCTATGTTCTTTCTTCTACACACTTTCATCTATCCTCACAAGGCTCTGTACTTTCTCCAAGTACAGTGGTCCTGTTTCCACAGGGGCCTCTGAATGTGGAGCATCATCTGTCCTCAGAGAAAAAGAGGCTGCCTCAGAATGCTCCTGGAAAACCTGTGTCAATTTATGCTTGCCCCTTGCAGCATACCTGGAATGCACCTTTGCTGAACCTTGGGTATTTTAATTAAATCAAAAGCAAAAATTGGGCTGGAGAGATGGCTTAGTGATTAAGGAATTTGCCTGCAAAGCCAAAGGGCCCACATTCAACTCTCCACATCCCATGTAAGCCAGACGCACAAAGGTGAGGCAATCACACATGCCCACTAGGTGGCACTAATATCTGGAGTTTGATTTCATTGGTGGAGGCCCTGGTGCACCAATTCTCTCTCTCTCTCTCTCTCTCTCTCTCTCTCCCTCCCTCACTTTCCCTCTAAAAATAAAATAAAATAAAATAAAATAAAATAAAATAAAATAAAATAAAATAAAATAAAATAAAATAAAAACAAAAATCAACTTTGTGCCTTATTTGTCAAAAATGGTTTCCTTAACTTTGTAATTTTTTTTTTCTGTTGCAAACTTCTGCTTCTGGCCTGGGTTCCTATAGACTCACTATCTATACCAAGACCCAAAACGTCTATGGCAAGGGCTTAGACTCAGATCAGATCTAAATTCTTCTGTTTTTTGGTCAGTCATATTTAAGTTCTCCAACTACATTTGGACTGTGGGGTACTGATGCCTAGAAGGATGAGCTGAGACCCTGAGATAAAGCTGTATCAAGTTCACAGCAGGGGACCAGCCTATGAACAGTTTGACTTCCTACAACCCTCCTCCTCTTCATGAGATTGCATTAGTGTTCTTCAGAGTCATGATAGTGTCGATCACATCCTATGTCCTTAGAGTGGGTCAGTATGTGGTAGGTGTTTAAAACTTGCCAGGTCCAGGCTGGAGAGATGGTTTAGTGTTTAAGTGCTTGCTTGTGAAGCCCAAGGACCCCAGTTCGGGGCTCGATTTCCCAGGACCCACGTTAGCCAGATGCACAAGGGGGCGCATGCATCTGGAGTTCGTATGCAGTGGCTGGAAGCCATGATGTGCCCATTCTCTCTCTGCCTCTTTCTCTGTCTGTCGCACTCAAATAAATAAAAATAAACAAAAAAAAATTGAAAAAAAGTGTTATGTTTCTAAAATCCTTTAAAATCTATATATTCCTCCTATATCTATTTATTTATTTATTTACTTTTGTAATTCACCTGTCAAAGAGCTCAGGTCATGTGACCAGTGGACTTTCTCGGTGTGGATTTCATTATTTGTATACTTAGATTTCATTCAAAATGTTCCTCTGGCCCTCTCTTCAATCCAAGCTCACCTTGCACATTAGTGCCACCAAGCTCAGAACCAACTAATTGTTTAAGAAACTACTTTTTTTTTTAGTGAAAATGGTATTTTATGACCAAATCTGTACAATAAGAGCAAGGACCTGTGAGAATTCTGGGTACCACTATAGGTTCTATTCTTCCCAGATCATGAACTCTAGTGCATGAAGTGTGCACTGGGTTAATGCTTACTCCACCTGTGGTATCTACTCACTATCACCTACCAATCCCCTCTCTGCCTGCCTGCCTGTCTATCATCTATCTACCTATCTATCTATCTATCTATCTATCTACCTACCTACCTACCTATCATCTATCTGCCTACCAACTATCTCCATCTATCTATATGTATCATCTACCTCCCTACCTATCATCCATCACCTGTCATTTTTATTTATCCATCATCTATCCATTCTTTACCCACCAACCTACCACCTACCTATGCATCTTTTGCCATGGCCAATGAATGCCTTGTCCAGATTTATGTGCTATCTGGGGAATTCAATCTGGATTAGCAGGCTTTGCAAGCAAGTGCCTTTAACTGCTGAATCATCTTCCCAACTATCTATCTATCTATCTATCTATCTATCTATCTATCTATCTATCTATCATCTATCTATCTACCCACCCATCTATCTATCTACCTACCTACCTACTACTCAGCTATTACCTTCCATCTATCCACCTACCTAACAACCTATTTGCAAGTGTGCATGTATATTATGGCACTGGCCCAACAAAACACTTCCATGAGTCAAATGCCCTGCCGTCCCTATCTCATTAATCTTTTTTCACATTATTTCATCAAATCTTCATAAGCAACCATGATACATATATAATTATCTTCATCTTACAGCTGAGGAAACTGAGTCTTAGAGAAGTAAATGATATACCTAAGATCACACTGGTGACAAAAGTCAGAACAGATCTGATAAATTGAAATCTGAGAGACTTCGAAGGCCTTTCACTTAACGGATTTCTATCCCTGAAATATAAATTTGTTTAAAATTTGGTATTGTTCAAGACTTTTGAATAACTAAATAGATATGGTATTAAGAGGCGGTATGTAAACACAGCTTATTTCTTATTCTGCCCACACTAAAGAATTCTTTTTTAACTTTTGGATACCTTTATGCTAGTTGTGGCAGGGGAATATTTTTAGTATTCTAGAACAAACCCAAAGGTACATTTTAACTCTTGGCTTAAAAGGCTCACTTTATTCATATGTTTATAGATGAAAAAAAAAGGGGGGGTTATCAGAAAAATTTTTAAGTGATTCAAGTCCCGATTCACGATTCACATTTATGTTCCAACCATGGGCTCATATTTGAAGTCTAGATAATAGATAAGAGTTTACCTTTGCTTTGTGTTCAAATAGCTGTGGCTTCATTGTCCCCTGTATTTGAAACAGTAATAAAACCTTTGACACAGTGGCATTTGATGGGACTATGCAGCCGTTTTCAAAGAAGAGGACAGAGGCTGATCCCAAGCTCTTAGTTTCCAGGGCAACCTCACAGAAAGACAAGGGGAAGACCAGGAGGCAGAGGTTAGACTGTCCTCCTGGGTTAGGGAGCCACTTCCTAGGGAAGAGGAGACAGGCATGTAGAATCATGCAGACAATACATGGATGGCTCTAGCATGGTTCTGTGTCTTTATCTTTGGATATTAGAGTAAGGATGATGTTAAAACAAATACCACCTGTCCCCCACTAATAAAGAAGTAGGAAGGCCAAACTAAGGCTGTATCTTTACTTAGGTTATTATAAGGAAATTCACTGGAAAACCCCACAGTGTTGTTTTTAGAAGATAGTATAGCCCCTGATAGGAAAATGAGCAAAATAACCTGGATGTGAGACATGGGGATATGGAGTAATTTCCAAATAAATATGGGAAATTGATGATGCAAATGAGGGTTAATGTCTGAGTTCATTATAGATATTATTCTGCATGAACACTTGGAATTTTCCCTTTCACACTTACAATGTATGGCTGATCCCATTAAATTTTCAGAACACATTATGCATTTGCGCTCATGACCAGCACAGACTGTTTGGATAAATAGTGGCCATCCTATACATAAAGGGATAAAGTACACCTACTCCACTCCAGGCAGTGCTGTTCCTTTGGGACCTTAGCAGGTGTTCACCTCCAGGCAAATATTATATCACTGTGTGATATGGCCATAAAAGCTCTATATTATGCCTTCCCGGGTTGCTCTCCAATTTTCTTACAGTCACATAATTAGTGCTACTGCTATTTTCTCAGACCCAGCCCTTAGGGTTATCTCTTGAGGCACTCTTCCATCCTGTTTTATGACAAATAGGCAACTCAATGTTCTTAAACAGTATGCCTGGTTTATAATCCAAGGTGTGGAGGTGAGATTGGACCCTTCATCATTAGTGCCATCTGCAGAAATTCCAGGTTCAGTTTCTGCCTTGCTAGTTGTTACCCACAACCATGAGCAGTGCTTTGCCATATCACCACCTTTTGTTTGTCTGCTCCAAGAAACTATGGCCTCCTAAACTTAGGAGTTTTTCCATTAGTAGTACTTTGATCTCACAGTGTTTAACTTTATGTAAACTTTATTTAGTGTGCATCTCCACATGATCACAGCATATTTATACTTGGCCTTATAACACTTCACAGAAAACACAAGAGCCTTTCATCATTCTAACAACACTTCCACTATTATTTCTTTTGTTCTCGTCTTCCTTTACATCTACCTACATTATATTCCCCACATCTCACTGTTATAATCATTGCTCTTACACTGTGGTCATTTAAAAAAATGAAGACAGAAGAAAATATAGTCCTTTATACACATAGTCACCATTTCCAGAGTTCTTCCTCTGTATTTATTTTTTTAATTCTGGTACCATTTCCTTTCTACTTGGAGAACTTTAAAAAATATATATCACATTTATTTATTTTACAGAGGAAGGGGTGGGGGGGAAGAATAGGCATGTCAGGGTCTCTATCCATTGCAAATGAATTCAAAATGTATGTGCTACCTTGTGCATCTGGCTGATGTGGGTACTGAGGAATTAAACCTGGGTCCTTAGACTTTGCAGGCAAACGTCTTTAACTGCTAAGCCACCTCTCCAGTCCTACTAGAAGGACTTGTATTTATCTTTTCTTTGCTGTTTTGTTTCTGAAGTTTTTAGTAAAATGTTAGTTGTTACTTAATGTTGTTTTATTCCCACCTGTGATATATCATTTTTTTTTTCTGGGTGATTTTAAGATTTAATCTTTATGTTTGATATTCAGCAGTCTGGGGACAATATGTCTAAATGTTTCTATTCCATTATTCAACTGGCCCTTGCTAGTCTTATCCAGTCTTTAAAATGATGCTTTACAGCAAGTTTGAATTTTTTTCACTATCACTTAATTTTTTTATGTTACTTCTGAGCCCATCTATTTACTTTGGATAGTGTATTTCCATTATAGATTTACATTTTCTCTGTTCCTCTGTTCAGTTCATGGCAAACTTCATGTGTGTGTGTGTGCAAGAACAAACATGTGTCTATGATATGCATGATGTTTGTTGTATGTATGAGGTGAAGGCATGTGTACTTGCAGAAGCATATGGCTCAGGGGTCTACATATGGAAGCCAAGGAGGCCACTGAGTGCCACTGAGTGTCCTCCTCTATCACTCCTCCACGAATCTCCTTCAGATAGGGCCTCTACTGAACTGGCTGACCAGTAAGCCCCGGCAATCCTCCCATTCGTACCCCATTAACACTGGGTTTACAGATATGTGCAACCACGCTTAGCTCCTTACATGTGTGTTAACGATCAAACTCAAGGCCTCATACTTTGACAGAAAGCATACTTACCTGCTGAGCCATCCCTCTAGCCCCCAACTTTACTTTAAAATATATTTAATTTTGCTGCCTTAATATCCTAATATTTGTGTCATGTCAATGTCTGTTCCTCTTAAAAGATTTTTACTTTGGAACTTAGTGCACATTTTCCTGAACAGCCTCACGTGTTGTTGATTAAGCCTCATACTCAATCCCCAGCTGGTGGAGCCTTCGGGAGGGTAAGATTTGCTGAAAAACGTGTATCACTGGCAACAGACCCTGAAGTTTATTAGATCAGCTCCAAGCCCAGTACTTAGACTAGTTCCTCCCAGATATGTGACAAGATATGATGCCTGGCCACATGTCATGATGAAACTTCCCACTGAGACTATAAGCCCAAATAAACCATTTCCTCCCATAAGCTACCTCTGATTTCCCAGCAACTAGAAAGGGAGAAAACTCAGTAGTAGAGGCCAGTATGATAGAAAGGGGATATAAAGGTAATAGAAACGGAGAGAGGGGGGACTTAATAGGATGGTATTGTATATATGCAAGTCGAAGAACAGATTAATGGGGCTGAAAAGGCCTAAGTGAGGTCAGGGGAAGAGATTGAGTAAAGGAAAGGTAGAGGGAGGGCTAATCAAAATCTAAGAGGATATAAATAAGTCATATGGAAACCAATGTTTTTGGACAATGGAACACACAGGAGCCATAGGTTGTTACTAGAAAATTTTCAAGCCATTGATGAGACCCTTGGTTTCCCACGAGGAATATATGGTAAGACCCTATTGCTGAAGACTCCATATACTTGGGATGCAAGGTCACTGAGAAATCCTGCTAAAGCTGAGCTGAAAACCTCCTCCATGTAGAACAGATGACAGAAAGCTGAAAAAAGCTATGCTGCATGCAGTTCAAAGGGTGAGAGAGAAATCATCAGTGAAGATACTCATCAGTGGACACTGCAAGCTTTATATATGGCCAGCCAGGCCAAATGAGCCAACAGGTGCAATAGTAGCATGTTGGTTATGGGGGAAACCAACTGCCCTCTAATTGAACTGGAGGGCTGTTCCATGGGAGGGAATACATCCCTGATTATGAAAACCTACAATAGGGGAAGTCATGAGCCCTAAGGGTGTAACATCTGCTACTGTCTGGCTAAATGTATATACTATGCTCACTAAAGTGCCCAGTAAGTACCTCTCACTTTTAGTTAGAGAAACTTCTCTTTTCAGATGACAATGACCTTGGGATGAGTCAAAAGGCACCACGGTGCTGAGAAGAAGTGACAAAGGAATGCTCTGCACTGAAATATCTTAATCACACCTTCCAAGGCTCAGGGTCCATTGAGGAAGAGGTGATAGAAAGAATGTAAGAGCCAAAGGAAGGGTAGGACTCCTTACAACGTGCTCCTCCAGACACAAAATAGCCTGGATATCCATGAAATCACAGTGCCTGACAATACCTATACAAGGCCATCATAATATGAGGAAAAGATCATGACATCAAAATAAAAGAGGGACTGATTGAGAGAGGGAGGGGATATGATGGAGAGTGGAGTTTCAAAGGGGAAAGTGTGGGAGAGAGGGAATTACCATGGGATATGGTTTACAATTATGGAAGTTGTCAATTAAAAAAATGTAACTCCAGCCAAAAATTGGCACTGAGAAGGGAAGTCACTTCAGCACTAACATTGGCCATGTAGTTTTTGGTCTGTTGGAACTAGTTTGCATGAGGAATCTGTAAGGATTTGTAATTTTGGATTAGAGACGCATGGCAATGCTATAAGCAGGTCTTGGTAGGCCATTCTGGTAAGTGTTTGAAAGACCTAAATGCAAAGAGAACTGTGTTGTGGAAGCTTGACCTATGAGGTTTCAGAGGGGGGAAACAGACTTTGCTGGGAACTAAGATAGAAGCTCCATCCTTCCTGTGTCCTGAAAATGTAAACAAAGTTGAATTTGAAAGCAATGGACTGGTGTTTTTGGCAGAGTATATATGAGATTTGGATTCAGGCAGAGACTACAACAGCTTCAGCTGCAATTGTTTGGGAGATTACCACCATTGAGGATGGGCCAGCTGCTCTGCAGTAAGACAACAGATGGAATGCTATTTTGAAAAAAGGGTGATGAAGAAATAATGCTGAAGGAGTTTCCTACTCCTCAAAGTCATCTCTATTCCTTCTCTATCCGGTAGACTTCCTGGTTCTGGTTTAGGAAGTATGACAGTTACAGAATACAGGGTCACAGAGTGCAACAAGAGAAAGTGGGAAAGCAGGGTGGAGTTCCTGCATGGAGACCCTGCAAGACCATGGGACAGAGCTGTAAGGATGAACCACAGGTTGTGCTTGAGACCCTAGGATTTATTTTTTAAGATGCCAGGTCTAAGAGATGTCTTCTAAGGAAAACTTCTGAGTCTAGTTTAGGTGAATCTTCCAAGGGGCAGATTTTTGAACCCAAAGGTTTGTGTGTGTGTGTGTGTGTGTGTGTGTGTGTGTGTGTGTCCCACTTGCTGAACATGGAGCTGCAGGAATTGATGTTTGCCTTGTTTGTTTCACAATCTTGCATTTCTCTAATCTCTCCTTGCTATGCACAATTCCTCCTCTTTGAAATGGAAATGTTTACTCTGTGCTATTATATGTTGGAAGTATATAACTTGTGTTTTGATTTTACAGGGTTCACAATTTAGAGACTGCCTTGGGTTTCAAAAGAGTCTCTGGACTTTTGACTTTTGAATGCTATTGGGGTTGGTAGACTTTAAAGTTGGATCGAATACATTTTTCATCACAATATGCTAGTCTATAGGGTGTAAAGCCAGGATGTGGTAGTTTGAATGCAAAGTGGCCAACATAGCCTCACGTGTTTGCGATTAACCTTGTAGTCAATCACCAGCTGATAGAGCCTTAGGTAGGTGGAGCCCTGCTTGAAGGCGGTATGCTACTGGGGGCGGGCCTCATGATTGACTGGCCCAGCTTCCACCCCAGTGCTTCCATTACTTCCACTCAGATAGGTGACAAGATATGATGCTCGGCCTCTGATCTGACATACAATAATGAAATTTCCCCTAGAGAATGTAAGTTTTCTTCCATAAAGTGCTTCTGATTGGGTATTTTGCCCCAGCAATGAGAGGTTACCGCTACAATGGCACACTGAACACTTGAGATGCTGCTCTGGATTCTGTTGCTGCTCTGTGAGAGTGCTGACTTAAGTTCCTGGAGATCTTGCACTAGTAGCTGTCTGCTTGCTTGTGTTTACCTCTGGTCCTAGGTCAGTCGGTAGTCCTGGCACATACTCAGTGATCCTCAAGTATGTCCCTCTGGCATTCCCCTGGAAAACCTTCATGTTTGCCCGGCCTTTCTTACTTGGAAGAATTCCATTCATTTGCAGTGCACAGTGGCTATCACATATGCTCTGTTTTTTTCTTATTTTCTAGTGTTATGTTTTACTGGGTTCTTGTACTTCCCCCCTCAGATACAGATCACAGGGTAGGTGAACAACTGAAAGATCTTAAGAGAGCATGTGTTCAGATTTTCAGCTCCCTTCCTGCCTCCCTATCACTTGTTACTTACCTTTCCAATTTCTAGTAACCCTGGCATTGCTCAACAGCTTTAACACTTCAAGCTGAGAGAACATAGCCATCTGTCTCCACTCCGTCCCTTCTATCCAATTTTCCTTTGTCTCTATTTATAACACCTTCATTCAGGTCTGATCACACATCATGACATTCACTCATTGTCAGTATACAACTCAGTGGTTTTAATAAACGTATAGCATTGTGCAATCATCAGCTAATCCAGTTTTAGAACATGTCTATCCCCAAATAATGTATGCATGTCCCTCTGCAGTTGCTTTTCACTCTTAGCCCAGGCCTTAGGCAGCACAGAGCAGCTTTTCTATTCTAAAGAATTGCCTTTCATAGACATTCCAGGCAAAGGAAGTAATCACACGTGTACTTTTTGTCTTAGTGCTTTTACACAGCACACTGTTTCCAAGGCTCATCCATTGTTGTATGAATCAGTTGTTCATTTCTTCTTTATTGCTGAATGCCATTTGCTGAACAGATATATCAAAAGCTGTGTCAAATACACCTTAGGATTTTTGCAGGGAGGAAGGGTCTTCTTTTTCAGTGCTCCTCAGAAGATAAATAATAACCAAACTGGTATTTCTATGTAGTTTTGGAATTACAGTATAGAAGATCAGATTATGGTATTCAGATATATTTAGACAATTAAGACATGTTTATTGAACACATTTGGGTTAGAGACTGTTAAAGATTAAAGAATCAAATATGATGTGACATCCTCATGTTGTAAAGAAAGTAAACTGATGTAAGTGTGGGAAATATTAAAATAAAAGTCTTTTCAACTCCTTCTTTTCATAGAGGGAAAGTTAGTTGTCAATAGTGCAGGGAGTCAGAGGAATGCTAACAATGTGGTCCTTGACTGCAGGATTGAAGGAGTAACAGGTAAATTAGCCAGCTAGATAGTGGTGATGACTTGCCATCCATAACACATTGTCCATTATTCTTCCAAGCTAGGCAGATTGGTTCACATGTACTTTGCTCTTGGGAATTGTATATCAACAAACCATTTCTGTGGGTTTCTGCTTAGATCAACAGTTAAAGATATATGTGAAGGCTTGGTGGATACCAATTTCTGCCAAACTAGGCAAATCTCAACAAAATAGAAACATGATAGTAAACAACATGGGGCCTTGGACAATGGATAACTTTGCCCAACACTTCAGTCATGCTGATTCATGTTTCAGAATGCCAACTTCAGGATTGATAGAATCAAGATTTGCCTACAGATGTAAGCCAGATGCACAAGGTATACATGAATCTGAGATTCATTTGTAGTGGCTAGAGTCTGGTCTGTCCATTCTCTCTCTCCTCTCTTTCTCTCTCAAATAAGTAGAATATTTTTAAAGTAATTCTCTGGAACACACATACTGTGTGTGTGTGTGTGTGTGTGTGTGTGTGTGTGTGTGTATTTAATGCATTTAAATAAAGTTTTCAGACTAGGATCCATAGTCTTTCAGTTTTACTTTTTATCTAACAGGATGCCATTCTTGAACTCAAGGCCACAAGGAGTTAATACAACCACAAGGCACATTTGTCTTTTGACTTCTACTTCTGTTTCCTTAAGAAAGCTACCATCTTCTGAGTAACCAAGAGATGCAATAGCTGCTTCATAATGAGGCCTTGCTTCCTTCTAAATATGCACTGATTGTCAAGGTGATGGAGGAGGTTCATTATTTAGAGGCATAATTAAAGGGCACTTCCTTTAGCTAAACTAATGAGCAGTAAGTGCAGCAATATTTGCATGTTTAGACATTAAGGATGGAAACAGATGACTCGTAGGAGATTGGTAGGAAGCAGGGAAGGTAGAACAAATTAATCTCACTGCTGGGCCTCCAGAGTTACTGCTTTTCAAGACTTCCTCATAGGACAGGTCCTGCAAAGTTGGCTCCACTGCCCTCTCTTGTTTCATGGGATGAATGGCTGTTTCATCACTATATCTCAGGAACTGATCTTTGCCTCAAAAAAAAAAAAAGCTCAGTATGATTGCTGAGGAGCTGAACTTAGAACATGATTCGAGGTGGACTTCCATGCTCTTGGCTGGATGCTTGAGTATTGGCATAGATATTGGCTCATCTGGCTACCTTGTACATTCATTAAGGTTTCAAATTCTCCCATCTCAAGAATGGCACCTTTTTATCCTCTTGGGGGATGTACACTTGAGGTCATGTTCAAGTTCTTCCATTTGTGAGATAAGAGCCATAAGTACCTTGTTGATGGTTCTAAGTTTCATTGCATAGGGACTTTTCAGGGACCAGTGGCTTCACCTCAGGTCCCTTAAGAGGTTAGCATTAGAAATGGCTATTTTGTATTAAGATTCGACTTTGTCCAATTTTTCATACGATGAAAGCAAATATCTGGGTTCCATGCCAAGGAACCATCTCTTTCCCTTCCCACTGGTACCAATGTCTGAAAGAAACAAAAAAGGTGGGAGTATGCCTCAGCCAAGGCTGTGACAGAACCCAGGCCGTCTCCATTGGGCCCACCACCCAAGGCTCCAGCATCGTAATTCATTGACTGAAAGGTTATTTGATTTACTGAACATTTTAATTGTGTTGACATTATTTCCAGTTTGAAAGGTAAAACAACATTCTGTTAAATGTTGACTCATTTCCTTCTTTTTTCTCACTATTGTTCAATATGTAATGAAGGCCATCTACTGAAAACATACATTCATTGCCCAAAGAAAATTTGAAAAACACCCCCTTAAGGAATGAAGGAAATATGCCCAAACGCTGTGAAACCAGTTCTTTAAGCAAATGGCTTGGGATGGACTGATGAGGCCATGAAGACCCTCAGGTGACCTGTGGAGATGATGCTCATGGAAGACACAGAATTATTTACTCTCTAGCAATACTGATTAGCATTCAAACTGCCCTTCCCTTTGATTTGTTGGCTGCTTTTTTTTTTTTTTTTTTTTTTGGTCTTCCTTTTAGTCCTGGTGCCTTCTTTGGAATTTTGCAGATGTCTCTTTTTTTGTTGATAATTATAGCAACCTCTACTAACTGCCTTGCTCATCTATGCTATAGTGCAAGTCATTAGGAAAGTGATTCCAGGAAGCATGGAAGATGGGCTGGGGAGAGTGAGTTAGGAAAGAAGGTTGTACAAGGGGCACTGCTGACATCACTGCTTCCGAGAGTGCAGTTTCTTCCTATAGGGTCCCCAAGGAAGTGCAAGAAGGTGCTTCGGATTGCTTCCTATCCAGGACTGGACGATTCTGCGATCCTGCCCTGCACTGGGGGAAGGGGAGATTCTGGGCAGTGACATTTCTGCTTCTCTGGGCTGAGCTTCCTGGAGTCAAGAGGGCCCCTCCTGCTATAGAGAAGACCCTGGGCAGCAAATGGAAAGGCACAGTAGTGTGTGACGGGAACTACATATGGGGTGTCAGGCTAACGTGAGTTTCCTTACTTCCAGGCAGGAATTGTCTGGAGCATCTACATGAGACAGCTTTTTCTAATGGTGATGCAGCCCCTAGGAACAACTTCAAGAAGGAAAGATTTGTTTTGGCTCATGGTTTCAGGAGTTTTGGTCTAGTGTTGCGTTGGGCCTGAGGTGAGGCAGACCATCGTGGCAGAGAGAGAATGGAGATGAAGAAGCTGCTCACCTCATGATGGCCAGGAAGCAGAGAGTGAGAGCAAGATAGTGAGAGAGTGAGAAAGAGAGAGAGCAAGAGAGTGAGCAAGAGAGAGAGAAGGACCCAGGGGCAAGATGAAGATATGCTCTTCCAAAGGTCAGTCACAAGTGTACTGCCCAGGCTCCTCCTCTTCCTAGTCCATTCAGCTCAGCAAAATGGAAAGCTTCAAGTTTGCCCTTGTGGATCCTCATCCTGAGGCAGGCAAGAAAGCAGGCCTGGTGTGAGCCAGGATCAAGCAGTAGATGGAGTTATTGTCAGGCATTCTCCTCTTCCTTCCATCCTAGGGCCTTCCTTGAAGGGAAGGGTCTCTGGAGCCCTTTGGCTCAGGCACCTACATTAACATGAAAAGGAGTCCATATGGCTGTTTTGAAGGTATGGCCCAGGGTCACCTCAGGAAGGTGCAGGGAGATGAGAAGTAGCTTGATTTATGATCCTGAGACCTCCCCAAGGCTCAGGAGTGATGTATTAGTTTCCTATTGCTGCTGTAACAAATTACCACTAACTTTATTGTTTAAAACAACATAGATTTATGATCTTATAGTTTTGGAGGTCAGGAGAATGAAATGAGTTTCACTAGACAAAAATCACAGTGTCAGCAGGGCTCTATCCTTTCTGAAGGCACTTGGGAAGAAACTTTCCCTTTTCCACTCTCTCAAGTTTGCCATATCCCTTGGCTCATAGCCTCACACACTCTTTTACCACATCACACAGGACCTTTCTTTCCATCTTTATATATCTTTCTACCTCTTCTCCACTCATTCATAGTCTGTCATTTCAGTATAATAATCCAGAACAATCTTTCCATCCCTAGATCTTTAAGTGCACATAGATGCAACACTTTCCATCCACGTAAGCCAACACATCCAGAGGATTAAAGGGTTAGGAGATTAACATTTTTTGGAGCCATTTTCTTCCTTTTTGTGCAGGTGGACAACACACACATGTTCAAGGAAGGTGGCATGGTGTAGCAGTAATCATGGTCAGTTGTGTAACATGGACTAAGGACATGATGGAAGGATGTTGTAAGGTACTTCAAGAACCAGGGAACATGGCTGAGACAGTGGGGCACACTGGTGGGTGCCAGAATGTTGGCAACATCTCTCAGAAAATAGAATACAACAGGCTAGAGAGATTGCTTAGTGGTTAAGGTGCTTGCCTGTGAAGCCTAAGAATCCAGGTTCAATTCTCCAGTACCCACATAAGCAAGATGCACAAGGGGGCACATACATCTGGAGTCTGGTGGCTAGAGGCCCTGACAGACTCATGTTCTCTTTCTCTCTCTGTCTTCCCCCCTATTTCTCAAATAAAAAATAAATATTTTTTAAAAGAAAACAGAATATAAGGTATGAGCATGCTACCTTGCTTTTTCAGAGATGAGACCACCCCTTGATGTCACAGTGCTTACCCCCAGACTATCGAATTTCCCTTGGGGCTTGGGGTCTGAGGATTCTTCCATGAAGCCATGAAAGCCATTATTCTTCTAGGGCTAGAATGGAAGGGGGTTCTGAGGAGACTGGGGGCTTTTCAGGGTTCCTACATATCCTATAGAGAGGTAAATTATATAGGTTCTCTTTGTACAGGGAAGTGTGAGCCTATGCTTAAGACCCTCCCCAAATACATTTTTGACTCAGAATAAGCCTTCAAGTTGGTATCTTCAAAAAATTCATTTGGCATTCTACCTGAATTAAAAAAGAATAGAGGTTCTAGACATCCCCCCTCCTACCCTGTTTAGGACATCTTTTCCCAGAGGAAAGCAGACCTCAATGAAGACAGTGTGATGTTGCATTAGAGGAAATCTGGCCAGGCATCCAAGAGTAGGTCTTTAACAGCAGAATTAGAGTGCTGACAATGTCCAATTATTTTGCTCATTAAGATGACTGGTCTGGACCAGACTGACCAGTCTCTAATTAACTCCTTGGCATTTGGCTATAATAATGATTGAACTAACCTATTTGACTCCCAGAGTGGCTGAATGAGCAGATGCAAGAAAACTGACTTGGCATCATTCTAGCACTCTTTCTTTACCTGGAATAATGGGTGCACTCATTTTTATCTTCTTCCAGGAGCCTTAGCCTGCTACAGCAGTGGATTAGGCCAAGGTGTTGGCTCAAGACAGATGTACTCAAATCTTGGCTCTGGGAAAGGCTGGGTCTGTGACTTATTCTCTCCTTTATGCAAGAGGAAGAAGACCTGGGCATGGAGTAAGCGGAGGGGGGGGGGTCTTCACACTTATACCTACACTTTCCTTTGGGTGTGGCCCAGGACCGCTGGGGATCAAAGACACTTCCCTCAGTGGAGAGTGCAGCATTATCTGAGGAGTGAGCCAGGGAGCTGGGAGAATAAGCATGAAGGCACTAGTGAGCTTCATGTAAGAAACTCCAAACTTCTCAAGCAGACACCTGAATGTGTGTTTTTCTTAGATTAAAATAATCTTTTTATTCAATAAATAGCCCCAAACTAGTGACCACATGATAAAGATATATTGCAAGAACATTTGGTCAGGCCTGATGATATATAGTTTTTAAATGAGAAAATGTAAAAAAAAAAAAAAAAAAAAAAAAAAAAAAAAAGGATGGATTACATAAAAACCTGATCTCTAGCTTTCAGGCAAAAGAAATGACAGTGCCAGGTCTGGGTTCTTGTGAGGCCTACAGATGAATCGTGAAGTCACCTACTCAGAAACTTAGCTTCACCCAGCTTTCCACTTACTCCTGCTGCTCAGTGGCACATGATTATGAGCCTGGGATTCCCAGAGAAGAATGTTTCCTGGGTACACTGAGTGGGTATGAACCAGGCAGAGTGGTGAGCTTTCCCAGGGTGCCCTCATGAACATTTTTCCTATCTCTGGTGCAGTCAAGACAATAGTCAACCCAATTTGAATCCAATTTTTGCAAATTTGTGCAAACTGCTGTTCTTCACAGACACTTATCTTCTTCATATGAAGTTGAGGGAACCTGTGCTCTTGTTGGCCAATAGAAGCTGTCACTCAAGCTGTATTTGCCACAAAATGGGAAATGCTATAGGCCATCAGCACCAGTGGGTCCAAAGGGAGGATCATTAGCACTCACAACACTGGGCCAATCATATCCAAGTAACATTAAAGCCAGGAGGAGCTGCAGATTATTACACCTTTCCCATGTGTGCTAGAAGCTGGACACTCTCCTTTGCTCTTCTCTGGGTTTGCACATGACTTTGCACAGGCTTGAGGGATTTGTGTGAGTGGATTTTAAGTAAAAATCTTATTAACATTCTCTTCACTGTTAGGATTACTTTAGTGAAAAGTGCTGGGTTTCCAGAAGCATTCTTGGGGCTGCCCAGTTATAGACTTAGGACATGGTTCCAGCACCTTCTGAGGAATGATGTGGGGCAAAGTGCCTGAAAGCATATGAGCCCTGTGGCACATGCAACTGCTTCACTCATGGCCACATTTCTGAAAAACTGTTTCAAAAATAGCCTATGGGATGCAGAGATGGCTTAGCAGTTAAGGCACTTGCCTGAGAAGTCTAAGGACCCAGGTTTGATTCCCCAATACCCATGTAAGCCAGATGCACCAGGTAGCACATGTGTCTGGAGTTTGTTTGTGGTGGCTAGAAGCCCTGGTGCACCCATTCTCTCTGTCATAAATCCTAGCAAGGGCTCCTATGTGAAGTCCCATTTTCTTCCCCAACATCTACTGTGTGACATTGTAAATTGTATGACTCATGATCATAAAAACTTTTAGAAAGCAGAGGTTCCTATTTTTTTCTGCTCATCTTGAGAACTCAGTACATAACCTTACAGTTTGTACTCAGAATAAACAGCTAAGCTAAGAAATAAAGGAGCCTCATCAGAACAAGTAAGATGTTTCTGGAATTTCCAAGGTGGGCCAGGAGTTTTGCTACACATAATACATTAGATCAGTTTGAATCCCTTCTGGCAAAGGCTAGCTCTATAGACCCACTAGTGGTAAATCCAGAAGGCTAATTAAAGATAAACAATGCTAGAAGCAGAGAGTTTAAAAAATGGCAATATTTAAAATTTTAAAATGCATAGTGAAACAAATAAAGCAATCCATTAATCAACAGAAAAAAATTTAAAATATCTATAGATTTTTCTTCTCTGTGTCCCTTGCTTTCCCTCTACTCTAGACTCACTCCCTTATTTTATCTCCACATCCATTCACTGTCACGCAGATATTTACTGGGTACCCTTGACCAGGAATTTCATTAACAGGCACCTTGACCTTGGACTTCTCAGCCTCCTTACATGGACAAAGGTACATTTCTATTGTCTAAGCCATTCGGCCTAGGGTATTTTGTTATGGCAGTCTGTGTAGCAAGGACAGAGAATGATGAAATCAAGGGAAGAGCTGACAATTTTGTAGGGTTTCATCAAGGCTACCATCATTTTTACATTACAGTGATGTTTGACCTATGAATTAAACTAATTCCCATTTAAAATTAGCATGTTGATCTCAGAAACAGTGTGGTATGGTAGACAGAGCAGATGCTAGCCGTGGCTTGCTGTTTGGCTCTGGGCAAGTTGGTGGGCTGGGTCTCCTGCTTCACAATGCCCACAGAAGGCCTGTGGAAGTTGGGAATGGTCTCACAGTGCAGCATACTTGACACCCAACAGGCTCCAGAAAGAAACATCAACGGGACCAGGACAGTTTTGAAGGTGTTCAGTGACTCCTTAAATCCCCTACGTTAGGAACAGATCTCACAACTGCTGGCTTCACTATACATTTGTCTGTACAACCAGAATTTCTTCATTGACTATTCTTAATTTCAGACCCTGCAGCTTCATTTGCTTGTCTCTGTGTTTCTTAATACCATCTCAGAAGGTGCCTTGGGGTGTCTATAATTGTCTACCAGTATGGCAATGTTCTTATTAAAAAAAAAAAAACCTCACAATATGGAATTTATTATAATTCACTTCAATTTGTATTATATATGTTAAAAATACCCCGTAAAAACCATCTGGCACTTTAGGCCATAGCTGTGAGGTTGCTGAGAAATCATATAAACAATGTTAAGATTTTACCATTCCTGTAAGACCCAGAATTCCTAAGTCAAGAAATACACACTATGCACATGGCATCTTTTAAGAATCCTGGGATCCAGGATTGGGTAGCTTTCACTGAGAGTGAGCCAGGCAGTTGATAAATGCTCCCCACACTTCCCTTGGTTTTGTCACAATCTCTGCCACTGGGGATTCCCTGGGTCTTCTTTTTTTTGTTGTTGTTCATTTTTTATTTATTTATTTGAGAGCGACAGACACAGGGAGAAAGACAGATAGAGGGAGAGAGAGAGAATGGGCGCGCCAGGGCTTCCAGCCTCTGCAAACGAACTCCAGATGCGTGCGCCCTCTTGTGCATCTGGCTAATGTGGGACCTGGGGAACCGAGCCTTGAACCGGGGTCCATAGGCTTCATAGGCAAGCGCTTAACCGCTAAGCCATCTCTCCAGCCCATCCCTGGGTCTTCTTTTTCAAAGAGCAGATACGTGTACTTCTGTGAGATTACAATGGACAGTGTGAAGCTGTTCTCTGTTAGCTGAGCCCCATTGTGGGCTAGAGAGTTTAGAAGAGGATGAGGGAGGAGGAGGAGTAACAGGAGACAGTGGGCACAAGTTATGCAAGAAAACAATACTTACAGTGTGGGTTGGAGGGAGAAAGAAGTTTGAGCATCCGAGAAGCTCATAGCTCAGGGTAAAGGTGGGACAAAATAAAGGTGAGAGTCTGGGGTCTGAGACAGTAAAGTGACCAGTATTGAATCTGTTTATTTTATTTTATTTTATTTTTTTTAATTTATTTTTATTTTATTTATTTATGAGAAAGAGAGAGAGAAAGGGAGGGAGAGAATGGGTGTGCCAGGACCTCTAGCCACTGCAAACAAACTCCACATGCATGTGCTACTTTGTGCATCTGGCTTATGTGGGACCTGGAGAATCAAACCTGGATCCCCAGGCTTCGCAGGCAAGTGCCTTAACCACTAAGCCATCTCTCCAGCTCCATGTTTTTCTTTTAATTATTTTATTTTTAAGTGAGAAACACAGAGAAAGAGGGAAAGAGAGAGAAAGAGAGAGAGAGATAATGAGTGCACCAGGGCTTTCCAGCCACTGAGAACAAACTCCAGATACATAAGCCCCCTTGTGGCACATGTGCGACATTGCATGTTTGTGTCACTGTGTGTCTGGCTATGTGGGACCTGGAGATTTGAATGTGTGTTCTTAGACTTCACAGGCAAGTACCTTAACCGCCAAGCTATCTCTCCAGACCTGTGCATCTGTTTATTTACGCAGCATTCCATGCATGGCTGCTAGTATTCTCCATCTTGCATATTTAAAACTGATTTTCAAAACTGAACCCTGCCCCTTAAGATCTAGAAGACCCATGTTAGTTTTGCTACAAACTCTTCCTTGCTGTGAAGCCCCCAGAGAACTGAGCATTCCTTCGTGGTCTCAGGGTTGCCCAGTCCTCAGAAACACATACTGCAAAGTTCTGGATGTCATCCATATTCTTGATCCATCATTGACAAGAGTGACACACTGGCCTCTGTGATCAAGTCATAAAGCTCTGGAATGACTCAGACTTCCCACGTCATGAAAAGGCACATGCTGTTCATGACAACCATCCAACCATCAGCACTGTAACCCAAAGGAGGAAGCACAGCATCGAAGAGGTGAGCCAAACATCACTGGTATAAAGATGTGCTAACACTAGGTCTGGAGTTCGGAAGTAGCAGCTTCACATGGGCTCAACACGGAACAATGGCAGTGAAGTACACGGTTAGGCCTCCTGGCCCCACAGTGTCTCAGACATCAAGTGTCCTTCCTCCAAATGGCTTTCAGGAGACAATTTCCATTTCAATGCTCCTGAGCTGACCTTTGAGAACAAATAATAACCGAGTAGACCTGGGTGTGCCCACATCATCCAGGAGCAAAACTGATCACCTCAGCAAAGGTGAGAGGAGGACCAGGTATCCGTCAAGAGCCTTACCTGGTCCAGTTTCCAGTGGAACTCTGCTGGGCGAAAGGTGTCGGCTTGGTCGAAGTCCTTCCTCAAGAGGAAGACGAGGCGGCAGTTGTGCACATAAAGGGCGTAGTGATGCCGGTTCATTTCTAAAAAGCAGAAAGTTTTGGGGTGTGAGAGTGTCTCTGCGTCAGTTTCCCCCAGAGGAGTCTGGCTGTATTGCTGAGCACATCTCAGTAGAGAAAGAAACAGGCTGTTTTCTCATTTCCATTTGGTTCTGATGAATGTTCTAAAATACATATAATGTAAGTCACTGAAACAGAAAGCTTCCTGGAAGAGCCCATAGGGAAACCTCTGCTGAGAAGCCATCTTGCCTTTAACCTCTGGTCCAACATACAGTCAGATACTGCATAGACCCAGGCTAAAAGTTACCCAGGCTGACAAGGGTGTGTGACAAACCATCACACCAGCCCCTCTGTTATCCTTTTTGTCGGTTTCTCCTGAAATTCTGCATTTTGTTTTATTTCATCAGTCTTGACCCAAAGACCACAAAACACATCTCTCTGTCTTCCTAATCTATGCTAAAAGGTGCTGCCTTCTTTTAGCTGCTAGGAAGAGGAGACAAATTGATTTTCCAGCATTAGACATAATTCTGTGGCTCTCCAAAACAATGAATAATCACTCCCTCCCTGGACATACCAATCAATCAGTGGGATCTTTTCTTCCTCTGATATAAAGATTTCCTTATCTGCTTATAAAATCTCATGTATGCACTCAGCCACAATACCTACAGCCATGACTTGTACAATACCTACAGCCACGAGATGTTACCCATTGTCAGAAGAGTGGCTGTGCTTTACCACACTTGGAGAACCTGCATTTTCCTATGTTGTAGAACACAGAGAACTCTACCCAGAGGCATGTGCTCTGTAAATGTTGGGTGCATAAGCACGTGGTCATGTGTGGTGGGAAGAGTCAGGCCTGAGATAGAGGCACACTTTGGGGAACTGTACCTTTGATGTATGGAGAACTGTCCAGCCTCCTAACACATCAGTTTCCTCATCTGTATGATGATGGGCTGTCATAAAGCAGCCTAAGACTAGGCTATGGTGATGATGCCTTTATGACCTATACAAACCTTGCTCATAAAGTTTGTGTGGGCAGAATCAACAGCAGTCCCTAATGGTGAGCTCTGATTGGTTGGGTTCAAATAGGCTCCAGCAAACTTGCCACCATTGGGACTGGCTCTGGATGTATGTACATGTCAGCAGGGTAGACCATGTTTCAAACAGGGTCTCTGTTTGGAACTGGCTCAGGCCAGTGACAACAGCACTTTCCCAAGCAGGTCTTAGGAATGTCCCAGCAGAAAGCAAGCAGGAGACCCCCTTCTACCCATCTTGGAGATGTAGTATGTAAGGGGGAGGTCTGGAGCTGCTACAAGCATATTTGCTGATCTGAAGTTCATAAACATGTGAGCATAGAGCTGAGAAAATGCAGAGAAAGGGAACCAGGACCTTGATCACACTTTACCTATAGGATGACTTTGAAAAGCAACTATAGGAGCTGGAGAGATGGGTTAGTGGTTAAGGTGCTTGCCTGTGAAGCCTAAGGACCCAGGTTCAATTCCCCAGTATACATGTAAGCCAGATGTACAAAGTGGCTCTGGCATACCCATTTTATCCATTTTCTTCTCTCTCTCCTTGAAATAAATATTTTAAAAAAGACAAGACCTAAGTGAGGTCAGAGGAAGAGGTTGTATAAAAGAAGGCTGTGTGGGGGGAGTATTCAAATATTCTAAATGAGACATATGAAAATCTACTTTCTTGAATAATGGCACATCCAGAAGCCATAGTGCCAGGGATGGGATATCTTCCAGTGAGTTTTGGCCAGGGAGGTCCATTTTGCCTCCAAAACATTATAGGCTATTGCCAAGGCCTTTGGTTTCCTGTGAGAAAGAGATAGTAAGACCCTATTGCTGAAGACTTCACATGCCTGAGTAGCAAAGTCACTGAGAAATCAAGCTAGTGCTGAGCAGAAAACCTTCTCCCTGTAGCCCAGCCAACTGAAAGCTGGAAAAAGCTATACTGTATGCAGCCTTATAGGAGACATAAGTCATCAAAAGTGAAAACAGTGAACACTGGAAGCTTCAAGTTTGGCCACACAGGACAAATGACTTAACAAGTGCAATAGTGGCATGTCTGCTCTGGGGGAAGCCAACTGCTCTATAATTGGACTGAAGGCCCATTCTATGGGAGGGAATAAATGCCTAGTACTGACAACCTAATCAAAAGCCTATGGCAGGGGAGGTCATGAGACTGAGGTGTATAAAGCCTGCTCTTGTTTGGATAAATGCATATATTACTCTCACCTAATTGTCCTGAAAGCACTACACTTAATGTTCATTTCATATATTAATGCTACTCTCACTTTTGTTTACCGAAGCCTCTCTTTGCAGATGGCAATGACCACTGGGATGACCCAAAAGGCAACATAGTGCTGAGAAGGGACAGAGAAGTATCCAGCACTGAAACATCTCACGCCCTCCAAGGCTCAGGGTCCATTGCAGAATAGGTGGCAGAATGAATGTAAGAGCCAAAGGAAGGGTACCACTCCTTATATACAACTGTCTGGACAGAAATTGGCCTTGATATCCAAGACCTCGCAGTGCCTAACAATACGTACAGGAGACCCTCAAAAAAGGTTTATTGTCTGTAAGTATAGAAGTTGTCAATAAAAAATACATATAAATATATAGATAGATAGATAGATAGATAGATAGATAGATAGATAGATATGTATGTATATTAAAAGAAGCAATCTTAGATTTGGGTGTTTTCAATTACAGAAACACCATATTCCCTGCATTGTTTTGGCTTTTCATTTATCTGATATTTTAATTTGGACTTTCCTTTCCTTGTGATGGAAAACATCATAACAATGAGGGAATGTCTATAAAGCATCTGCCTGGAACAGATGCTCAAAGACCATTACTGTGCCTGGGGACCACAAGCAACATAATGTGTCAGATGCCATTTCACCCATGCATTACCATTCTCCAGCACCTACCCCAAGAACAGCAGAAAGGAATATGGGCAGTGGCCACATGGGGCCAGGGTCTGGTGAGCACCCTTAGCCACTGGTTTGGTAAAACACTCTAGCCTGATTGTGGGAGTCCACTAAATATTTCTTGTCGCCATTATGATTATATTACTTACTTGCTATGATTTTTGTTAATAAACATTAGGAATATACAGAAATATTGTTTTGCCTCTATTAGCCTTATTTAGAGTCAGGATAGTTTGGGAGAAAGGAGGTAATCCAAGGAAACTAGAATAACTCAACTCCTCTGCCAGGGCATCTTCTAGCCTCAGAGTCTCTCCCTTCCCCAGCCCCATTACTGTGGATTCCTGGAATCAATGCACGTTCCCAGGAGCATCTACAGCTCTGCCAGCAGGCAGCAGGGAGAGAGGCTCCTACTCCCACACCTGCCTTTGGAGCAGTTTTCTGGTCCACCATGGAGGTGCAGCTAGCTATGCTGCCACTTTCCCAGAAAGCAGGGAGAGAACCTTAGCACTATCTGGCTGACATTCCACCATTCTCACCTGTGACTGCCGGACCAGGGTGGGCCTCTCTATTGGAAAGCCCAGTGCAAAGTAGCTGACAGCCACTTATTCACAACTCTAAGGGGTTGTATGGCAGGAAGAGGGGATCCCAGCAGCAGAGGAAACTGTGGGCAGGAGAGGATCATGGAGAGAGGACAAGAGCTGGGGAGGACTCATGAGAGGCAGCAGTAACTGTATCACTCACACAGGAAATGGCCAACAGAATCCGAAGTGATCCATGTGGCAGAAACACTGTTATGTCCACCTGTCCTAGTTGCCTTTGCTCTTAGACATGCAATTAGACACAATTTATAGCGTCCCCATGGGTGAGGTGGGGCCATGTGACCAAGTTCTGTCAAGTGGAAGGTGATAAGAAGTGAAACATGTCCTGGCCAATAAAACCCTCCGCACTCAACTCTGTTCCCACGCTCTCTTCTGTGGCTGAGAATAGCAGAACCAAGCAATGCAAAGACCTTGTCTCAGAACACCCCAGCCAAGGTCCTGTAGTCCAGACTCATAGAGGCCGTAAGACAATGCGTGAGGGAAGCCAGAGGGCAGTGCCGGCCCCTGAGAATGTCGCTGGTTGGGGATCACGGTGATCTTAGCTCTCTTCTTTCTTCTGGGCAATGAGCCTTCGCTGACTAGTCAATTCTGCTATACAACTATAAATAACTTTCTAATGGACCAACATTAATAGGTTTTACTTAGTGGACCAAGCGGAAAGAAATGCAATCTTCATGAAGGGCAATTTGACAGTTTACATGAACAAGTTTCTTAATATTTGCATTCTTTGATTTAGTCATTCAACTTCAAGTCAAGAAACAATCAAAACATGTTCAAATGTTACATACCAGCATGCTCTCTACAGCATTACTTTATATGTCTTTAAAAAGAGACACTTTAAATAGCCAGCCAAAGGGACCTTGTCAAATAAAATATGATAAATCCATGGGCGCAGTTTTAAACTGTCATGCATTTTTAAAAGCACACTTTATCAGCCAGGCATGGCAGCATAGGCCTTTAGTCCCAGCAGTTGAGAGGTAGAGGAAGGAAGATTCAGAGTTCCAGAATAGACTGGGCTACATGAAACCCTGTCAATAACTCATTCTCCAAAAAGAATATTTCATTACATAAAGAAATGATCTAGGCTGGGCATGGTGGTGCACACCTTTAATCCCAGCACTTGGGAGGCAGGGGTAGGAGGACTGCCATGAGTTCAAGGCCACCCTGAGACTACAGAGTGATTTCCAGGTCAGCCTGAGCTAGAGTGAGACCCTACCTCGAAAAAACCAAAAATAAATAAATAAATAAATAAAGATCTGGGTATAGTTATCAAGGAGGAGGCTAATGATGGTACCAACATGGCTGTATACACACTGTGTACATAACTAATAAAAATAAAATAGATTAAAATGGTAGGAATACTGTACATGTACATAGAAATAAAAATAACATTTTAATGAAATATATAAAATGTTATCAGATAATGTTTCACTGAGCCTTGTGATTTTAGGTGGTTTGTAGATTTTTTTTTTGGGTTTGTTTTTGGGGTAGGGTCTCACTCTAGCTCGGGCTGACCTAGAACTCAGTAGTCTTAGGCTGGCCTCCAACTCACAGTGACCCTCCTACCTCTGTTTCTCACGTGCTGGGATTAAAGGTGTGCATCACCACACCAGGCTGGTTTGCGTATATGATAATTTAATGTGCTCATCATGTTCCTGCTACAATGTGTGCTACTTTTATAATTATAAAACCTTTCAGATATAAAAAAGTTCTAATCGGGCAGTAATTAATTCCTACTAGTTTGTTTTTATTTAGGAAAAGGATGTATTTATAGCATTTTTTTTTCCAGTCACAGAAAAGCCTTTCCACCTATGAATCAACACTGAGCTAATCTATGAGGTGTGATTGTCTGTGAGGGCAAAGTTGCTGGCACAGGCTGTGCCGATCTGAGGCTCTGAGCCGCCCACTGGTGTGACATGCAGTCATTGCTGAATGCAGTTCTGAGTCACGGCCGTGCAAGGAAGTTCCCCTGAGGTGCTGATGAATGGACCTAGCATATCGCCCTGTCACCTACATGCTTTCATAAGTATGCTGGTTTATTCTAACAAGAGCCCAAACTTCCTCTGATACAGTAGGACTGGCTTTAAAATGTGGAATAAATGGTCCTAGATCCACACGTGCTGTTCATGATAATCAGCGGTGGTGCTATGGGCCCATCACTCTGTCTTTCGCATTCTGGTTGCCTCCCCAAAGGCAGGAACACTGTGTCTGCTTTGCTTCTTGGTGTGCTTGGCACATCTGAGAAGGCACAACATGTGTGCCTACTGAGCCTAGCTTTGAAGTTATCTGTGATATCCTAAGCTATTGCCTTCGTGTGACCTTGGCACCAGAATGACAACACATGATGCTTGGACCAGGCCACTAAGCCTAGCCCCAAGCTCAGTGTCACATCATGAGGTCTGTAGCATCTTTCTGCATGAAGGTCCAGGGAAAACCTGTCCTCTTCCATGGACTTGAATTGTGATTAGAAAAAGTTAGGAAATTCTGCTTCAGTTTTCACATCTAGAAGAAAACATAGTAACACAGACTGCAAATACCAGTTGCAGTAGAAAATGTGGAGGTTCTTGTTGTGTCATAAAGTGGAATAAACCCAGAAGTAGTAATCACAGCAATAATGATGTGACTAGCAACACCGGGTAAATTAGTAAAGCACTGATTCCATAATTGGTTTTGTAGTTTATGTCATGCTCATGCTCATTTTATCCACTTTGTGTATGAAGAAACTGAGGCTCAGTGGAATTAGAAAATCCTCAAAGGCCACATTTAAGGAGTGCTCAAGTTGAGGCAGAATTCGGCTGTCTGACAGCAGAGCTCCCAGCTACGGTGTCTCCTTAGCGTTCAACCTGCTGTGGGTTGTCGTTGATTTTGTGTATCTTAACAAAAGTTGTTATTTGAAGTGGGCAATTTTGGAATTATAGCTAATGATAGAGTTCTAAATTTTGTAAAAGATGTCAAAATATTTGTATGTGGGGTATAGTGACAAGAGCATAGGAATTACATTTGTTTAATAATACCTAAATGGCATTCCAGTTCTGATACTTAATGGCTATGTAATTATTTGGGATGAGTTATTTAACTTCCCAGTGGAGGTTTTCTTCTATGTAAGATGGGAAGATCAACAATGGGGTGATGAAATTCTGTGTAGAGATGTGAGAAACTGCTTAGAGCAGCAATAGGTAATAGCAATCACAAATTCCATGTGTCTGGCACTAATCCAAGCCCTTCATGTATACTGAAGTTATTTAAGCTGCAGAAATCACTTACAATGGAGATAATATTATAAGACCGTATAAGGGAGATAGCATTATGGTGCCCATTTGATAGGTTGGGGAAGTAAGGCACCGAGAGGTCAAATACTTTGCTCAATGACACAAATCTAGTAAGTGATGGAGATTGCTTAACTGCTAAACGGTGAAGCACCTTGCCCCAGGTCTAGCATTCTAGAAACATGTAGGACCTGCTAGCTATCAATATTACCTATGGTCATGATTTGCAAAGCACTGCTTTAAGCTTGCAGGGCCTGTTACTGAAAATAAGGTCTTTGGAAGTATTTACATAATATGTTAAAAGCGGAATATCTTTGTTGCAGTAAGGATAAAGATTCTATGCTCACCTTACCTACAACAGCTCTAAAATTCTTCTGTGGACACAAGAGCTCTGAGGAACTCAGCTTGAAGACCACTGATTCCTATTTTGTTGTTGTTGTTTTTTTGAAGTAGGGTCTCACTCTAGCCCAAGCTGACCTGGAATTCACTATGTAGTCTCAGGGTGGCCTCAAACTCACAGCAATCCTCCTACCTCTGCCTCCTGAGTCCTGGGATTAAAGGCATGCACCACCTCACCCAGCTCCTGATTCCAATTTTTGCATTTTTTTTTCTGTTTGTACCTTTCCTTTCCATCTTTTCCTATTCTTGGTTTGCCTGAAGCCCAGGAAATCAGCAGACCAGAATATATTCACAGGACCTTCCTCATGTACTTGCTTTTTTATACATCATCCATGGCTTTTCTGCAACCCTTCATGGCATGTCTGTGCAGTCTGCTGAGAAATAACAGGCCGAACTAAAGACTCACCAGTTTTGTCTGAGTTGCAAAGGATGGTTTCCTTTTCAGCTCTCACACCCGGGCTGGGGCCATGTTTCATCCACATGGTGATGGTGAACTGGTCTGTCAGGTTCTTGGGGACAATCCCATCAGGGATCTTGGCACCCTGCCTGCCATCAAACTTGAAGATCATGTCGCTGCTGTCCACCAGCAATCCTGCAGTCCAGTTGGTGGCTGTGCTGGGAGATGGTAAGAGGTCAATGATACCAGAGGAGGCTCCTGCAGGGGGTGAGGACAGAAAGCACAAAGGGTCACTCCTTAGGAGACAGGTGCTCTCGCCTTGTGCTTTGGCTTCATCAGGATGGAGTTAGTGTGCTTAGCAAAGTCCGAACCTAGCCCTGAGCTAGAGGAATTGGATAAATAATCACCAAAACCTTTCCCCAGCTTCTGAGTTGTTCTGGTCTGCTTAGGGATGCATCAGTAACTTGAAGATAGAAGTGACACAAGGGGCAAGATAGGAAGCAATCAAGTCTTATAGAAGCAAAAACCTGTGGGAGGAGGCCAGCGAGATGGGGCAACCATCAGAGGAGATTTTATTAGCAGGGAGAGCTCCTTGAAGAAGGCCAGGGTTTCATCTGGGTGCACATTTCTTTGGGTGCACATTCCTCTAATGACCTATAAGACATGAAGTGTGCACTGACTGTGTGCTCAGGCTCCCACTATGTCCTAGCCACATGAGGGCGAATCAGAGCCATTGCTCTGGAGGAGCTCAGAGACAAGAGGTTGGCCCAGTTTCATCAGGACTATGTCTGGGAAAAGTTCTAGGTCCTGATTCCATGAGGAGTATGAGCCATGCTGCACCCACCAACCTTTTCTACAACCATTTGTTGAGGCCAAGCAGTAAAACAGGCTATGGAATCAGAAGCCCTTGAATGTGGCAACATGACTGGCTAGCTCTGTGACTGGGAGCAGGCCACGTAGCCTTTCTGCTGACATTTTCTCTCCCCACACTGGGGACAGAGCGGGTGTGAGGTAATGCACTTGAGCTTTGAGTTACACACTCAACGCTCAGTGAGTGCTCACTTGGTGTTAGCTATAATTTTATCATCACCATTGCGGTTTCCGCTACCACATCATTCCAGTCTAGGGCAAGAGAACTTAACGTAAGCCAGTGAGACAGCAGGCAGGGGGTGTCGGCTTTATGGGAGAAGGAGCTGAAGTGGAAGGGAGCAAGCCGCTGGCTTGGCAGAGAAACCGGACACTCGTGTTGGCTAACCCTGGGCTCCCTTCAGAGAGGCTCAGCATCTTTCCGCTTCATATGCACAAGACCCAGCTGACCAGGAAGGAAGGAGGGTCAGGAGCGTCCTGTTAGGTTCAAGTAATAAGAATAGGGACTCTAAGGCATGCCAGGCAGGGCGTGGGGCTGTCTCCTGACAGGACACCCACCAGCTTACTGCAAATGCAAATGTGTTTAGTGGGTGGTCGGTATGGATTATCTGATGTGTGTCAGGATCTTGCCTTCTATACAGTGGAGCATCTCACCTAGAGTTTGGGTTTCAAGGTCAACTATCACAAAAGAAATCTACAGTTGAAATGACCCTTAAAGCTCCCTCAAGAAGGTGTTACATGAGAAACAGACTTCTTTATACATTCAGCCTATCCAAGCTCCCCTCCAGCTTTAGATCAGATCATCAGGTGTGCAATGGTTGGTTTTGCTACATGACAAGTATGATTCCTTAAGCACAGACACTCTGCTTAATAGTGAAAGTAAGAGCTGCAAATATCTCCACTCATGCTTATCCAGGGAAATGTGGACAGAACTGATGACATTATTTACATGGCTGTCTCTTAGGGATTTTTCCTGTTCACACCCCTGGCACATAGTGGGTACTCAGTTACTATTTATAAATGTCCTTCCTCCTACTCATTGTCTCCTTAAGCTGCTCTGAAAACTCACCCAGTGCTTGGTGCCCACCCAACGTTTTGTCCATGTCTCACAGCTAGTTCCATATCTATTCTCATCTCACAGTACTAGCTCCTTGACTGCTATTACTCATCTTAAAAATTAGCTCATGCTAATGTTTTGCCCTCCTTAGATAGCATCTCCTACAGGTATTGGTAAGGGAGACATTGCTCAAAGTAGCAGCAGGTAGGGATTAATGGGTGGTTTAGGAATGGAAGATTCATAGCACTTTGGAAAGTTTATTTTTCTATCACACATCACAACAGGATCTTTTGTTAATAAGTGCACTGCATCTGACTCCAAGATTTGTCTAGTATAGATGCAGCCAAGCCAGTGATTGTGGCACACACAATTGGTTCCTGAAACCTGAGGTGACCATAGAAATGCAGGCTGACAATTCAGGGTTTGGACTTCTAATTCAAGATGATGAAGCCAGCATGGCCTGGCTGAGCCCACTGCAGAGGTGTGAGCATGGCATTTACAGGGGCCAGTTCTCCCATCAACAGACTAGCCAGGGTGCCACATAGGGGACCCAGGGTGAAGCTGGAAATGACAGGGTCTTTCTACCAATGCTTGGCTATGCCTGTACGATTCACACTGTAGTTAATACTTTAGACTAGCAAAGGAGCCAAGTGAAAATTTACCTCAAAACAGGTAGGGAGAATGTGGTAGTTTGAATGTGATGGGGCAAATATATGGCCCCACAGACACAGGTGTTTTATTAAAATTAAACACATAACTTGGGTTTCTGGCCATCCAGCTGAAGGAGGTACCACTAGGACAGATTCTGAAGTCCAGCCCTAAGATATGTTTGGGGACAGATCTGAATTACAGCCCAGAGGTGTGGAGAGATCAGTTTGAACTCTGGTGGTTTGTGCTTGCTGTTTTGTGGTATTGGCTGTTGTTGATTCCCCTCTGCTTGTACTTGTGAAAGGGAGCCAGTTTCTTCTACTATGGACGGTGTTCCCCTGGACTCTGTAAGCCTGAAATAAACCCCTTCCTCCCATAAGCTGTGGCTACTTTGATGTTCATCCCAGCAATTTAGAAGAGATTATGAGAATGAGAGAGAAAGAGGCAGAAAGAACACTAGTATGGTGTAATGGAAGAGACATGAAACAAAGGTTGGGAAGCAAAATGGGTTGCAGTGTATCCCAGTTCTGGTCAAGGATATTTTTCAGACAACTGGATTTATAGAAGTTTGGTATTTTTTTGAATAGTTTTACTTTTCTTTTCTCTAGAAACTTTATTAGGTAGTGAGTTCAAGTACCAAGAACGGGGAGTCTAAGGTGTGCCACGTGGTGTCTGGGGCTGTCTCCTGGTAGGACCCCTGCCCGGTCACTGTAAACACTAATGGGTTTACTACATTAATGCATTTAATATATTAAACCCATGAGACCTGAATTAATTAACTGCTTATATGTTTCTTCCTCATTACTTGTCCATGTGGTGAACACCACCAATACTCCTGTTTTCAGATAAGATCCCCGAGGCTGAGGGGGATCAAGGTTGTGTGTGGACCCACCATGGAGGCCTTCCAGCTCTGAAGCCCAGACTTCCCACTGCACCACCTCCGTGAAACTGAAGGGAGCTTTGGTAAGTTCTTGGACATTTAGCAAGTGCAGCAGCTCAGGGTCAGGAAAGGGGACATGATTATGCCAGGAATGCATAAGCACCTAGCTGGCTAGAGATGTGTGTAGCTCTGACACCAGTAGAGTCCAGAGACCAGCCAGCTGAGTTGCAAAGCACAGCTTAGTCCCATGGAATCCCTCTTCTCATATAGGGGGCTGTTCCCAGAGAGACCACTGAGGGCAACAGATACGCTGGCGAGGCCTTCCAAACGTGTGGCGCTCTGAGGTCTGCCCTATGGAGGAGGCCACCCTCCCTGTTCTGCAGATGTTGCCTGCTGGAAAGCATGATGCTGCATTTAACCAGATGGTGCCAGCTTCCATGAACTTAACAGACTTTATTTCATTTCTTGGTGCATTTAAACAAACTGAGAAAGATTTACTTCCTCCTAGAATTCTCCTCTCTCTTCTCCCTAAGGGGCCCCACGGGAAACAGTGGTAAACATAATGCATCACTTGCAGAGGTGGTGCGGCCTCATGGGCACATCACAGCGTATGTAAGCCGCTCCTTTGGAACCCTCCGTGATGGTCTCTGGAGCTGCCAGATGCTGAGAATTCTTGTTCCTTTGGCATGTAGTAACTACAGCATCAGCGATGGGAGCCCTAAACCAGAGATGGGGTCTGATTCCAGGTCCTTGGTCTCTACCAGGGCGGGGAAGCCACTTTGTGGCAGCAGACAGAGACAGGGGAGGGTCAGGAAGATGTCTGGATACAAGACAGTATAAGAATTCAAATGGGGCCTGGGGGTGGTAGTCACTGCTGGAATTTTGTTTAAGGATCTTTATTCACCTCTGGGTGGCCTTGGCATGGGCAATGCAAGGTGCTTGGCATTTCAGAGTGGACCTGTTGCAAGGTTGATGGGCCTAGGGCCCTCAACATATGCTACAGGACATGGGAAGGGGTAGAGGTAAGTGGGGGTGGGGGGGAACTCATGTCATTAAGGACTGGAGCTCATTCATACAATGCTCTCTGCATGGAAAAGACTTTGGTAAGCTAAGAGATGCATAATATCAACTCCACATCATTCCAATAGATGTTTATATAACAATTAAGCTAATTTGACCATAGGAAGTACTTGATTTTAATAGAATGCTTATATACTATGGCCTTTCCTTCAACAGAACCTGTCCTGACAGCTCATGACTTAGAAACAAAACAATCCCCTGACATTGTGTGCAGGAGGTACTGATCAGCTGCCAAGAGCCCTGTGATCTCCCTGAGGAATGCCCCTGACCTGTGTGTTTCAAAGGGCATATACACCACAAAGTACTTTTTTATTTCCTATAATGTATAGTGGCATGAGGTCATTGAAGAGGTCCTTTTCTTGGGCTGCTGCTAATGCCAAATTTGATTTGGCTGAGAGGTCTGGCTGAAGTCTTCCTCTTGTTATTTCATACTCCACATAGAGCAATGATACCTCATGTTTGGAAAGCCCAATAATGAGTTGGCGGGCCCTTTACCTCAGTCCCTGATGTTGGATGAGGTGATAAGCAGGTGGCCGCCATCTCTAAGAAACCTGGTTTGTTGAAGCCAGGGAGATGGGGGACCTGATATGTCTGGCCAACAAGCTGAAGGGGTCATAGTTCGGGAGACTCCATTACTTGTGTGCAAGACAAAATGGAAAATGTGTGGAAATCCCAGAAAGCAATATGCCTGGCGTCTAGTGCTTCTGTAGGCCCATCTCAAGTGCTGCTCATCTGTGCAGATACTTCTTGACAGCTGGCCTGACGTCAGCTCCTTACTTCCTTCCCCATAAGCAGGTTTCTCTCCCTAGCCCTTGTGGAGCTGACGCTGTGGGAAGTGGAAGTAGGCAGGCAAGGTCCAGACTTCTATGGGTGCAGGTCTGGCTGGGTCACTGCCCAATACAGAGAAGGCTTCAGAACTCCAGCTTCCACAGAAGCGCAACATGGGACTAAGCCTGGTATGTCTGGGGACAGGTGTCTAGAGATGGCAGGTAGTGCTTGGGAGGGGAAAGGAGAGAGCAACTTAGTAGCAGTAAACATGAGAAGACTTAGGGTTGAAATGGATTTAAAAAAAAAAAAAACAAAACAGGCAGAGGGACCAAAGTGTGAGGCAGGACCTCATGATGAAACTGGCTGTAGTGGTGGTTCTGAAAGGTGGGGGCAGATTCTTGGAAGGATTGAAAGGCAGGCTAGGATGTGGTATCGTACAGGTGACTTTAATCATGTCCCCTAAATTTGCCCTAGCTCCTGGATTCCTGGCTTTAGTTAGTGGCACTATCTTCTGGTTAAACATTCATGCCATATGCCTTAGGTGCCTTATCCCTGCCTCCCAAAAGCTTATCAGTCATTGAATCTTGCTGATTTTGCCTCTTAACTCTGTCTTAACTTCATCCCTACTGCCACTCCCTTGGTTCAGAACTCATTATTCCTTGCTTAGACTATGTAATAACATCGTAATTGGCTTCCCTGTTTCCCTCCAAAGTCAATAAAGGTTTGTAGGATGAAAAATGCATGAATGCTGAGGCTTAAAGTGTCGTGGCAGCTCTCTAGTTGGAAGGCCTGGCAAGAAGCCTTTCTATCATCTACTGAAAGCACAGTAGGACCCACAGTGCCCACAGGACCAGCCTCTGTGTCAAGTGTGACCTGATCCGTTTCCCTTGGAATTGGAGAAGGCTTATGTTTGGTTTTTGTCCTGCATCTCTGCCCTCTCCACCAGGGCAATCAGGAGCCAGCCTTCTGACATGAAGCAGGACATGCCAGGCCACCATGGTTACTGAGTAAGGGCTCCTATATCAGTGGTAGGCAATCTACCCGGAAGGTGGCCAAAGAGAAACCAGGCTTCTCTCATTCTAAGAGCAGCAACCAGTAGAGGAAGCCATACTGAGGGAGGCTATCTTCCTAGCTGAGTTAACCTGTCTATTGGCTGGCAGCCCAGGTGGAGTGAGCTGCTAACACAGTACAAGTAATTTTGCTCTGAATTTTCTCCCCTCAGAGTGTCCTTCTCACTTTCTACATGTGTCATCTTCTCCCAGCAGCATTCAAAATCCAGTCCCAAGCATGTGCCCTTGAGCCCACCCAAGCTTTAACAAGCTGATCCATCATATCCTTCTCCTCAGAGGCATTCAGGAAATGACCCTAACACACAGTGGTGTGGGGTCAAGTTAACTTATACTCCAGGTACATGAGAAGGAAATGGAATATTCAGATGTGAAGGTGATCTGGCGGCAACATCTGTCACCCCAATGATCATCAGGATTGATTGAGTGATCTGGATGGCTAAGCGGATGGACCCTTCCTCCCTCACTGCCCCATGTGCCTCCCTCCCAAAGCCATGCACTGAGCTCAAGAGGATGACCTTCCCCAAACAGAGGAGGACTAGTCTGTGGTCAAGGGTATATGAGTAGCTGTGCTCCCCTGATAGAACCTCCAAACAAGCTATCAGAATGGGATGTTCATTCAAGTAAAGAGGTCATTTTAGGGGGTTTCTACAAACCAGAGGAGAGGGGAGGACTTGAGACATCTTCTGAATCTTGTAGATCCCATATATCCATTCTTGCTGGAGCTGTTGGCAATACTGTTTCCCCTCAATCTAATGCACTATTACAGAGGGTCTGTATTACCATAGTCCCTCCCTGCTAGCCTGGTGGCATGATTAACAACATGGTGACACAAAAGCAGGGCTTGTTTCAGTTTAAATGTTTTACTCGGTTCTTCAGGAAGAGCGAATGTAAGTGTATGTGTGTCCTGGTGTGGAAGGAGATAGGGAAGGCAGGATAAGTTGCACTCACGGACCTCCTTTTCCTACTATGTGTAGTCAGTGCTGGTCCTGCTGTAGGAGGAGAGAAGCCCTTCCCTAGCTCCCGTGATGGAGCAGGAGAGTCACATGACACCTGAGCACTGGAGCAATGAGGGAGCAGTGTGCTGTCTGCTGGGACTCATCAACACCATTGAGCAGGTGAGGCCAGCCCCACCTCACGGCATGCTCATCCTCTTCTTCATCAAGCTCACTAGAAAGTTGTATTTTAGCTCTGGGGCCTGGGCGGGCCATGCAGGATACTGAGATAAAGACCCTGTCTTTTGTAGAGGCCTACCTTCAAATTCAGGCTCTGACACTTGTATGCATGAAGTTGAACAAGTCATTTTCACAGTCTAAGCCCCCAGAAGATTCCATCTCTACAACTGAGTGAATAACAGCCTCCCCACAGCGAAGACAAGGGAACTAAGTCAAGCAATGCATGTTAGGAGCTTCACAGGATGCACACAGTAGGTGCTCAATCAAGCCAAGTTTCCTTCATACCCACTCTCCATAGCAAACCCTATCAGCTTGGTTTCCAAATTCCTGGTCTGTCTCCTTTCTGTGACCCTACCTCTCAACCCATTGACGACAAACCTTTTTTGTCTCCATACGTGCTTTTATTTACCCACCTCCACAACCCCCAAGCTCTTCTGCTATAGACAGCTTGGCCCAGCGTTGCCAGGAATGTAACCTGAGGAGTTGTTTAGTTATAGACACTTGGTTTAATGCTTTGCTGTTCCCATGTTAAAAATGCTTAATCACTTTTGAATGAGGGTCCTACATTTCATTTGCACTGGACCTTGAAAACTATGTAGCTGCCTGGTAGGGATGAGTCAAAACCCTTCCCAAGTACCTGCCACCAGTCTGCTATTGTCCGTAGGCACCTGAGTGTCTACGACTAAGCATGACAAAAGAGATGTCCTATGTTACTTGGCTCTGTGCCATATGCTTTGAGACACATTGTGCCCTTTAGTCTTTGTATTATCAGTGAAGAATGAAGATTCTGTCATGCTACTTGCCCAAGGCCACATGAGTAACAAACAGTCTGAATCAGCTACATCAGAGGCCAAAAGCTGAGTCTTTCAACCCTCCTGTCCTACGCAAATGTCCATCCAGGATGCCCAGTGCAGGTGGGGAGGGCTGTCCTTTCAGTATAACAAGGTAAGCTTCATCTGCAGATAACATTTGAAAGCCATTTAAAAAAAAGCCATTAATTTAACAAATGCTGAAAGGGAAAGACTTACCACATAATTTTTGAAGGGATTTCTCAGAATAGGTCTCCCGGTCACATCCCTTGCCAATATAGTTTGTCTGCAGCTCCACAGTGACCTGGAGTGAGGACACAGCTCCATCGCAAGTCTCCAGGTGGATGCTGGGGAACAAGGGCATGCTCCCCGAGCCAGGCTGGTACTCGATTCTTTTGGTCCAGTCTGAATAAGCAAGGAAAAGATTAAATCAGCTATAGTCAATCCTCTAGAACACTTGTTTTGAAAATATGGGTTTGTTCCAATAAATCATTTCCTTCAACAAATATATTAGGTAATAGTTTGAGGATGATGGGAATTTTACATTCCCTCCTTCCCCACTGAGAAATGACAGGTGAATACAGAAAACTGCACCTAGTTGAAGCACATCAGAATATACAATAGACCCACATGTGAACACATCTATCAGGATCTCAGGTCACGATATGTTATGGAAGAAGCAGAATGAGCCACAGCATTCAAAAAACGTCACTGCCGATACAGAAGAAGGTAGGAAGTGAAACATTATAACCATCTTATATAAGTTGTACAATAAGAATACAGCACTTGACCTTGAGCTCTGACGTTGGCTGCGGAAGTGGATGTAAGAAGAGTTGCAGCTGGGGTGTCATTGTGAAGAGTGGGAAGAGTCTCTGAAAGGATGGGAAGTTTAACTGCAGGTGCGGATGGCTGGATGGCTTCACCTGCACCGGCAAACATCAAGTCTGTTCAAAGTCAAGTGCCATGTTTATTGTAGGATCTGTAGAGAACTGTCACAGTTTTCTCCTTTTTCCTTTCATATGTGTTACCAGTGGCATTTTAGAATGTTTTATCCTACTTCATTTTTGCCTTTTTGTCTCACATGGTGATATATATATATATATATATATATATATATATATATATATATATATATATATATACATAATTTTAAAGCAAAAGGGAGCATGGTCCTTCAAGGATTCTGTGAAATGACAAGGGAGGGTGCAAGGATTCTCAAACATGAAAAACGGACTCGCTGAATAGGGCTGATGATCTTGTCATTGCTTTCCAGCGGAAGAATAATTGTGAGGCGATAAAACATTGGCGAGAAGCAGACTCACCTGCAAGATGGCACAGCGGAAGAACAGAGCAATCAGGAAAGATAAACACCAAGAGGGAACAAGCACACAGGGAACTGATCGGTGCAGAAAAAGCAGCCATTAAAAGTCAGAGCCATCCGGCGATGCTCCCGGAGAAGGATAATGTGCGCTTACTGACGACAGCCAGCACCCCACACGCGGCAAGGACACAAATCTGGGAGGCTGCACAACCAACCTCAGCCAGACTTGCACATAGACATGTGAGTGGAGGCACCAAGGAATGAGGGCTACTGGTGCAATGAGACGGAAAGTCCCCAGTGTTTGTCAGGTAGACCATTGCTAGATGGTACCCCTTTGCCAAGAAGAAATGAAGATCTGTGAAACGGCTGTCTCTCCCACCTGTGAAAACCTCAGAAAGTCCTGTCTTTGCGGGGCTGTGTCAGTCTGTAACCCTGCAAGTCTGTAGTGGGCCCCTGGCCCCTATTAAAGTGATTGTAGTGTTATGGGAAAGGCTGGGTTTAAGGGCTAGCAGGGAGCTTCCCACGATGAGCAGCCATTGGTTTGGGGTTCCTGTATGCCTCACTCTGTTTAGGGCACCAAGAATGCAGCAGTGAGCCGTCAGGAGCCAAGAGAGGCAGGTCTGCATAAGCTTGTGCTGTGCTGGCTGGCAGGAGTTGATCCAGATGTGGAGCCTTTAGATAGGGAGTTCACATGTGAGCTGAGGCGTGAACGCCGAGGACTAATGTGCTCTGAAGTGCCCCAGAGAAGCAGACTTGAAGCAGAGACCGAAAGGATCTTGGCTTGATTGTAAAGTCAGGAGGTTTGGGGGCAAATTATGAAGGCCTTCAAGCCCTAGGTACCTCATTAGTGTAACAGGCTTTACAGAGCTGGAAGAGGTGACATTGTGTACCTACTACTGTAGGATCTGGATTGTGTTGTTCATTGGTGAGCAAAGGGGCAATGCTTGCCTGTCCCAGAATCTTGCCATGTCATAGATGATTGTATTTGGATTTAGCTTGGAGACTTCATGGTGAGCAGCTAGCTTGGACAGGGCTTTTCCAGAGGATGTCATAAGCCGAGTTTCTATAGTGTGGTTGTGAGCAACTCCCAAACATCCAAACACACAAGGATTATAGTTTCCCGGAGCTGACTCTGAACTAGTTTCTGTAGGGCCAGTTCATGAAGCCCACTGCAGCCCCAGGTCCAAAGTCCCCTGTTCAATCCTAAGGACAGACCACCGGAGCAAAGGGAAGGAGGGCTTTCTGTCAGCGGCATCATCTGAAAGCTACAGTGCCATAAGAGGCACTCCATATCCAGCCAGCCACGTAGTGTCCCAGGGACAAAATAGTTCATGCCACTGTGCATTTGATCATGCTGTTTCTTCTACAAGGAGCTCTCTTTCCATCTCCTTCCCCTTGTCACCTACTCTATACATCCTTTCAACATTTCTCCACTGTAGGTAGACACTGTGTCTCCATGGTGACCTTCACAGAGCTCTCCACATTAGACTTCAACATCTGTATGCTCAGCATTACAGTGACTGAATCTTCACCATGTTATAGGTACCTGGCCCAAAGGTGATGCTTGCTACAAGGTGCTATGAGTAAGCTGTCATAGTGAGACTACCCTTCTGTGGCCTATGTCCCTCAGTAACCGTGAACTCCTGAAGAGCAGGGATTGTAACGTCTGGTTGTGAGTCCTTCGTGGCTGGTCCCTAGTGCAGGAAATGTTTGCCAGGCAGATGCAGCGGGGACCAGACACCTCACCTTGTCCAAGACCTTGGTTTTGAACCTCTTATCACATCTAAACCTGTCTGCGGCTTCCCTGCTGCTACCCCTGTTTTGTCTTCAGTCCTCCAGAACCATCCATCCCCACAGCAGTAAAGGACGTTTGCTTCTCTGTTCTTACCAAGGCAATTAGTCCAAAGCTGCAGATGGATGAGTATGGTTCCGTAACAAGAAACCTTACCTAGGGGAAGGCCTACCTCCCTTCCTGCTGGCGCCCTCCTTCTCTTTAGGGATGTAAGTGGTTTTGTTCCAGGAGTCTTGGTGTGCGCTTTAGTAAAGCCCTCCCCTGCTACTGCTGCAGCTCTGGTCAACACCCTGAACACTCTGGAAAACACCCAAGACACTTTCAGTATTGACTCCACTTGTGCTGTGTGGTCTGCTGCCATCTCTTTCTGCCTTAGATATTTTTGTGGCTATTTCTATTGGGAAATCGTGCTTAAATCTATTGGGTATAGTGCAATAAACAAGTCATGATGGAAAGCCCATGCCAGCACAGTGCCCCAAAAGCTACTCTGCTCAGGCCACACCCAGGCTGGGCCCTCTTTGGCCATGGAGAGAAATTGAAGCAGTTTAGGGGTGACAGGACCCCAAAGCAGATAGCTTTCTCTTAGCTAAACACAGGAATTGTCCTAGGGCCTGTAGGGGGAAATCTAGGACGTATACTTTGCCACAGGTTAGAAATGGCAAAAGAGTCTGGCCTCACCTCATCTCTGCCCCACAGGGAGAAAGGCTGTCCTACAGAATTAAGGCTTCTGGAACAATTTCCCTTTTCCAGAAACCCTGATCTCAGACACCTGATGTCAGGACTAATTGGCTAGACCAGCTGCCCATGAACAAGGCTCAATAAAAAGAAAATCTCAGCCTGAGGCCTGAGGTGGGCTTTTCAAACCTCCTCTTACCCTTCCTTGTCTTAAGTTCTGGGCGTCGTGAACCCCATCTTGCCTCTTGGACAAGAGCCATGTCTTCTTTCCGTCCCTTAAGCTTCCCTCCTCTTAAAGCTCTCCCTCCTAAAGCTCTAAGCTATAATAAAATGTTTCTGAACTGTATGTTCTGTCTGTGCATTCATTCTTTGAATTCATAAAACAAGAATCTAGAGACACCCCCAAATTACCAGTGCGCTGGAATAGCATCTAGGTAGCAAGAAAGCCCCAAGTTCCCATTTCCCGGTATGAAAGGGCTTTAGGAGCAGCAAACCGCCACTTGCTTTGGTGACCTCACAAGGCTTGTTTAGGAGGGTTATGAGGAACAGGCAAAATTGCCACTATATTGTTAAAGAAATCGATGAAGCTTTCTGAGCAGTGTCCTTGAGAGAGTAGAAGGCTTATACAAACATCTACTTTTCCCCAGAGGAGTCTGGGTAGGGCATGAGAGAGCAAAAGGCACGTCATCATGTTCAGCCTTTGCCACATGAAATATCTGTCTCGCTTTCTGGAGGGTGAGAGAACATGGTGTGTGAAAGAAAGGCCTTTACATTGAGCACACCTGGGTGTTCCTCTCAGCCCTACCACGGGCTGTGTAACCTTGAACAACCCTCCCAGAGTCTCAATTGTTTCTGTCAATTTGTATCAACTACCCAGACTTTTGAGAGAGGGGACTGAAAACAGGGTCATTTCAGCACCAAACACCATGGGCATGTTCCATAGATAGAATGCTGTTAAATCATCACTTGTTAAAAACAGTTCAGGGAGTTATTATTAGTCACTTTCAAGACACCGAGCACTTTTACGTCTTCCCTTTCATGTAATGTTGCTGGGCTTCGTGAGGGGATATTATCTTAATTGCACAAATGTTGAAGCCCTGGCTGAGGGTTGGTGTGACTTGCCCAGGGTCACACAGTTCTTTTGCACAAGGTCTCCACAGAGACTGGGGATTTGACAGAACCAACACTGTCATTTTTACAGATTTACTTTTGAGCATTCAATTTATACTGATTTTGCTTAAAGGGATAATCCTGCTGTTGGCAAAGGCATAAGAAGTGCCGTGGGTCTCAGTGCTGTCTGACCTTGAGGCAGCTGGTGGGGGGGGTGGTGGAGTTTGCTCTGACACTGGAGACTGGAGAGATTTGGACTTGAATCTCCACTTCTTCCAGAGTAGTCATGTGACCTTGGCAAAGTCATTGTCATGTCTTAGCCTCTATTGCCTCCTCTGAGATATTTCCATCTGCTCCTGAGCTGGTTATGAGCCTTGCAGGAGATAATGCAGGCTAAGGGCCCAACCCAGGGTCCTTCCCCTGCAGCTTCAGTAAGAACACTCCACTCCTGGACTCATAAGCTTCCCAAACGTCTCTGAGCTGTTCTGCTTGGAAAGAAAAGCTTGGAGTCTATAAAAGGCCTAGGGACTAGTTTATGAATTGTGATTCAATTTTTTTTTTCTTAAGTGATCAGAAAGGAAGCAGACTGGACTGCCTACTGTTTTAATAATCAGGTTGAAATTACCCTGCCAGTATTCCTAAGAAAGCTAACATTGGAATGCCATCGGGACTTAAACACCTTTTTCGTGGATTAAGGATTTAGAAACATGATGATTTTATTATCATTCCTGCTAAATTTGGGGAATATATTCTTTCTTATCAGGAGAATATTAAACACTTGGAACTCTCATATTAGATAGCTAGAGGTGAAATTAAAAACTAATATGAGAGTTCCAGAAAGCACAAGCTTTTGTAATTGAAGACATCCAAATCTATTGATCCAACTCAGAAGTGTTGCAGAGCACGAATGGGAGATACGCTGGCCTTGGAGCTCCTTTCCCTGGCTGTGCATGCCCAAGGACCTTAGCTTGACCCAAGCTCAGCTTTCAGCAGCTGAAGACAAAGTAGGTTCCCTGGGAAACTGCTGGATCCCCACACAGAGTGCTACATACTAGGATACTGGGGGTGGGAGATGAAGAGGGATTTCCTGCACAGAAATTATTCAGGCATCTGACACTGTCACAAGGCCCTGCAAACACCAACCACTTGATGTCATTCAGTGCTTTCTCTAAGGGATGGTAGCTTGGCTTTGGGCACTAAGGGTGTTTCCTTCCTGCCAGAAGAAGTTAACACGGTACCTTGGCTCAGCAGTGGCCATACAGAGCATCTGGGGTAGGGCAGTGGGCAAGGAAGGAGATGGGCTTTAGATGTTTAAGTGGAAGCCACAGGGTGAATTCTGGGTAAGAGATTTCAATTTCACCTCAGGGTCATGGAAGAGTTATAAATATGTGCTTAGTGAGAGCATGAAATATCAGACTGGGTTTTGGAATGATCACTTGAGTGCTGGGTTAGGTCAGGGGTTCGCTTTCAGAATAGCAGAGCTGCCCCATGATCAATCAGTCCAGGGTGTCACCTCTGACAGAGGCAATATAGTAACCGCGATCCAGTACATTCTCAATGCTAACTCTCCATGTAGACAGACTCAGATTTGCACTTGGATGTTGGGTCTTTGGTAAATCTCTGTGGGAGGGTCTTGGGTACCTGGATTGAGTTGAGTCAAGGCCAGAAGGCAGCTCTGGGCTGGATGGCCAGGACCACGAGTGTTGGGCAGGAAGAAGGTTCTTCACATGGACAAGACAGACTCTTCTAAGGCCTTTGTGAGGGAGTGGCAAAAGCTGACTTTGGAGCTCCTCATCTCGGTCCTTCCCTTGAGGCTGGTTTCCTTAGCATCTGAGCCCAACTCTGGGTAGGGCTAAGGTGACAGGTTCAGAGTGAGCAGCTGGATCCTGGGTGCAGCCCATGCCTCCTCTGCTTACCGTCGCTGATCACTGGGAGGCTACTTGACCTTTCTTTGCCTCAGTTTCCTTACCTGCAAAGTGGGGAATAACTGCACCTCAAGTTCTTGTGGCTCTTAACTGAGATGGTGCCTAAGACACACAGCAACATGCCTGGTACCCAGTGAATGCACAAAAAATATGGGCTGTTGTAATTAAGCTTCAAATGTTGGCTTCTTCCCATGAATCTGTGGGGAATCTAAAGGTGAGCTCTTCCATCCTTGAGGGAGAAGCTGCTTGCAGGCCAAGTCCTAACAGCTCTGTAAACAGGGAATATGAGCCCTCTCCTATGGGCCAGGAAAATGGACTGGCCAGGAGTTCCACAGCCAGTCAGCAGCTGTTACTACACCAGGCTGGTTCAACTCCTAAGCCCAACTTGAAAACACATTTGCTTTTATGAACTCATTTTCTTTTCACACTTCCTCAGCCACTGTCCTAAGTTATGCTCAGCTGGAAGGAGGCAGGGATCACTGATGAGCCTGAGTGGTAGAAGGACATGTGGTCTGAGCATGCTCCCTCTCAGAAGACCCTGCACCTGGCTGGTTGCTCGGTTGTCACTGTCTTGAAATTCCTAATGACATCAAAACCAAGAGCCACTGTTTTCTATTGCACATCAGGACCCACAAATGATGCAGTTGGTCCTCTCTGCCAGCTGAGTTACACTGGGCATATTCCTTAACCTTACTGAGCTTCTTTGCAGAGTGGGGGTACCAGTTAGCTGTCCCAAAGGGAAGCCACAGCACATAAACTGCCAAGAACCAGGACACTCAAGTCAGTCACGTGACCACTGCTCTGCGATTTCTTATCCCATCCTCACGAAAAGTGGTTTTTATCTCTGTAAGAGTTTGTGTATTTACGCACACACCTACTTCAGACTTGGTTATAGGGTTTCTATGAGGTAATGAATGTAAGCCATTTAGCCCTGGGGCTGACATGCATACATTTTGAGCATTAAATTATTTGCCTTTCTCTTTTCCAATTAAAAACAATTACACACAGGCATCACATAGGAAGAAACACAGCACAAACTCCCTGAACTCAATTACAAATGTAAGGACTTCCCTCTCTTTCTTTATGACTGACCCTTTTCCACTTACTATATTTTATTTTTATAACAGCATTTTATTGCCTTTTAATTCCTACTAAAAGCGATAATTAACTACAAGAGCAGAGTTGGGAGGCATCGGGATCTCATGGCCACATCCTTGTTTACCTGGGGTAACGCTCCGGCTCTTCCCTCGGCCTGCGCTCAGCCTTGCCCTGCCTTCAGCCCTCCCCTCCCATGTGGCTCTTCAAGGGAGGACTTCTCAGTTTTATCTCGAAGGAGAACCTGCCTTACCCCTACCTCAGCCTCTACATTCCAAGAAAGAATTATTTACATATTGTATTATGTCCCAGCCTGATTCTGGAATATGATTTGCATGTGACACACATAACAAGTGCTCAATACTTATCTATAAAATAAGCGAGTCCCTTACTGTCCCTTACAGGATAGCATACTTTGCCTAGATCACATCCATCTAGCTCCCAGGTAGATCTTTAATGGTCCATTGTTCACCATTAAAATGAAAAGGATTCAAGATATGGTTGGTATGTGCATGCACGTGTGCATGCGTGCGTGCGTGCGTGTGTGCGTGCAAGCATGCCTGAGTTTGAATGGCTATGGGTGAATGTATATATTGAAATTACTCTTAAAAATGACCTCAGTTTAAGAAAAAAAACCTATGCACTTTTTGCTCTTTTAGTTTGTATAAATATACCCAATAAATATAAAATAAATGACTCAAAATGTGCCCTCAAGTTTATCTTATCCATCTCGTTTTCTAGGTTGGTAACAGAGGAGATATTGCTTTGTCCCTGATCAACACCATGATTCCTGGTTCCTCTTCCAGGCTCATTCTGGCAGCCTACGAGCAGACAACTTCCTGCCCCATAGCTCTCACAGAAGCCAGGCGTACCTCAGGCTTTCTTCCCTGGCCCATTACTGCCAAGCAGGAGAGCTAGTGCCACAGTCAGGAAATGCCAAAGGGGCTTTCTGGGTAGACTTGGGAAATGTCCCATGACTACTCCATTTGTGGAGAGTGAGGACAAGTACATACTCCAAGACAGGCTGCTCACTCACTCTGCACTGTGGCCCACGTCCCTCGCCTGCTTGCTACATACAGTTCTGATATAGATATGGATATGGATATGGATATAGATATATGATCTCCACACACAGGTGTAGCCTCTGCCAAGTCTAGAGTGACCACGTGGACACTTCAGTAGTAGCTTCACAGAGTACTTTCATGTCTATTGAATCTAATAACAATAAAAGATTGGGTTTAGCTCTTTGCTATTTATTTCAATTTTAAAGAAATTTGTTTCTCTTATAGCTTCACAACATATTAATCTATATTTGACTAGGGAAAACCTTGGCCCTCCACCACTGGTAAATTTAGAAGCTCTGTTTTAAATAATACCCTATCAAAAGTATTTCTTAAAACCCACTTCTAGAGCCTTCATCTCCAGGGGCAGTACTTCAGAGACTGCAGTGGGGTATCATGTTTATTCAAAGGGTCAGCAGGATCTTCCACCTCTAAGCTTTAGATGGCTCGTAAGGCCACGGGCCTACTCCAGCCTTACAACCATCATCACTTCTCACCTGGACCACTTGCCATAACAGCCTCCTACCTACCCTCTCTTTGTCCCTCTAATCTATGCTAGTCATGATTGCCCAACTCCCACGCTTCCAATTACTCATGAATAAAGAGGTTTCTTTTAGGAAGCTCAGAGCCTGTGCCAAGGTCATAAGCAAGACCAAGATCCTGACCTCAGGAAATGGGCACTTCTAGAAGTTCTGGAATTGGGTTGGCAATGGTGTGGGTAGAAGGGTGTGGTCAAGTAGGATTTGGGTAGGGCTGGGAGATCAGGATCATAATGAAGACAGATTTTAGTCAAGCTGGTCAAGAATTCTCACCAGTTCATTTCAGAGGCACTCAGGGAAGTTTGTGATGTAATGCTGAAGACCATGATAACGATTGTTCAGAATACAGCAACCATGGAGGTCCCTGGTTCCACAGAAGGGTTCACCCTGTAGCTGCTCCCCCCTAGAGGAGAGCAGGCTGTGGTCCTGGGCCCATCTGTCTCTGTCTTTGGCCACTATAAAACTACAGCTCGAAGGAATGAGATAAGGAGCTCCCTCGGGATGTTCCCCATGTGTTTTCTTCCCACCTTGTTCTGCTTTCGCTTCACATATTGATTTTCAGTTAATTGCATCATCTGTCTACTATTCTGGTTTCTAACTATTCATTTATTTCTGTGATTGTCTACTTATCTGCAGTTGTGAAACTCCACACCTAATCAACTTCCAGAAGAAAGAGCAGGGACTGTGTCTGCTTCGTTAGATCTTAAATCTCCAGTATTCTTGGAGCATAGTAGTTTTCTCACCAAATATTTCAGAAATGAATGATAACAGCCACCTTCTCATTGCTCAGATAAAACATCTAACAAGGAGCAGCTTATGGGAGAAATGGTTTATTTCAAACTTACAGTTTTTTTTTTTTTAAATATTTGGAACTTTAGTCTATGAACATGTTGAAATTTGGTCATGTTCTCATCACATTACCTTCTTTTGCCTCCCATCTCCTGCCTCCACACCGCATCCACTGAGGTTCCTCCTCTTTCAAGGTAGTCCTTCCTCTGTTTTGTTGTCTCCATCCTTTGGTCCTCCTGCATACCCTATGTCAAAGTGTCTATGGGTTCAGAACTGGGCTGGTCATATAGGGGTATTGGTAAACACCATGGAGTCACGAGTGCACCAGCCAGTTCGTGTCAGGAAGACAGTGCCCCGTGATATGCCTTCCTGTCTGGTGGCTTACATCCTTTCCACTCCCGTCTTCCACAGTGGTCACTGAGCCTTGGCAGGTGTCAGAAATCTCCTTCAGTGGTGGGCTCTGGACAGCAGGCTTAAAGCTTTGAGGGAAACTTTCTTGATGGTGGGGAGAGCACGACACCTAGCACACATCTTCTGAAACTCTTCAAGGCCTGCCCGCAGTGACACCCCTCCTCCAGCACCCCTCCCCCCACACACAGACTCCACCAGCTGGTGATTAAACAGGAGGCTGAGTCACAAGCACTTGTTGTTTGATGAAAGGTGTCTGTGCCTGGGGAGGGAATTCCCTGGCCCTCTTGTTCTGGGTTCCCTTGTTTATGCAAGACCTTCCTCTTCTTCTTTTAAATAAACTTATTTATTATTTTGCAAGGAAAGAGAGAGGGAGAGAGAGAGTGAGAGGAGAGAAAGAGAGGAGAGAGAGAGGAGAGAGGGGGAGAGAGAGGAGAGAGTGAGGAGAGGTAGAGGAGAGAGAAGAGAGAGAGAGAGGAGAAGAGATGAGATGAGATGAGGAAAGAAGAGAAGAGAAGAGAAGAGAAGAGAAGAGAAGAGAAGAGAAGAGAAGAGAAGAGAAGAGAAGAGAAGAGAAGAGAAGAGAAGAGAAGAGAAGAATGAGTGCACCAGGGCATCCAGCAACTGGCTTTATGTGGGTACTGGGATATTGAACCCTGGTCTTTAGGCTTTGCAGGCAAGTGCCTTAACCACTGAGCCCTCTCTCCCGCCCCCATTCCAGCCCTTCTGAATCAAGATGCTGCCACTATGACTGACTGGCTTTGGGCTTCACTCTCTATGCTGCCTCTCCAGACCTCTCTCTGTACTCCTCTTGGGCAAGTTCTGTTCTGTGGCCAGCCTGGCTCAGAACTTGAGATACCTCATGCCAGTGTGTTAGGCAGGGATACTAGTCATCTTTGCACAGTTCCATTATGCTGCTATGAGTGCCATGGTTTGCCAACAAATGTGTGCTCTTGCTAGTGTCAGCCCCAGCCCTTCCCAGCTGACAATGACCCTCCATTGGGCTGGACTAGCAGCATCTGAAGCTGACATGAACTGCAGGATTGCAGAAACCAGGACCCCAGCTCCTGCCCTCTCCTTAGGCTTTTATCCCCAAACATCCTCAGCTTCTGTGGCACCCGAACAGAACAGAACATGCCTGACAGGACAGATGCTGAAGAGGTGTCAAAACCAGGCAACTCAGAGCTGTCCTGCTGAAAGATAATTCTCCCAAGGGAGAAATTATTACCTCTCCCAGCCAGAGTACTTTCTCGTGGATTTATAGAAATGCTTCTTCTTCTCTCGTGTCCAATGAACATGAGCATTTCCCAGGAAGTTTTCTATCTTGGGATCAATGTATTATTGGCATAAGATGGAGCAGGTGTTTTCTAAGAATGTTTACTTTTATGGCTTTGGATAGCATTTGCAACTGAAGAGTATAGTTTTTCATGCAAATGGAAGAATATTGGATTTTTTTTGAAAAGATGTGTTATGTATATATTTATGCTCTAGCCATGCAGATCTCCTCAATATAGCAGTTGTGTAGAGCTTTAAGGCTTAGTTATGTACTTTACATAAAAGGGCCTTAGACTCTAGGCAGGTTTTAATGTTTCACTGGACAATATTCTCACATTGGAATAAAATTATTATGCCTTTGGAAAATACGGTCCAAATCCCAAGTGTGTGAAATACAATGAGCCATGGGTGTCTGTGGTATAATCAATACTGGAAAACGTAGCTTCCTCCCCTGGGGGCAGGGCTAAGTCATCAAGACCTATCAGGGAGGCATATGGTAATGTATATTAGGTTTCAAAATGCCAACAGATGCTGGCCCAGTGCATGCACTCCTGACAAAATAAGTGAAAATTCAAAGACATTTGCACAACATTCACCATTGCAATAAACAAAAACTGGAGCCATGCTAGTAAGAGGACAGCTCTAAATAAGCTACAAGGAAACATTAAAGCATATTTGGATACACCTGTGTGAAGCATATCACATACCAAGAGAGAGGGTAGTGAGGTTTCATGATGCAGGAGATACAAAGGTTATAAGGTGAGATGGGACACATGGCTCACATGGTGGGATAAAGGAAGTAAACTCTGTATTGCACAGCAACGCTGCATTATTTGATTATGGAGAAATCTTATTGTGATTATTATTCTACTACTTTTATCCTTTTCAAATGAGGAAAAAAATAACTAATATACAAGAGTTAGAGAGGAGGTGGGGAGAGGGAGGGAGGGAAGATGTAGAAGATTTAAGTTAGACTTCATCCTACCCTCTCCAGTGTCTTGTGGTACAGGTGTTTCCTGTAAGTGTTTAGTGAAGGTTCAGCCATTTGGTCTACCTTTTAGGAAGTAGAATTTTATGGTACCATTGCCGTTTGGGTCCAGATTAGTGTTTCCCACCCCTTCGATGCCCTTCCCTCCCTCCCCATCCATCCTAGTGTCAAGCACAAACTCTTCATAATTAGGAACAGTTACACTTAAAAAGTCATGGTGGAGATTCTCTCTGGAGCCTGTTGGGTTCCTGTCTTAGGGAATCTAACTTGGTTCCCAGAGCCATATGGATTCTTCCCTACTGAGTGGGTCTCATGTTCAATCCATGAGTGGTTGGTTACCTGCATTGGCTGTGGGCCACTATGGCACAAGTGTATACTTCTTCCTCAGCTGGTTGATTCTGTATCTGGTAGAATCTCCTACTTATTCAGTGTATTGGCAACTATTGTTTTCTAGCTGTTCTCATAGCTTTTTCTAGCACTATGAGAATTAGCTTGGAGGACACTGGATTCCCTGTCAATTACAACATGGTCACTTGATGTCCTGAGGACACAAGCTGTGATGTCTTCAGCAATAGGGACTTATCTTTTTCCTCTTGCAAGTAACCAAGTGCTTTGGCATTGGCCTGTATTATTTTGGGAACCTTGTGTCTCCCTAACTAACAGTTTACTGTGGTGGTGGTGGGGGGGGTTGTTCACAATTCTGGCCCTGAGAGTTACCAACCAGAGCCCATGGTTTTAGGGTGATGCTTTCTCCACCTTTTAGGGACTCTTCTATTCAGGTTCCCTCTCCTTTATTGAGGGTAACGAGTTATAGAATGGTATCTAGATCTTTAATGAAGAAGAGCAGATTGCAGTAAAGCTCCCTAAAACAAGGCTTTCCCCTTTAATTCTAACTGGTATCATTTTTGGTTGGGAAACCTGTTCTGTCTTACAGATGGAGGAGAATACGGGGGAGAACAAGCATGCATCAATATATCAAGGAGAGGGAGCTGACTGTCTGCAGGAGATGGGTCACCTCCACCTCATGTGTCTGGGCACAGAAGTCATTACAGAGGAAGCGGTGACATTAACACAGCTATCACAATGAGCCTGAAAACCAGTACCAGGGAAATGGCAACAGACATTGTGGTCACTCAAGCCTCAGCAAAACAGAGATCCAGGACTTGTGGTTAACATAGTGGTGTAGGTACCACGCCAAAGCAGCCTAGGGGGGAAAAAGCCAAAAAAAACCTCAGCAAAATACACACTTTTACTAAAAAGTGAGATGTTTAGGAAACTGAAATGGCAGCAGAGAAGTAGGAGAGATCCAGAACATCCAGAGCCCACATAGGCTGGCAGAAGCAGCTCCTCGGCAGTGGCGGAGCTGCACCAGAAAGCCACCAGGCTCGGCTTGAGCTGCAGGAAAAGCCAGGTGAGGGGAGCTTCCACTCACACCAGAGCTCTCTGAAAACTCAAGAAATGTGAAGGGAGAGCGACAGTGAACAATGGAGGAGCAGATCACAAGGTAGAAGAGCACATGGACCAGTGAGAGAACTAGAGCAGCATCGGCAGCCTCCCCTCCCCCACTGCCAGTACCAGCTCCAGCAAACAGAGCAGCGGTCCAGGGACCCGGCCACACCAACTTGAACTGACAGCAGGACCCAAGCAGGAGCACAGGTAAGTGGGATTACACCACGGAAGGGTCTCACCTGGTCACAAGCTGACTTGGAACCCTCAACAGATCAGAAATCTTAATCTCCTTGTTGTCAGGATTAAGGGTGTGGGTGGGGCACCACACACCCTAAGGGACAGTTAGAGGAGCTGGTTGTCATAATTCCTGCTCATGGATAAATACTCTGAGAGTCTTGAGAGCCACACCTAATGCCTTAAGCTCCTACGCTGAAGTTATATAACATCAGATTATCTGATACATCTAATAATAGCCAGCTAACTAGAAAATCCAATCATTAAATAATCCAGGATGCAAAATATATACATTATAACACAAGAAACACCAAAAATCAAGGCAAGATAAATCCACCAAAAGTATTAACACATCAGAAATGACCTCCAGTGAGAATGAGTTAGAGGAAATGCCTGAGAAAGATCTCAAAAGAATGATTATAAATATGTTCAAAGAAGTCAAAGAAGAAATCAAAGAGGAAATCAAAGGAATCAAAGAAAACATAGGACACCAATTTAATGAAATAAAGAGGTCAATACTGGACATAAATAAGGAAATAGAAATAAAAAAATCAGTCAGAATTACTAGCAATGAAGAACACAGTTAATGAAATAAAAAACTCTGTAGGAAATCTCACCAGTAGAATGGGTGAAGGAGAGGACAGAATATTTAAGCAAGACCAGGTGACAGATCTCATACAGTCCAATAAAGAGAAAGACAAACTAATAGAAAAGTATGAGTGGGAATTTCAAGATATTTAGGACACTATGAAAAGATCAAATATAAGAATTCAGGGCATAGTAGAAGGAGAAGAATTTCACTCCAAAGGCATAGTAGGCATCTTCAACAAAATCACAGAAGAAAACTTCCCCCAAATTGGGAAAGAGGTGCCAATGCAGATACAGGAAACCTCTAGAACCCCAGCCAGACAAAACCTGGAAAGAACCTCTCCTCACCATATTATAATCAAACTACCAAACATACAAACCAAAGAAAAAATATTGAAAGCAGTAAGAGAGAAAAATCAAGTTACCAACAAAGGAAAGCTTATCAGGATGATAGGAGATTACTCAACACAAACTTTAAAAGCCAGAAGAGCATGGAGTGATGTATTCCAAGTCTTGAAAGATAACAATCCTCAACCAAGGTTACTTTATCCTGCAAAACTATCCACTCAAATAGATGGTGAAATAAGGACATTCCATGACAAAAGCAAGCTAAAGGAGTACTTGAAGACAAAACCAGTTCTACAGAAAATACTTGAAAGAATCCACCATGCTGAAGAAAAAGAAAAGCACACATATAAGGAACCAGGAAAAAACAAACAATACTCAAATACTACTTAACACAAGAGAGCAAAGGTAAAACTGGAATAACTACAAAAAATGGCAAAAATGAATACACACCTTTCAATATTATCTCTTAATATCACTAGCCTCAATGCCCCAACCAAAAGGAATTGGTTTGCAGACTGGGTTAAAAAGCAGGATCCTTCAATTTGTTGCCTCCAAGAAACCTACCTTTCTACAAAGCATGGACACTATCTTAGGGTGAAGGTTCAAAAATGGTGTTTCAAGCAAATGGACCTAGAAAACAAGCAGGGGTTGCTATCCTAATATCTGACAAGGTAGACATCAGTCCAACATTAGTTAAGAAACATAAGGAAGGTCACTATATATTGATTAAAGGCACCCTCCCACAGCAGGACATTACAATCCTAAACATATATGCAGCTAACATGGGGGGCCCCAAATTCATCAAACAAATGCTATTAGAACTAAGGTCACAGATAACACCAAACACAGTGGTAGTGGGTAACTTCAACACCCTACTCTCATCAATTGACAGGTAAGCCCAGAAAAAAATAAACAGAGAGGTATCTGGACTAAATGAGGTCATGGAGGAATGGACCTAACAGATATCTACAGGACATTTCTTCCAAATGCTGCAGAATATACATTCTTTTCAGCAGCACATGGAACATTCTCTTAAATATACCATATATTAGGACACAAAGGAAATCTTAACAAATACAGGAAAATTGAAATAATCTCTTGCATTCTATCTGACCACAATGGAATCAAACTACAAATCAATAGCAAGAAAGGCTATAGAGCATACACAAAATCATGGAAATTAAACAACACACTACTAAATGATGAATGTGTCAATAAAGAAATCAAGAAGGAACTCAAATAATTTATACAGTCAAAAGATAATGAGAACACAATTTATCAAAATCTCTGGGACACAATGAAGGCAGTCCAAAGAGGTAAATTTATAGCTTTAAGTGCCTATATTATGAAATTAGAAAGGTCGCAAGTAAATGACCTAGTGCTTCACCTTAAAGTCTTTGAAAAAGAAGAACAAGGCAAACCAAAAATCAGTAGATGGAAAGAAATAATAAAGATTAGGGCAGAAATTAATGAAATGGAAACTAAAAAAACAATCCAAAGAATCAATGAAACAAAGAGTTGGTTCTTTGAAAGGATAAACAAGATTGATAAACCCTTAGAAAATCTGACCAAAAGAAAGAGAAGAGACACAAATAATAAAATTAGAGATGAAAAAGGTAACATCACTACAGATGTTATAGAAATTCAAAAAAATCAAAGGGACATATTATAAAAGCATATACTCCACAAAGTATGAAAATCTCAAAGAAATGGATGATTTCCTTGATTTATATGACCTACCTAAATTAATTCAAGATGAGATTAATAACTTAAATAGGCCAATAACAAGCATGGAGATCCTAACAGTTATCAAAAACCTCCCAACTAAAAAATGTCCAGGCCCAGATGGATTCACTGCTGAATTTTACCAGACCTTCAGGGAGGAACTAACACCATTGCTTCTTAAACTTTTCCATAAAATAGAAAAAGAAGGAATTCTACCAAACTCCATCTATGAAGCTAGCATCACCCTGATACCAAAACCAGGCAAAGATAGAACACAAAAAGAAAATTACAGACCAATCTCCCTCATGAACATAGATGTGAAAATTCTCAACAAAATACTGGCAAACAGAATACAAGAATATATTGGAAAGATCATTCACCCTGACCAAGTAGGCATTATCCCAGAGATGCAGGAATGGTTCAACATATGCAAATATATAAATGTAACACATTATATAAATGGACTGAAGGACAAAAGTCATATGATCTTCTCATTAGATGCAGAGAAAGCATTTGACAAAATCCAACATCCCTTCATGATAAAAGTCCTACAGAGATTGGGAATAGAAGGAACACATCTCAATATAATAAAGGCTGTTTATGACAAGCCTACAGCCTACATAATAATAAATGGGGAAAAACTGGACGCTTTTCCACTAAAATCAGGAACATGACAAGGGTGTCCACTGTCCCCCCCCCCTTTTTTTTAATATAGTACAGGAAGTCTTAGCCATTGCAATAAGGCAAGAGACACACATAAAAGGTATACAAATTGGAAAGGAAGAAATCAAGTTATCATTATTTGCAGATGACATGATTTTATATATAAAGGACCCTAAAGACTCTACTAGCAAACTGTTATAGCTGGTAAACACCTACAGCCATATAGCAGGATACAAAATAAATACACAGAGATCAGTAGCATTCCTATATGCTAACAACAAACATACAAAGGATGAAATCAGATAATCATTCCCATTCACAATTGCATAAAAAAATAAAAATAAAGCACCTTGGAATAAACCTAACCAAGGAAGTGAAGGATCTCTACAATGAAAACTTTAAAATACTCAAGCGAGAAATTGCAGAAGACACTAGCAAATGGAAAAAAAAACCCTTGTTCCTGGATTGGAAGAATAAATATTGTAAAAATGGCAATCTTACCAAAAGCAATCTATACATTTAATGCAATCCCCATCAAACTTCCAAAGGCATTCTTCATGGAAATAGAAAAAACAATCCCAAAATTCATTTGAAATCACAAAACCCCTCGAATATCTAAAATAATACTGAGCAACAAAAATAAGTCGAGAGGTATCACCATACCTGATTTTAACCAATACTACGGAGCCATAGTAACAAAATCAGCATGGTACTGGCACAAAAGCACACACGTAGGTCAATGGAACAGAATAGAGGACCCAGATATAAGTCCAGGTAGCTATAGCCACCTGATATTCGATAAAAATGCCAAAAATACTCATTGGAGAAAAGATAGCCTCTTCAGCAAATGGTGATGGGAAAACTGGTTATGTATCTGTAGAAGGATGAAAATAGATTCTTCTCTCTTTTCATGCACAAGAATTAAATCCAAATGGACTAAAGACCTTAACATCAGACCTGAACTCTGAAATTACTAGAGGAAAAAGTAGGGGAAACCCTTCAACATATTGGTCTTGGCAAAGACTTTCTGAATATAATCCCAATTGCTCAGGCAATAAAACCACAGATTAACCACTGGGACCTCATGAAATTAGAAAGATTTTGTACTGCAAAGGACACTGTGAATAAAGCAAAGAGGCAACCTACAGAATGGGAAAAATATCTTTGCCAGCTATATATCTGATAGAGGATTAATATCTAGGATATACAAAGAACTCAAAAAGTTAAATAATAAGAAGTCAAACAAGCCAATTAAAAAGTGGGGTATGGAACTAAATAGAGAGTTCTCAAAAGAAGAACTACGGATGGCATATAAGTATCTAAAACATGTTCTACATACCTAGTCATCAGGGAAATGCAGATTAAAACTACATTGAGATTCCATCTCACTCCTGTCAGATTGGCTACCATCATGAAAACAAATGATCATAAAGGCTGGTGAGGATATGGAAAAAGAGGAACCCTTCTACACTGTTGGTGGGATGCAATCTGGTCCAGCCATTGTGGAAATCAGTGTGGAGGTTCATAAAACAGCTACAAATTGATCCACCATAGATCTACCAGAGACCCAGATATGGCACTTCTAGGCATATAGCCTAAGGACTCATCCCATTTCCTTAGAAGTTCATGCTCAACCATGTTTATTGCCGCTCAATTCATAATAGCTGGGAAATGGAACCAGCTTAGATGTCCCTCAACTGATGAGTGGATAATGAAGATGTGGCACATTTATACAATGGAGTTCTACTCAGTGGTAAAGAAAAAATGAAGTTATGAAATTTGCAGGAAAATGGAAGGATCTGTAAAGAATTATGCTAAGTGAGGTAACCCAGGCCCGGAAAGCTAAGGGCCACATGTTCTCCCTCATATATGGATCCTAGCTGCAGATGATTGGGCTTCTGGGTGAGAAGGAAAAGACTCAGTAGCAGAGGCCAGTAAGTTAAAAAGGAGATATAACAATCCAAAAATTCATTTGGAATCACAAAAAACCTCGAATATCTAAAATAATACTGAGCAACAAAAAAGAGGCTGGTGGTATCACCATACCTGATTTTAACCTATACTACAGAGCCATAGTAACAAAAACAGCATGGTACTGGCACAAAAACAGACATGTAGATCAGTGGAACAGAATAGAGGACCCAGATGTAAGCCCAAGTAGCTATAGCCACCTGATATTCGATAAAAATGCCAAAAATACTCATTGGAGAAGAGACAGCCTCTTCAGCAAATGGTGTTTTGAAAACTGGATAAATATCTGCAGAAGGATGAAAATAGATTCTTCTCTCTCGCCATGCACAAGAATTAAGTCCAAATGGATTAAAGACCTTAACATCAGACCGGAAACTTTGAAACTGCTAGAGGAAAAAGTAGGGGAAACCCTTCAACATATTGGTCTTGGCAAAGACTTTCTGAATACAACCCCAATTGCTCAGGCAATAAAACCACAGATTAACCACTGGGACCTAATGAAATTACAAAGATTTTGCACCGCAAAGGACACAGTGAAAAAAGCAAAGAGGCAACCTACAGAATGGGAAAAAATCTTCACCAGCTATATATCTGATAGAGGATTAATATCTAGGATATACAAAGAACTCAAAAAGTTAACTAATAAGGAATCAAACAAGCCAATCAAAACATGGGCTAAGGAGCTAAATAGAGAGTTCTCAAAGGAAGAAATACGAATGGCATATAAGCACCTAAAAAAATGTTCTACGTCACTAGTCATCAGGGAAATGCAGATTAAAACTACATTGAGATTCCATCTCACTCCTGTCAGATTGGCCACCATCATGAAAACAAATGACCATAAATGTTGGCGGGGATGTGGAAAAAAAGGAACCCTTCTGCACTGCTGGTGGGAATGCAATCTGGTCCAGCCATTGTGGAAAACAGTGTGGAGGTTCCTAAAGCAGCTAGAGATTGATCCACCATATGACCCAGCTATAGCACTCCTAGGCATATATCCAAAGGACTCATCTCATTTCCTTAGAAGTACATGCTCAACCATGTTTATTGCTGCTCAATTTATAATAGCTGGGAAATGGAACCAGCCTAGATGTCCCTCAACAGATGAGTGGATAATGAAGATGTGGTACATTTATACAATGGAGTTCTACTCAGCGGTAAAGAAAAATGAAGTTATGAAATTTGCAGAAAAATGGATGGACCTGGAAAGTATTATACTAAGTCAGGTAACCCAGGCCCAGAAAGCCAAGCGCCACATGTTCTCTCTCATATGGGGATCCTAGCTACAGATGACTGGGCTTCTGCGTGAGAATGAAAATACTTAGTAGCAGAGGCCAGTAAGTTGAAAAGGAGACATAAAGGGTGGAGAAAGGAAGGGAGGAGGATACTTAATAGGTTGATATTGTATATATGTAATTACAATGTTTGTAATGGGGAGGTAATATGATTGAGAATGGAATTTCAAACGGGAAAGTGTGGGGGTGGGGAGGGAGGGAATTACCATGGGATATATTTTATAATCATGGAAAATGTTAATAAAAGTTAGAAAAAAAAAGGAGATATAAAGGGAAAAGAAAGGAAGGGAGGAGGGTATTTAATAGGTTGGTATTGTGTATATATATATGTAGAAGAATAGATTACCGGGGGTGAAAGGCCCAAAATGAGTTCAGGGGAAGAGATTGAGTAAATGAAAGGTGGAGGGAATGCAAATCAAAATCTAAGAGGATGCAAATAAATCATATGGAATCCTCTGGTTTCAGACAATGGAACAGTTGGGAGCCGTAGATCATTGCTAGAAATTTTTCAGTGCCAGGGATGGGATACCTCTGTTGAGTTGTTGGCCAGGGAGGTCCCTGATATCCCCAAATCATTATAGGTCATTGCTAAGGCCCTTGGTGTCCCACCAGGAATAGATGGTAAGACCCTATTGCTGAAGACTCCACATTCTTGGACTGCAAGACCACTGAGAAATCCTGCTGGAATTGAGCTGATAACCTCCTCCATATAGACCAGCTGACAGAAAGCTGGAAGAAGTAATTCTACATTTAGTTCAATGGGATAAAGAGATACCACCAGTGAAGATACTCAACAGTGGACACTGTATGCCTTATAATTGGCCAGCCAGGCCAAATGAGCTAAGGGGTGCAATAGTGGCACATCTGTCATGGTGGAAACCAACTGCCCTCCAATTGGACTGGAGCCCTGCTCCATGGGGGGAAACACATCCCTGATACTGAAACCTTAAAACAGGGGTAGTCATGAGCCCTAGGGGTGTAACATCTGCTGATGTCTGGATAAGTGTATATACTATACTTATCAAACTGCCAGTAAGCCCTTATTTTAATATTTATACCGTTATATGAATGCTACTCTCACTTTTGGTAGAGAATCTTCTCTTTTCCGATGGCAGTGACTTTGGGATGACTCAGAAAGTATAGTGCTAGAAAGAAGTGACTGGAGTACTGAATAACATTTCAATCACACCTTTCAAGGATCAGGGTCTAATGTGGAAGAGGTGGTAGAAAGAATGTAAGAGCCAAAGGAAGGGTAGGACTCTGTACAATGTGCTCCCTCCAGACATAAAATGGCCTGGATATCCATGACCTTATAGTTCCTGACACTACCTACACAAGACCATTGTAAGAGGAGGAAAAGATGGGCTGGAGAGATGGCTTAGCGGTTAAGCGCTTGCCTGTGAAGCCTAAGGACCCTGGTTCAAGGCTCGGTTCCCCAGGTCCCACGTTAGCCAGATGCACAAGGGGGCGCACGCATCTGGAGTTCGTTTGCAGAGGCTGGAAGCCCTGGCGCGCCCATTCTCTCTCTCTCTTTCCCTTTATCTGTCTTTCTCTCTGTGTCTGTCTCTCTCAAATAAAAAAAAAAAAAAAAAAAAAAAGAGGAGGAAAAGATCATGACATCAAAATAAAAGAGAGACTGATTGAGATAGGGAGGGGATATGATGGAGAATGGAATTTCAAAGGGGAAAGTTGGGGGGGGGTTACCATGGAATACTTTTTATAACCATGGAAAATATTAATAAAAATTGAGAAAAAAAAGTTAGTGGGGGAGGAAGGGTATTACCATGGGATATTTTTTATAATCATGGAAACTGTTTTAAAAATTGAGAAAAATAAAATAAGATTAAAAAAATATAAAAAGGAGATCCAGAGGCTACAGAGAAAGCAAGACTAAATCAGATCCCTTCCTTGCCCACCAACACTCAGGGAACATTTCAGAAGAGGCTGCAGAAAGATCATAATATCCTCAAGATGGGTGGGAATAACCTAAGACGCTGTGCCCACCTCCACCAAGACTGAGTGAGGTCTCTTGGTCCCCACAATGCATACCAACAACCCACTGAAGAAGGTCCAAATGCCACCAAATGGCCTTGATGTTACCTACAGAATGCAGAGCTTGCAACAACTCTAACCTGAGCAGTATCCTTCTCCCATGCTTGGAGGAGTCCGTCCTGACTTTGTCACAAGGCACTGCTAGCATATGTGTGACCTGACCACACCTGTCACAGGGAGCCCTTTGACACTGGATGTTGTGGGTGTTATAATTCATTTGTGGGCTCAGAGCCCAAAGCACAAAAGCTGTGGAGACTTACAAAGGAAACATGTTGTCAACATACTGCCCGGGACTGTGTCTTTGCTGTCAGGGAGTGCTGGGTGACACTCTTGGTACCAACATTACTGGTGCAGTCAGGTTTGCATTGCTGGCAGAAAGCACCTGGCCAAAAATGGCTTTTGGGGAAAAAAGGGTTTATTTCAGCTTACAGACTCGGGGGAAGCTCCATGATGGCAGGGGAAAACGATGGCATAAGCAAAGGGTGCACATCACCCCCTGGCCAACATAAGGTGGACAATAGCAACAGGACAGTGTGTCAAACACTGGCAAGGGGAAACTGGCTATAACACCCATTAGCCCGCCCCCAATAATACACTGCCTCCAGGAAGCTTCAATTTCCAATTGTCATCAGCTGGGGAGACTAGCATTCAGAATACCTAAGTTTATGGGGGACACCTGAGTCAAGCCATCACGTTCCATCCCAGCCCACACAAACTGATAACCACACATGATTTAAAATGTAATGCATTCATCCAACTTTAAAAGTCCCCATAGTTTTTTATCAATTCCAATGATGTTCATGACTACCAGGTGCTGACCTGCATCTGGTTTTCTTTTCAATGCATTGGTGAAAAGATGTATGAGTCATTGACCTGAAGCCTTGGGAGAAGGCTGGTTTTCCCAAGAAGCTCATCAAAGGTGATTCAGGACATGTGAGACTGTCATTAAGCAAGCCTTCAAGGAGGTTACCAGGCCATAATTCCTCATAGGCCCAGTCCTATGCATGTGAATCTGGCTGCTGAGCCCCAGAGATTCAGGGTAGTCTCAAACCAGAGACAATGTGGTTCTGGGGATACAGAGGAGGATCAAAGCCATCCTGAATTCTGTCCCCCCAGCAGAAGCCTTTTGACTAAAGCCAGACTAACCAAACAATTCATTTGTCTAACTGTGACCGAAAACATGGTGACATTTTACTCTAGATGCTGACATACACTTGCTGTGGCATCGGAAGCAAGTGTACAGGGCTGAAGAGATGACTTAGTGATTAAGACACTTGGCTGTGAAGCCTAAGGACCCATGTTTGACTCTCCAGGTCCTACGTTAGTCAGGAACACAAAGTGGCACAAGTGCAAGGATGCACATGTGCACAAGGGGCCACACGTGTCTGGAGTTTGACTGCACTGGCTGGAGGCCCTGCCATGCCTATTCTTTCTCTCTCTCATACTCTCGCTCTCTCACATTAAAAAAAAAAAAAAAAAAGCCAGTCTGTTGGGCTTGCCTCAGGGGGAAAAAAAAATGAATCTATAGAATGGACTAGATCTTAGAGGCTCTAGACAGGTAGGTGTTCTGAAGGTACCTTGGCCACTTTGGGTATAGTTTGTGCTCAAATATTTGTGTGTTAGAAGTTTGGTCCCCAGTGTAACAGTGCTGAGAGGTGGCAGGACCTTTAAAAGGTGGGGCCTACTAAGAGGTAATTAGGTCATGCAGACACCACTCTCAGAATGTCAGAAGGTTTTAATGACTTTCTTGAGAGACAGGGTCATTTCCTAAGGGAGCAAATCAAGGCTTTCGTGGCTGGAACAGTTACCACTGTCTCTCACACCTAGGCTCCTCCTGAATGGTCCTGGTTCCCCTTATGCCTCTCCACCACGCTATGAGGCTGGCACTTGCCCTTCAACATTCCCCTCTCTGGAACCATAAGCCAATGTCAACCTCTTTCCTTTATAATTCATCCAGCTGCAAGTATTTGATCACACCAACATATGATAAACTATGATAGGTATTGGTTATTATGTGCCTTGTCTCATAGAACCTCTTTGGAAAATTCTGGATGTTCTGTTTCATCCACTGTCCCCATTAGAGACCTCACTGCAAAGTAGCAGGAAACAAATAGTTGTCTCCAAAATCCTTGCCTGCAACCAAACTCTCTGTCTCCTGTCAGTCAGAAAGCAACAGTTATCAAGTTATCGAGTACAGTCATATAAGCAGATGCCCAGCGGCTGTAGCAAGTGATCAGTAGGCAGTAAGCTCTTCCAGGGTACACCTCCCTGCCCTTCCTGTCACTGTCCCTTCTCCACCCCCTCAGGGCACGTAGCTAACTTCACTCATCTCTACTCTCCCAGTCTGGACTTGCCAGTCACTGCCCTGACTGCTCTGTATTGGAGCAGTCTGTTCCCCACCTGCCTGCACTCCACTATTCCAGCTCATGGTGCCCGGGCTGGCATGTTATCAAGTGAGCATTGGGGGAAATTTCTTGAGCTGTGAAAACTTCTTAGTTGGACCAGGGCCATAGCTGTTCCTTTCATGTTAAGGTGGGGTCAGTCAGTGTCTCACCCTGAACTAGGACTTTGTAGATGTACCACCCATCAATGCAAACCCAGGGCTCCCAGGGAGACTGTGACCAACTCCATCACATCTCTCCTTCTACCAAAAGCCATATGAGGTAGACATATGGGGAGGAGGTCATTCTTCTCACTTCAGAGAGAAAGACAGCTCTGCAAGAGGATGGACATCCTGCTGCGTGGGTTGCGTTCATCTAGAGAACCTGAGTGTGCCTAAGATGCAGGTGGCATGATTGCCCACATTGGCTGTACTACCTACCACTTGGTAACACAGAGAAGAAAAGACACCTCCACCCAAAAATCCTTTGCTGGCTCTCTGATATGCCCGTGATATCTCCACCTCAGGCTGAGATGTCAGATGACTGCTCAAGGTCACACAGCCAGCAAGGAACATGGAGAGGTTGGCCAGACTTGCCAGGCCACCTCTGTGGCTTCTCTTTACTCATTTTCCTCACTGCTAACATTAATTTAATAATTCCCACATAGTAGACGCAACTCTGCCTCATGAAAAATAGCCTCATTTTATATATGCCAAACCTGAGGGCTCAGAGAGACTAAGTGACTTGTTCAGTGTCCTTCCATCAAGGTGGGGTGTGCCCTGGACTTGAACCCAGTTCTCTGTGACTTCAGAGCCAACACTCTGAAGTTCTATCTCCTGATGATTCCTAGTAGGGAGATATCCTACGAATTGTAGACCTTGGAAAGAACCATCAGGGGAAGTCACAGTGGACTGACTCTGTGTGTGGCTCAGCAGAGGCAGGTCTGTGGAGAGATGAGGAAGAGTGTGGACCTGGTTCCTCTTCTCAGAATCTCACTTACATGTCCCCTTGGACAAGTCCTATTCCCTTTGTACTCGTCAAGCGGTCACATCAGAAGGGAGGGAGGGAGGAAGAGAGAGAAAGGCACACACACACACACACACACACACACACACACACAGAGAGAGAGAGAGAGAGAGAGAGAGAGAGAGAGAGAGAGAGAGAGAGGGGCGGGGGGAGATCTGATGCCCTGAATGATGCAGGTCCCGGTGGTGTACGTGAAAGAAGAGGCACTTCCCCTATTCCAACATCTCAGCACTCTGAAAACTATAGCCTTCCCTCATGGCTGCCTTGTCCACTGATTCCGTGGGAGGGTTGTACCTGCAGAACTTTCCTCTACACAGCTCCGGGTCAGTGCATGATGGTGCCACTCTTTTGGAAGCATATAAGTGACTAGGCAGAAGCTTGCTATCCTGCAAGTCAGATGGAACAAGCCTGGATATGACTGTGCAAGTCTTAGCCTCAGGGTCCTTGTCTATAAAATGAGAAAGCAGCTTCCAGGGTGAAGAGCAGATGGGCCAGCTGATAGCCCCTGGATAGCAGTGAATATTCAGGCAGCAGTGATTACTGTTGTTGTTAAGTCCTGTGTTGGGTTAGAGCAGTCCACTCGTCCCTCACCATCCCAACCAAGGGCTGAGATTATTGGACTCGGAAAACCTCCAAGGCCCATTTCCTCCAGGCACAGACCAGCCAAGAGGATGTAGATTTGGACATGGGCACTTTTATCCAGCAGGTCTTTAAGCACATTAGGATGCCACTGAGTAGGTAAATCAGCATCCTGTACAGGGCAATTTGTTGTGCCTTAATGATTAGCTGTGTCAGAGATGTCAAAACAGGTCATTTTTCACAGAGGAATGCCCCATGAAGCTTGCCACCAGGAGCAGGGCTGCTCGCCTGGCATCTCTGAGCAACACCCAGGGCTCAGAGTCAGCCTGCAGCAGCCAGTGGAACTCAGGCTTCTGTGACGGCTTTGCTGGTTACTTGAGGGAAAATGACCCATTGTGATTTTAAAAGCCATAACAAAGAGGCCAAAAATAAAAGAGCTGTTGTCCATTGAACCCACTGTGTGTGGTTCTATGCAAGGAACTCATTCCAGAGGGGCACTGTTCTCTCTTTATGCTTAGGGAAGCCCAAGCCAGACAGAAGTGACTTCCCCACTTCAGAGTGTCAGCTAAGCGGGAACTGAAGCCTGGGTCCCTCTGGGATTGTGCTGTTTGCAACCCACCCCACTGTCTCCCTTGGCTCCAATCCTAAGCATTGGATGCAAGACACAAAGCCCAAGTCACACAGCCTTGGTTGGGACTCTTGGTTCAAATATGTAGGGACATGGATTCATTTGTAGGGTAACACTTATTTTCCTGTGTGTGTGTGTGTGTGTGTGTGTGTGTGTACACATGTGTAGAGTGTATTGTGATGTATATGTGCATGTATATGCATAGAGTATGTGTGTGGAGTATGTGAGTGGTGTGATGTGTGGTGTATGCACTTGCATGGTGTGTTATATGTGATTTGTGGCATATGTTTGTGTATGCAATACGTTTGTGTTGCTTGGTGTGTAATGTATGGTGTATACCCATGTATGGGCAGATGCAGCACCTGTGCCCCATGTACACACATGCAGAGGCCAAAGGAGAACACTGGGTGCCATCTTATCACTCGTCTACTTGAGAAGGGATCTCTGCCTCAGCCTGAAGCCACTGGCCTTTAGTGAGCCCAGCAATTCTCCGCCTCTGCCTTCCCCACGTTGGGAGATTGTTGTATTATTATTGTAGTCACAACCAGCTTTTAAAAATGTGGGTTCTGGGGAGTTGAACTTGGTAGTCTCCATCCCAAGAAGCCCTTAATTTCCCAACTAAAATAATTTATTTATTTACTTATTTGAGAGAGAGAGAGAGAATGTACATGGCAGAGCTTCTAGCCCTGCAAACAAACTTTACACACAGGCACCTTGTGCATCTGGCTTACATGGGTACTGGAGAATCAAACCTGAGTCCTTAGACTTTGTATTCAAAGTCATCTCCCCAACCCTTTATTTTCCCAATTGTAATCATAAGGTAATTTGTACAGTAGCTTAAATTTTGCAGAACATTTCTTCATTAGAACCTCTTTTGGTCTTAAAATTCTACAGAGTAGTTTGGTCAAGGATTGTGATTCTTAATTTACTATTGAGGAAACTGATGTTCACCAGAGAAATGGCTTAAACAATGCCTGTGGGAAGATCAGAACAGAGCTACGCTTTAAGTTCAGCCCTTCTCACTTCATGTCCAGCTCCGTCTTTAGTGATTTATGTCTGACCCTTGCACTCCTCCAACTCCTGGGACACCATGACCTCCCTTGGCATGAGGGTCAGGGCACAATGCTTGGGAAAAGGAGGAGTGGGAGATTGAATCAAAAGCAAAATGTAGAAGAACTGAAGGTTGGGGAGAGGTGAATGGAGAATGGGAGCACAGGGAGAGTAGTTACAGACAAATTGTGGAGTGAGAAGAGGGCAGGCGAAGCCTGGGGGTGGAAGGGAGAGAGACTAAACACCAAATAAAGTCTGGTGTTGCCTTACTGAATGGAGGACTCTTGAGGGCAAGTCTTCTATTGCACTTTCTTTGAGGTATAGGTGACGTCTTCCTGTTCCACTGTAAGGAGCCACACTTGGGGTCAGCATCATTGTGTTTAAAACTTAACATCCAACCTATGTCCTCTGGGACAACCTTAGGTTCAGGCAGACAGGGTTTGAGAAACGGGCAATCTGAAATCGTTGGTTTTGTTTTGAATAAGCTGCTACACCAGATAAGTGAGTTGGATGGGGCAGGGAGAGGGGCAGGAACTGTTGCTGTGGGTATCTATCTCATGGGTGCTTCACAGACATCATTCCATTGAACTCCAGCTATCTTCCCAGCCAGTCTCAGCTCCATTGTTAAGAGGCTAACATACTGCCTAATGAGGCCCCACTCACGTTTCTTCTAAGCACCTTTTTAATTAATTTGGACGGGGGGTTTCGAGGTAGGGTCTCACTCTAGCCCAAGCTGACCTGGAATTCACTACGTAGTCTCAGGATGGCCTACAACTCACAGCAACCCACCTACCTGCTGCTTGTTGCCTATTTGTGCTTGTTGCTTTGGTGTTTGCTTGCCAGTTTTTCCCTCTGTGTGTAAGTATGGAAGCAGCTTCTTCCACCACTGATGGACCTTCCCCACAGATCTGGGCCGGGTTTCCCTGTTCAGCCCAGCAACATGAAGCTGTCTACAACAATGATTTCTAGATTTTAGATGCAGAGATGAAGCCAATTGACCTCTGGGGCGAGGCTTCATTCTCCTTGACAGGATGGCAAATGTTCTGGTACCTTTCATCCAGTCCACTGGTCTTCTTGGTACCCTGCCACACCATGATTCCAGTCATTGTCCTAAGACCTAGTATGGTCTGTAAAACCCTTCTTTTCCTGCTGAACCCTTCCACCATTCTGGATTTAATCCAGGCATATCTTCTACATGGCCCCTCCCCTGCCTGTTGCAGATTCAGTGTCTCATTTGTGCTCCTATGGTCCCTGCAACATGTCCTCTGTCCTCAGTCCAGCCACCGTCTCCCTGGCTACAAGACCTAGCAAATCACATGTAGATTATGTCTCTGAACATTCAGTGTTCAGCACATAGAAGGTCTCTGTAATGAAGAAACTGTTCAGTGGCCAGGGAAATATTCACTCTAAGAGTATTTCCTGCCCTGGAATATATATGCCAGCTTCAGTTCTTTTCCACAGTGCAAATAACTTGGAGAAAATTAATATCAACCAGCAGCTTTCTTGCAGTCTTTTCAGCATATAGACACACTCTAGTGGCCTTGCCAATATCTCCTGCATGACCTTCTTATTTAAAGAGAACTGTATGCACCTTCAGTACCCAGGCCTTCCCCAGGCTCATTAAGTCAGAATCTGTCTTTTACCCAGGGCCCAGCTGCTCTGCAGCCACACTTAAGTCCAAGAATCACTTCCTGGAAGATGCTATACTTTCTTCCTCGTGAAGCTCTGCTTGTGAAGTGGTAGAAGTTTGAGGCAATTTGATGCACCCGAAGAATCATCAGAGCCCCAAAGAACAGAAAGGAAGAGCTCAATCACATGGCTGCATCATCCTTCCTTTTTATTACACTTATCTGACCCAGCAGTATGCAGGTGAGAGGAAGAGGCATTGTCTGGGCCTATGGGGAAACTCTGGCAATGGAGATGGGTGAGCTGTTGCCCAGTGAGGTGGGATCACCTGCATGGGATTGTACTCAGGGACGGAGCCAGCAGAAAGAGAGAGTTTTATGAAGATCTGGAGAGGTGAGATCTAGAATGGCTGGATGTCTTGTCAGCAACAAGCCTGGGGAGGAAATGGTGACAGGCCACCAGGAAAGCCAATCTCCTATCCTGTCTTTGTGGGGGAATTTTCTAGCATGAAAGGACACCGAAGTAGTGAAATCTGGGTGCCACCTGCTGGACCAGGTAATAACTAGTAACCTGACATGTAGGCATTGTGGAAGATAGTGCTGTCAGCTTGAAGCATCGAGAAGAACCAAGGGAGTAAAGAGAGAAACGAAGGAAAAACATGAGCAAGGAGTGTGTTTCTCCCCCTAACAAAATACCAAATGAGAACACAGCAAACAGTACCCTCTAGACTCAGAGCTAACTGAGGAATAAGCCATGAAGGAACTAGTCAGGGCCCCTTCCCAGGGATCTACAGGGGTCACACAGCTCAGCTCCATCTCCACTTGGGTGCATAACTGTTACTACTACTATCACCCTGGCAACCTGTGAGGGTGCTCTACCCTCAGGGTCCTGTCACCCATGAGCAGGTAAGAATCCTGTTCTAGGACTGTGACACACCCGGGCTAGGCTGGCACTATTTGGTAAGAATGAAATGAATATCAAAAAGTCTCTGTTCCTGACGCCCAGCAAGAGAGGTGGGCACAGCCTGCCTTCCCCTTGTGAGCTGCTGCTGGCTTACCTCTCTCCTGCTTCCTGAAATCACCTTTCGGTTCTGCAAGTGGAAGTGCCTTAGGCACACCAGGAATTCTTCAACTGCACGGCAAAACAAAGAGGTGGACTATGGTTGAGGCTCACCTTCTTCCTCAGTCAACTGAGAAAGGAGCCTAACCTTCCTCACCACCTGCTCAGCATCATCCCCTCAGGAGGCAGCAGAGGGAACAAAACTCACACAAGAGCAAGATGCACATGGCTGGCACGTGGGTTGATGTTTCAGATGCAAAGAGTTCCTTTCTCTTGTTCCCAGCTGGATCCCTCCCTCGTAAGCCCCACTCCATCCACTGGCACAGGAGATTAGCAAGCAAGCTTTTCGTCTATGCACAGGTGGCAGATGGAAATCTCCATGTCACATGCTGTGAGGAGTGTGGTTCTGTCCTCAAAGAGCCCCTGTGCTTTCTAAGAAGATAAGACAAATGCACTGAAAAGAGACAGAAACTGGAAAACCCTAGTCTGGGCAGGCCAGTGTTTTGGTTAAGGTATGAAGAGTGACCGAGCCAGTGTCCTGTGCTCAGCTGGGTAAGGCCAGAGGCAGGCGGACAAGGCAAGGTTCTGCATGTAGAGGGGGTTATTTTGACAGAAATACAGGACCACTGCTCTGAGGCATCACTGGAGCCTGGGGGTAGGTCTCTTGTGGGCCCTGGGGAGGAAGTGAAGGTTCTGTCAGTGAACATGGCCCCTTGCTCACCGGCTCCCTGGGAGAAGCTGGCTTCAGCAGTAGGGTGGGCGGTCTGTAGACTGGGAGTGCTCTGGGAGGCAGGAGCCTCTAGAACATGATGGATTGCTCTCCCTGCACTGCAATCCCCTCCTGCCTGCAGAGAAATGGCTTAGAACACTTACAAGAATTCAAACTGCCAAACTACGTTTGCTGACTTGCCTTGCTAGTGAGAGGTGAGCTTGGCGGTGGGGGGAGGGGAGGAGGGAGGAGCTGTGTTCTATGGCAAAGGTCTACAGTAATTTTGACTGGGCATATCTCACTGACTGATTTCACTGCACCCATACTCATTTGGATTTGAAGGCTTGAAGCTCACGGAGACTTCTCTACTTATTTCAAGGTCTCAGCCATCATCCTGCCCTACCCCTTGACATTTCCAGTGTTGTTTTCCACATCTCCCCAGTCATAAGCCCATAGCCCCTTCTGTATGCCAGGCGTCCCCTGGCCGGGCTCCTCAAAAGGACCATTCTCTCAGTTCCTCTATTATATAAAAATAAAATGCAGAATTCCCTTACTCTTGCCCCAAGAAAAAGACAAGCCTTTCCCTCTTCATCATGTGGAGTAGCCTGTCTGGTCTACAGGCAGCCAAGAAACCAGTAAGACCCCACTCACTGTAGCCTGCCCTATAGAAACGCTAGAAAGGACCAGACAGGAGACACACAGCTGGGACTGGCTTCTCTGGAGAGAGATCTAAGATCTTTGTAGCCTTAACCAAGAGTAGAAGAGAGAACAGGAAGAGAGAACTGGATGGGAGAGTCAGAGGTGGGGCCTGCCTCTGCAAACAGTGGATCATTATGTTAGAAGAGGGAGATTAGGTTCTTCCCCAGCTCTGGAGGAGGCTGGTACCAGGCACTGTGACTACTGCCACACAACAGCCTAGCAGACCCGGCAGTGACCGGCAAGCCTGCTGGAGTGACGGATGAGGAAGTGACTTAATTACTGTACACAGGGGCAAGCTACAGGGAGGGCTTCTCAATGCACTGTCATGGTGGCTGCTTCCTTTACCACAGGCTGGCCAGCTTATTAAGCAAGGTGCCTCCGTGAAGCAGTTGACGCCGATGTTACACACTTGTACATTGCTTTCCCTGACACGAGAAACTAATGCAGGGAACTGCTGCTTCCCTCTGTGCTTTGTTTCAGGAAAGATGCATTTCCTTTTCTTTCTTTCCTTCTTTTTTTTTTTAACCGAGGTCTCACTCTTCGTTCATTAATCCTGTGAGGCCCATGCCGGTGCTGGTGACACAAAAGCCAATGGGCTCCATCCTGACTCGCGAAGCCCACGGTCTGGTGTTGCCGATAGCACCGTGCACTGGAGGCTAGGTGCTCGATGCATCCATCAGAAGCAGAATTAGGCATGACAATTAGGTTTTTCTTTCATATGTTTAACATGAAATTTGTACAGCTTTAATAAGCATAAACTCTTTGAGGAAATTATATTTAAATATAGGTATGGAGATTGAATCTTAAATCTGTAGGTTCCTGCCATAGTTTGAATGTAAAATGCCCCCCATAGCTTTATGTGCTTGAGATGAAGCCTCCTACTTAATTTGCAAATGGTGAAGACTTTTGGAGGTAGAGCCTTGCTGGAGAAGCTGTGGCACTGAGGGCTGATCTTGGCATTTTATAGTCCAGCCCTACTTGCAGGTGCCAGTGAGCTCACGCTTGCTGCATCTTCTACGGATGAAAACACATGACACACTGCTGTGTGTCCCAGCCAGGCTTTCCCTAGGGGAAATTTCCCCTCAAAACTGTAAGCTGCAAATGAACCTGTTCCTTCCAAGAGCTGCTTCTGGCGAGGTGTCTTGCTGGAGCGACACAAAGGGGACTGCTACAGTGCCTCACTTGTCAAAGACCAAACACCGTGAGATCAGTGTCTAGGTATGGTTCAAAATCCCATTGTGAGTGTACTACATGTTCAGAAACCAACATGTATGTGTCTCCTTTTTGTTTTCACAAGACAGGCTTTTACTGATAATCCTTACAAGTTAAAATAAAACAGGATGTCTTCATTCATTCATTCACTCATTCATTCAGTGACTACTTCTTGAGTGTCTTCCATTAGGGCCAGGCAGGCGCTGTGTTTCAGAAACTCATTGGTGAATAAGGCAGAATGCGGCCTCCTCATTCATGGGAGAGAACACCCACTAAGGTTCAGGTTGCTCAAGCTGGGAAAACTGGCTTAACTTGCCCTTTTCTTTTTCCTTTCTTTCATTCATCATCTTTTTTTTTTTTTTTTTTTTTTTGGTTTTTCAAGGTAGGGTCTCACTCTAGTCCTAGATGACCTGGAATTCACTATGTAGTCCCAGGTTGGTCTTGAACTCACAGCACTCACAGCAATCCTCCTACCTCTACCTTCCAAGTGCTGGAATAAAGGTATGCACCCCCATGCCAGCTCATTCATCTTTTTTAAGACATTCTTTCTATGTAGTCCAGATTGGCCTCAAATTCTCAATACTCCTGTCCCAACTGTGTACAGGTATTGCAGGCATGTGCCACCATGCCTGGCTAGCTTTGGCCTCTTTCTGTGTGTACTTCCTGATCCTAAACAGACAGAATTAAGGTGACAGTTCTTTTTCATGTTTTCTTGTCATCATTTGATTTTCTTTCTTTTGTTGCAATTCTGGCTCTCTCCAGAGGTGGAAACTTGAGTTCCCATCTCTCTTACTAAAGTTTATGGGAGATCAAACTGGGAGGGTAGGGTTCTCTGAGAGTTGTCTTCTGCGCAGAGCAATTACAGGTTGTACCTCAGGCACAGGTATTTTTGCATTGTCTATGGCTAATCTGGCCCCAGTGGATTAGGAATAAATGACTGACCAAAGGACCTAGAGGGTGGCCTGGCATCAGTGTGCCTGACAGCAATGTGAGTTAATGATGGAGAGAGAACAAATTCTGGAGCCAGAAGAGGCAGCAGGCAGAAACCATAGGAAGGATGAGCCCAGGAAGCACCATAAGTAATGAATTAGAACGAAGCAATACCTTGCAGCAGCATCAACACACACAGAAGAGAAAAGGCGGTCAGGCACCAAGCCAAGAACATGGGAATGACAGCGGTATCCCTATTTGGCCACCAGATCTGTCATTGCCACTTACAGATATGATCATCCCCCAAACCACCCAGTTCTCTGCAAGATGTATCTCAGCAGCTGTCCTTGCCAGTCGGTCAATGATAGACCCTGACCTATAGGAGTGACTTGAGCAGTTTTTCTCATTGCTTCCCAAATTCTCTCTCAGTCAAGACCCACCCATTGCTTCTCTCTTCCCTGAGTCAAGCTTTCAGAAACAGCCCAATCCAGAGGCTGGAGCTGGTCTTCCACCTCTGAGTGTTTGTGCCCTATATGCCAAAGAACTTTCCCTCACTACTGAGCAGGGATATAAAACTTGGAATGCATCAGTTAAGCTCAGTACTCTTGGGTAAGGTAAATAGACTCTGGTAATCTCTCCTAAACTCCGTGGGATAATTGTTATTTATTCTAGGGTGTCATGAGGCTTGAGCAAGGGAGCAATGAGGTTAGACCAGTTGTCTCTGATATTCTCAACTGTAAAATGGGGATAATATGTCATAGACAAGTTGTAGGAAGAAACCAGCTACTCATTTCTTGCAGGAAAAAGCATTATACTTTAAAACTTCTTCTAGTTAGGTTTTTATGAAATCTGTGGATACACCCAGCATCCTCAGAACCCCAGCTCAAGCTGTCCTCACACAGCAGGACTGGTGAAGCCAGGCCTACCTTGCCAGCCAGGCTTGCACACTGGCTTTACATCCACCTGCACCAGGGTGTCCTGAGCCGCAGGCTTCTGTCCGCAGTCATAGGCAGTCACCAGGACCTCATACTGATGTTGCTTGTCATAGCTCAGCTTCTCCGTGTTCCTGATGTTGCCTGAAGAAGAGAGATGGACAAAATCATTTCTGGACAAAGATAATCACACTGCACCTCTTCCAGATCCTTTCTCCACTTTATCAACGTTCACAGGAATGAAATAAACCTTTTCCCAACTCTTTGTCAAAACAAGGGCAGGCAGGAGCATGGGTGCCACCCACGGGCTCCTTCTGCCTTAGTTATAATTTCCCGTGGACCACTGGCTGGGGCCATCTCTCTGAGCAATGAGGCTTCTAGGACATTCCAAGCAGCATCTGGAATCCAGCTGGCCCTACTTATAAGTACTGATTGGCCAGAAAACTCCCTCCTAAAGTGCAACTGTGGTTATGTCTCTAAGGCAGAGCATACACACCTTGTCTGCTATGAGGTTTCTGGGAAAAAGATGGAATCCAGAAAATGTCCTGACATATATTTTAGCATCTGGGCTTGTGGCCAGGAATGTTTGCTGCCTCTTCTCACATTATTTTGCTACCAAATAGGAAGTAAAATCAATAATAAAAAAAAAAACACGTGTGAACTCCCTTGTGAAAGCTGCACAGAAAGGACGATTCCTTGCCCTGAGGAGGGAGACATTCTTCTCCTCCATGACAGACCAAATGATCTTTTCAGAGCCATTTGTTCATTCTTCTTCCTATGGTTTTAATAATATCAGAATTAAATATTTTGTCATTAATTAGCAAAATTTTAATTGCCTAGTTTTGATGGTATGTTATTTTGGTTCCAAAAAAAATAAATAAATACAAATCTAAATTCAACAGTTGTTTTTAGTGCCATGACATTTAGTTTTTGTGAATAATTTCCTTCCTACTTTAAAAAATTTTGTGTACTATTTTCATATATAGAAATCATTTAAAAAATTATAAATTATTTAAAAAAACAAGAAAATGAATAAACAAACATGAAATGGCTGACTGGTATCTTTTAAAAAGTATTTTTCCTAAAACTAAAGGAAAGCTGCCTGAATAAGCTTGCTTTCTCTTCCTTTCTTCCCCTCCTTCCTTTCCTTTCTCTTCTCTTGCACTCCTTCCATCACCCTTTCTCTCTCTCTCTCTCTCTCTCTCTCTCTCTCTCTCTCTCTCTCTCTCTTTCTCTCTCTCATTGAGTTTGGGGCTCACTGTAGCCCAGGGTGACCTGGAACTTTGCTCTGTAGCCCAGTCTGGCCTTGAAGTCATAGATCCTTTAGGGTCCTTAGGAGTGCTGAGATTAAAGGCGTGAGCCACCATGCTCAACTCTGGATAAGCATTATTTCATTTAAACTGATATATATTATTTGTGTGAATTGGGACAATGTACTAAGACAAAAATGCATAGAGCATAAGGAAGTCAAATAGTGTTTTAAACTGAAGACTGGAAGAGCTGACTGGACAATCACACTCTATCTCGGGAACAGTCCTCAGTGCCAGAGCAGGTGCAGCTGGAGAGCGAGCGCGTGAACACATCAGCCTGGGAAGTGGACACTGGTAATGTCAATGAGAGAATACAAAGGCAGCCGAGACATTGCACTGAGCCTGGAAAGTTCTGGACAGGCTCAGCATTGGCCTGCTAACACTCCCCATGGATTGCTCACAAACGTGTCTGTGACTGTGTCATCACCGGGGGAGTTTTGTCCTGTGAAAGCACCTTAATAAAGCACAAAAAAAGGATACTTTTGTAGCCTCAAGTTGAAATTTGAACAAAACATTTTAACGTGCCCTTTCTTTAGAGTTAAATCACTATGAAAAGCTGCACCACTTAGAAGGGGAAGGCTCAGGGTTTACAATCAGTGTAACATTATGCAGGAAAAAAACACTATTGATTGCAGGAGAAAAATAAACACACAAACCGAACCTTTGGCTCAGTTTGTTGCAGCTTCACTTCTGGAACAAGTCTTAATGAAACTGTCTGAGAGACTAATTTACTTTCTTCACCATGATCAGTTTCATGCATGTGAAAATGGGTCTCAAAGCAAAAGCATTAGGTCATGAGTAAGAATACAATATTGTGACCCATTGTTGCATAGGAGAGGGTCATTTTTGAATAAGACATGTATTTAAAATATTTTTGAAAGCTCAGAAAAAGCTATCAGTCTTTGCTTCTGGTGCAACTGCGTCTATTACTTCCACATTCCAGTGAGTTTTCCTATTAGTGCCTGATCTGGAGACCAGAGCAGAGGAGGCTCAAGAGAACTGCAGCTCTTCGGTCCCTTACTCCAGGCCCAAATGAACCCAGACATTGACCTCTAAAGGAGAATAGACCTTACTTGTGTATAATGAAGACTGATATGTAAACAGAGGGAAAGGGGGTAAGATAGGTGCATTTGCTGACCCTGACTGCTATCTACCTTTCTGCAGGTGGAATTTGTCAGAATAACCCTTCTGGAAATATACATGGAGATCCAGAGCAGTTTCTGTGAAATTGCTCAGATATTTTTACATACAATTCCTCATTTACAAATTGATTCTAAGAAAGTGATTTAAAACTGCACACACATATGCAACTATGTTCACCTAAGTATTCTTTGCACATTAAAAATAGTCTGATGGTGGGATAAGAGAGATGGCTCAGCACTTAAGGCACTTGTCTACAAAGCCTAACAGCCCAGGTTCGATTCCCCAGTACCCAAGTAAAGCCAGATGAACAAAGTGGTGCATGCATCTGGAGTTTGTTTGCAGTGACTGGCATAACCATTCTCTCTTTTTCTCTTTCTCTCTTCTTACAAATAAATAAATAATATTAAAAATAATCTGATGGCAAAAGAAGCAGCAAGTATGGGGATCTATATACTGGAGGGACTTCTCAGTGGTGACATGGGGAATATAGAGTGTTTTTAAGGTTAAACAAAGTACAAAAAAAAACACATGTTAAATGGTAAAACAAAGAGGAGGAAAGAAAATCAAGGATATGGTAGCTTTAATTTTATTGGAAAAATGTCATAAACAAACTATCAGAAATATGGTAGCCTGTTAATACTGGTTATCTTTGGCTAGATGGCATTCAACTTACTTCTTTCACATAATTTTATGTGTTTTCCAAATTTCCCACACAGGGACGGCATTATTTTTCTATTCAGGGAGAAAAGACACATTTTTCACTTACTAAAAGGATGAATACATTGAGTTTAGAAGCATGAGAAGCCTAAACTCTCTAGGGAAGACTTTACTCAGGGAAACAGCCCAGCTGAGCCTGAAGGAAAACCAAACAACTGCTTGAGAAGTAACCCACTGCCAGGGTGGCTCCGCGTCTCCTGTTGTTCCCTTTGCTGTCACTTCTTAACGAGGTCAGTTGGCCAGTTGAGTGAATGGCCTGTGTCAAACCTTCTAATGAGTGCTTGGTTTCTATTAGTCCACGTAACAGTAACATAACCAAGCTACAATACTAAATTCTATTTTATAATTAGCATTTAAGGCAAGACTAGAATAACTTGTCAAAAACCACACATACACATACTCCCAAAGTGACAGATGCCAGACTTTACCCATCTAGTCAGGTTTTCCCCAGATTTATAAGGTACGATTATATATATTTATATATATAACACTATATATATTTAGGGTATAGTGTTAGTCAGACTTTTAGTCACTGTGACAAATATTTGATAGAAAAAAAATTTAAAGAGAATGATTTTATTTTGGGTCATTGGTTCAGAGGTTTTAGTCTATGGTCAGCTGACTCCATTGCTTTTGAGCCAGGAGCATGAGGTGGACAGGATACACAGAGAGCAGGGATAAGGGGCTAGGGACAAGGATGTGCTTCACAAGCACCCCTCAGTGATCTACTTCTTTTATCCCAGCTCTGCTTCCTACTTTTCATCACCTCCCAGCGATGACCTGAAATTATGACTTTATCAGAGGATTAATTCACAGGTTGGGACAAAGTCCTCCTGACTTAACCATTTCTCCATAATTGGATCCACCAATCATAGATAAAGACTCAACATAGGGACCTTTTGAGGAGAGACTTTACAGCTAAGCCATGACAAGTATACAATGTGACAGTTTTCTATACCTGTACACTTCGCAACAACTGTTACAATCAGACATTTAATATATGTGTCACCTCACATAGTTATCAATTTTGTGTGTGTTTGACAATATGAGTCATTTACTCTCATCAATCTTCATATATACAATAAAAAATAACTGCTTTTGGGTTTATTTTTCCCAGAAAAGTGAAGGTAACTATACAGAAAATTGGTACTGAGAGTTGGATCATTACTTCTAGAAAAACCTGCTTTTGGGCATTTGGAACTAATTCGCAAGAGGAATATGGATGGACTTGAAACTGTGGACAAAAAGATGCCTTGTAGTCTTTCCTGGTTTTCAAAGTTAGCTTTATTCCTCTCTGGATTACTAAGTTTTGTAGCCCAGATGATACTATGGAGTACAACAAATGCAGAAAGAGGAGTTAATTGGTTTTTCAAGGCCGTTTTATGAAAATGGTCACTGAGCAATGTGAGGCAGTTTGGATGCCCAATAGAGCCATGAGAATGGATGAACCAGGGGTTGCAGTGAAGACCCCAGGATTTTGGAGATGCCGGGATTATAGAATGACCACCAAAGAGCCGTGGATACTCCAGCTGGAGAGGCAGAATTGAAACAGCAGGGGCTTTGTCAGTGGTTACAGATGCCAGACTTGGAGCTACAGGATTTGATATTTGTCTTGTTTGATTTAGATCTTGCATCAGATCAAGCTTTCCAAGATATGCCAATTCCGTATTTTCCATTGTAAATGTTTACTCTGCATTTATAAGTATTTAACTTGTGTTTTAATTTTACAGGTTTACAGAGGTTGTCTTGAGTCTCAGATGAAAACCTGTACTATGGACTTTTGAATAGTGTTGGTATTGATAAAAAGAAAAAAAAATCTATGGGGATTTTAAAGTTGGACTTAATGTATTTTTATATCTTAGATAGTCATAAATCTATGGGGCCCAGAGGTAGAATGTGATAGTTTGAATCAGATGTCATGTGTTTTGCATGCTTGGTCTCCAGCTGGTGGCATTTTGGGAGGTAGAGCCTTGCTGGAGGAAGTGTGTTTCTGGGGGGCAGGTTTATGTGTGGTATAGCCAGTTCCCCCTTACCAGATCTCAACTCACTCTCTTGCTATTCTTTTCCACCTGCTTGCAGAGGGTAATGTCCAGCCATTGTTAATGCCATGCTTTCCCCTGCTATCATGAAGTTTCTTCTTGAGATTGTAAACCAAAAATAAATCTTTTCCTCCTATCAGTTGTTTTTCTGTTGGGTGTTTTATCCCAGCAACATGAAAGAAATTGCAACAACCTATCATGAAATATACTTTGGTCTGTGTATAGCTTATTTCAGTAAGTATAATTTAGTCCATTGGTTTCTTGCAAGTAGCAATATATCCCTGTTTATTTGTTAAAACTGAATAATATTGTAGTTTGTAGTGTGTGCCTGGTGGTGGTGGTGGTTGTGGCGTGTGTATCTCCTTCATTTTTTAAAGAAAATATTTATTTATCTATTTTGAGAGACAGAGAGAGAGAAAGAGGCAGATATAGAAAGAGAATGGGCATACCAAGGCATACAGCCACTGCAAATGAACTCTAGGCACATGTGTCCCCTTGTGCATCTTGCTTATGTGGGAATTGGAGAATCAGACCTGGATCCTTAGGCTTCACAGGCAAATTCTTTAACCCCTAAGCCATCACTCAACCCCTAAGCCATTCCTCCAGACCTCATTTTATTTATTTATTTATTTTGGTTTTCTGATCTAGAGTCTCCCTCTAGTGTAGGCTGACCTAGAATGCTATGTAGTCTCAGGATAGCCTAAAATTCACGGTGATCCTCCTATCTCTTCTTCCCTAGTGCAAGGCTCCCTGAGCCTTGGAGGACATGATAGAGATGCCACATGTAGAACTCTCAAGAGCCTCTTGTTTTCAGCACTTTGATGCATTTTGAGACTTCCCAGTATCCACAGAATTTCCAAAAGGGAAAATCTCTGGTGGCTGATAAGAGTAGCACTAACATTCTTTCTGCCCTCACAATGTTTCCTGAGCCTGAGCAGGTGTGAGAGAGCTGACTGGTCTAGAGCTGATCATTCAAATGTCACTTCTCATAACCTTGATGAGGTTTTGCTCTCCCCAGTTGTCCCAACCATCCCAGGTTTGCTGGCCTAGAGGTCCTTAATTTTTGTATCCATTCATACAACTATAGATACTCAGAGTTTTCATTCCTTTTTTGTGAATTATATTTTAATGGATATAGAAATGAAGATATCTTAAGACAGCAATTTTATTTCCCAAGAGTGGGGTTGTTAGGTTATATGGTAGTTCTCTGTTGAATTTTTTGTTTTGTTTCATGTTGCTTTTCAAGGTAGGGTCTCACTGTAGCCCAGGCTGACATGGAATTCAGTATGTAGCCTCAAGGTGGCCTCAAACTCTAAGCAATCCTCCTACTTTTGCCTATGGAATGCTGGGTTAAATGTGTGTGCCATCACGCTCAGCTGTGTTGAATCACTTTTTGAGGAACTTTCAACTTGTTTACCATCATGGCTATACCAATTTATATTTCCTCAATAATATATAAAGGCTCCCTTTTTCTCCATCTTCTCCTAACATTTGTAATAGGTATCTCCTGACTTTAAACATATATATATGTATTTCAGAGAGAAAGTGAGCATGAGAACAAGAGAAAGAGAGAGAGAATGGGTGTGCCAAGGCCTCCAGCTACTACAAACAAACTCTAGAGCCATGGGCCACCTTATGCATCTGGCTTATGTGAGTGCTGGGAACCCAACCTGGGTCCTTCGGCTTTGTAGGCAAATGCCTCAATCACTAAGCCTTCTCTCTTGACTTTTAAAGATGGCTCATTTTAGTATTGTGAGGTGACATCTTATTGAGGTTTCAATTTGCATTTTGCTTTTGATTAATCATACTGAGTATCTTTTTATTTTGTTTGTCTTCTTTAGGAGAATATCCATTCAGGCCCTTTGCCCTTATTATCCTATCAGATGAGTCCCTTATATATTTTGGATTTCTCGTTATATATATGGTTTTATAAATACATTCTCCAGTTTCTAAGCCACCTTTTTGTTTGTTGGTTGTTTCTTTTGTTTTGCAAAAAGATTTTTAGTTTAATGTAGTCACACTTGTTTTGTTGCATGCCTTTTAGCAACATCTCATTGCCTCCCCCAACATAAACGTCATTGTGAAGACCAATATTAAGCAGTTTTCCTGTTTTCTCCTAGTTTAAGACTTAAATATAACATGAGTCGATATTTGTGTTAGCAAAGGGTACAATTTATTTTCTTTTGTGTGTGTATGTTCATGTACGTGTGTGTGCTTGTTCACATGTGTTTGGGAGCACATGTATGAAAAGGTACTGGTGGATGTGTGTGTGTGGAGGCCAGAGGACAACCTTGGATATTATTCTGAGGTCTGTCATCCTCTTTTTTGAGACAGGGTCTCTCATTGGACTGGATCTCACCAATTAGGCTAGACAAACTGTCTAGTGAGATCTAAGGATCTGTCTCTGCCTCCCTAGTGCTGGGATTACAGGTACACTCCACCAGACCTGGCATTTACATGGGTAAATGCCAGTCTTCATGCTTGGGAAGCAAGGACATTACTGACTGAGCTGTCTCCTCAACCCCTCAAATTATTTTCTTTTATTCATGTTTTCCCAGAACCATCTTTTCATGAATCTAACTTGCCTTATTGCATATTTTTAGAATTTTATAAAAAGCCAACTGGGTATGTGTGACTTTATGTTTAAGTTCTCTGTGTTGTTCCATCAATCTATTTATCTGCTCTTTCACACCAGTGTCATATTATTCTGATTACTAGAGCTTTGAAAATAATTTGAAATTAAAATATGTGATGTCTCTACATATGTTCTTGTTTAAGATTGCAATCCAGGGTATTTTGTGATTTTGTACATATTAAGGATTTTTTTTTTTCTGCTATTGTGAAAGCTATCATTGAAGTTTTTGTGAGAGAGAAAGAGAAAGAAAGAGAGAGAATTGGCATGTCAGGGCCTCTAGCCACTGCAATTGAACTCCAGACACATACACCACTTTGTGCATATGTGTTACCTTGTACATCTGGCTTGCATGGGTTCTGGGGAGTAAAACTTGGGTCCTTAGGCTTCACAGGCAAGCACCTTAACCACTAAGCAATCTCTGTAGCCTGTCATTGAAGTTTTAATAGAAATGGCATTCCTTTTATGTATTTCTTGGTTTGTAGAAATATTTTGACAAGACTGGAGAGATGACTTAGCAATTAAGACACTTGTCTGCCAAGCCTAAGGACCCAGGTTCAATTACCCAGTGTTCATGTATGCCAGATGCACATTATCTCCCTTTCAAATGAATAAATTAAATTTTAAAAAGAAATATTTTGACAATATTTATTAATGGATGCATATACATTATATTTCCATTTATTTGTCTTTTACAATTTATTTAATTAATTATTTTGTATTTTTCACATATTTGTTTTTTCATGTGGTATTGTAAATGGGATTGCTTTTATGATTGCTTGGCTCACTTGTTGTTAGAAACATATCAGATTTTTGTTATTGTTATTCTGTTTTGTTTTGAAATAGGGTCTCATTATGTAGCCCAAGCTGGTCTTGAACTCAAAATCTCTAACCTTAGTATAAAAAATGTTGGGATGTTAGTTAGCCAAATCAAGAGTAGTTGGTTCCTCACCATGGCTGTGTGCCACTTTTGCACTTGTGTGGGCATCACGTCAGGTAATTTGTTGCTAATTAGATTAGACAATAAGTTGCTTGGACAGATATTGGTCGTTTCCCTCAGTCGCCCATGTAGCGCCTTCTGGCACTAGACACGCTGACTGTCTGGGGACTTACTCTCTCCTGGCTTCCAGACATGCCGTTCGATTTTGCGTATCAGCTGCATATGGAGTCTTCAGCAATAGGGTCTTACCACTGGCCTTTGGTGGGTCATCAAGTACTCTGACAGAAGTCTGTCATTGTTTTGGGAAACCTTAAAGGTTTCTCTGATCAAAAGCTCATTGTGGATGGTAGCCCCAAGCTGGAAGTGGGGATTACAGGCCAGTGCCCTCTAATAAATTGAGGAAAAACATAACTAATATACAAGAGTTAGAGAGGAGAGAGATAGAGGGGAGAGGGGGAGAGGGAGGGAGGGAAGATGTAGAAGATTTAGGTTAGTCTTGATCCTACCCTCTCCAGTGTCTTGTGGTTCAGGTGTTTCCTGTAAAGGTCTAGTGAAGGTTCAGCCATTTGGTTTGTCTTTTAGGAAGTAGAATTTTATGGTACCAATGCCATTTGGGTCCAGATTACTGTTTTCCACCCTTCGATGCCCTCCCTGCCCTCCCTTCCATCCTATTGTCTAGTCCATGAGGTGCTTGCTGAGTATGTAAGGTATCTTGGGTAGATTCAGGTTAGGTGCTGTAGATAAGTGAGACTATTGTCGGTTTCTTTTCTGTGATTGGGTAAATTCACTGAGAATGATCTGTTCCAGGTTCAACCATTTTTTCTCAAATTTCTTTGTGTCGTTTTTTCTTACTGCTGTATAGAATTCCATTGTGTAGATATACCACATCTTTGTTATCCATTCTTCTAATGTGGACATCTGGGTTGATTCCAGCTTTTAGCTATTATGAATTGAGCCGCTACAAAAATGGTTGAGCAAATCTCTCTGGCCTTTGGTTTGAAGGTTTTAGGGTAGATGCCCAGTAAGGGTATAACTGGGTCTGTTGGTATTTCTATAGTCAGCTTTTTTAGGAGTCTCCATATTGCTTTCCAGAGTGGTTGTACCATCCTGCAGTCCCACCAACAGTGAATGAGTGTCCCTGCTTCTCCACATCCTCGCCAGCATTTATTTTCATTTGACTTTTTGATGTTGGCTATCCTTATTGGGGTAAGGTGGAAACTCATAGTTGTTTTAATTTGCATTTCTCTGATGATTAGGGATGATGAACATTTTCTTAAGTGTGTGTTTACCATTTGTATTTCTTCCTCTGTGAATTGTCTATTCAAATCTGCACCCCATTTTGTGAGTGGGGTATTTGTCTTCTTAGACTTTTGAGTTCTTTGTAAATTCTAGAGATAAGGCCTCTATCAGTTGGATAACCTGCAAACACAAGCCCACTCTACAATATCAAGCTATCATCAATCATGGGGAACAAGAGGGCCTACACCTATCAATCTGTCTATCAAAAAGTAAGTGTTATTTCAATTTTCTGGGTGCTAACTTAGTCTCTGTTGGAGAATCTGCTTCTCTTTTTCAGATAGATGCAGATCCTATGGAGAGAGCTGCCCAACATACCTTAAAAGGGGCCCAACTGAAACTAAGGACAATTGGTGAAACAAGCAAGGGTGATGTTTTCCTGTGAACCAGATACCAGCACAAAGGGGAAGGAGACCAACGCAGAGAAAAATCAACTCCTACCAAATCAGAGAGCCAGAGCCTCAGATGCCCCCAACAGCTCAGCACTGAAGCAGACCAAAAATGAACCCAACATGGCTCAGGGAAATTTTGTGGAAGAGGGGGCAGAAAGAATATCAGAGTCACATGTTGGGTCATGATTTGCAGAGACATTTAGCATACCAATAACTGGGGACTAACTCCACAATGCACGACCCATTTACATCAACAAGGAGGGTCTAATGGGAGGGGGTAGATCATAGATGAGCCTAAACAATGGTACCAAACTGCCTGTATTTGATGAAAAGAAAACTAATAAATCAAATTTTAAAAAAAATAATAATAAAAGAAAAAAAATACAATAATTAAAATAAGAACAAAGAAAAAAATGTTGGGATGACCTGGCTTTATGACTGACCTTTGTGTATTCATTTAGCATCCCATAACTTTGCTGAATTCATTTACTTGTCATAACAGTTTCTTTATGGCACCTTTTGAGTGTTCTAATACAAGATCATGTCATCTTCAAATAAAGAAAACTTGACCTCCTCCTTGCTGATTTGGGTTACTTTTTCTGCCTTTGTTTTCTTGTCTATTTATTTGACTATGTGTGTATGGCATATGGAGGCCTGCCAGGGCCTTTTGCCACTGCAAAAGAATACGAGACACTAGAGTCGCTTCTCGTGTCTGGCTTATGTCGGTGGCTTGGGAATTAAACCGAAGCCACCAGGCTTTGAAGCAAGTATCTTTAACCACTGAAACATTTGCTCTCCACCATTGTATCTATCATTTTCTAGTTGTTGTGGTTGGAACTTCCACTGCTATAAGTAGCAGTAGCCAGAAGAAACATCCGTGTCTTGTTTCTTATAGTAAAAGCTTTCAACCTTTTCCCTTTGAAAATGGTGTTTATCTGTGGGTTTGTGAAATATGCCTTTGTGTTGCTATAACTCCCATACCTAATTTGTTGTGTGGTTTTTGTTTTTATAATGAAAAGTTATTGAATTTTGTCAAATAATTTTTCCACATATATTCAGAGGGTCATATGTTTTTTGTTCTTTGTGTGACTTATATGATATATCACATTTATTTCATTTGTGTATGGAGAAACATCTCAACCTCCCAGGATAAATTCCGCTTGATCATGATATATGATATTTTAAATGTATCATTACATTTGTGTGCTAGTATTTTGTTGATTGTGTTCCTTAGGGATATTGGTGCATAATTTTTCTTTCTTGTAGCATCCTTGGCTGACTTTTATTGGAGTAATGCTAGCCTTGTAAAATGAGCTGGGGAGTGTCTTATTCTCTTTAATTTTCTAGAAGACTTTGAGGAAGGTTGATACTACTTTATGTGTAAATACTTTGGTAAACGGCTGTGAAGCTGTCAGGTCTTTGGCTTTTCATGGATAAAAGATTGTATGATTTTATTACTGATTTAGTCTCCTTACTCATTATTGGTCTGTTTTCTGTTCTTTATTTTTTACATCTCTGTGTGTAAATGTGGGCACAGATGTGCCCACTGCCATGCCTGAATGTACAGAAACAGAATATGGGTGTCCTCCTCGGCCACTTTCCTAATTTCCACTTGTTTTCCTTGAGACAGCTTTCTCTCTGGACCTAAAGCTGCTTTCTGTGGTCAGTGTGGCTGAACAGAAAGCCTCAGTGATTCTCTGGTCTCTGGTTTCCACAGGACTAGGGTTACAGGAGTGCATGATCGAGCCCAGCTTTATACGTGGATCACGAGGAACTGAATTCAGTGCACAGCAGGACCATCAGGCCCCCATCCTTGTAGGCCAAGTGCTCTTACCTGCTGAGCCATTTTTCTAGCCCCATGATTCTCATTTTTATTTTTGGTGCATGTGTGTGTGTGTGTGTGTGTGTGTGTGTGTGTGTGTGTGTGTGTGTGTAGTGTTGCGTAGTCATGTGCATGTGCCCTTACAGTACACATACACTCATCTGAGGTGAGGCAGGGGTTGCTCACCCACAGTGGCGGTAGTGGAACATCAGGTGTCCTGCTCTGTAGCTCTCCTTCCTGGTCTTGTTTATGAGCTCGAGTCTCTTTTTACTGATTCTAGAGGATGTAGGTGTCTGATAAGTCTCTGCTCCCCTATAGGACTGGGGTTAAAGGCTTGCCTAGCCAATCCCAGCTGTTTTATTTATGATCCAGAGATTTGAACTCAGATCTCTTAGGCCCCCTCAATCCCTTATGCTTGCACAGGAAGTACACTTAACCACCGAGCCATCTCTTCAGTGCAATTCTTCTCATTTTGTCTCTCTAGCTCAGGCTGACCTGGAACTCGCTCTGTCATTCTAGGCTGGTCTCAAACTCACAGTGACCCTCCTACCTCCGCCTCCTCAGTGCTGGGATTAAAGTAATGCACCACCACACCTGGCCCAATTCTCATTTTGTAATTATTTACTCTTGCTGGGCTGTATGTACCTAGGAATTTATCCATTCATCCTAGGTTATCCAGCTGGTTAGTTATACAACTGTTCTTAACAATTGTTTATGACTTTTGCTTCAAAATGATGTGGAAGGGGCTGGAGAGATGGCTTAGTGGTTAAGCGCTTGCCTATGAAGCCTATGGACCCCGGTTCGAGGCTCGGTTCCCCAGGTCCCACGTTAGCCAGATGCACAAGGGGGCACACGCGTCTGGAGTTCGTTTGCAGAGGCTGGAAGCCCTGGCGCGCCCATTCTCTCTCTCTCCCTCTATCTGTCTTTCTCTCTGTGTCTGTTGCTCTCAAATAAATAAATAAATAAAAATGAACAAAAAAATATTTTAAAAAATGATGTGGAAGGCAAGAACCAACCTGAATGTTGTCTCCTGACCTCCACACACGTGTATGACATATGTACAAAGCCCCCCAAGCACACATGCTGAAGTAAAGACATATAAATAAATGGAAAAAACAGATACTTTTGTTCCATCTTATTTTGGTGAGTTTCCATTTTCAACTGCCTGAACTTGTTCTCCAATTTCTCTTTTGATTTCATCATTGACCCCCATCAGTTGCGTGAGTCACCATTATGTAATATTTCCCTATCAGTGAATTTTTCTATTCTTTTTATTTCTTCTCGTTGTTTATTTCTAGTTTCATATCATTATAATTGGAAAAGATGGTTGACATTTCAGTCTTGTAAAATTTAACACTTGTTTTGAAGTCCAATGTTTTCTATTCTGATGACTTCATTTGTTTCCAGTGTATATGATTCTGTTGTCTTAGATAGGATGTTCTGAATGTGTTAGGTAGGTTTGACTTCTCTTAATATAGTCCAAGTGCATGTTTCCATGCTGATTTTCTGTCTAGATGATCTGTCCATTTCTGAAAATGGGTATCGATGTTCCCTGCTATAACTGTATTGTTTATTTAATTCTTCAGATCTGTTAGTATTTGCTGTGTATATTTATGTGTTCCAATGATATATGCATGCATATTTATAATTATTTTAGTCTATTGATAAATTTATCCTTTTATCATTATGCAACAACCATCTTTGTCTCTTGATACAGTATTTTGTTTAAGGTGTATTTTTTTCTTCATGCCTATTTTGATTGGTGATGTTAGTGCATTTGCATTTAAACTAGTTGTTGACACATTAGTTCTTGTTCCTATTTTTAATTCGTTTTTTTCTAGTTTTGTAGATTCTGATTCTATTCCTTCCCTCTATTTTTCTTTACGATTTCATAAATATCTGTAGAAGTAAGCTTTGATTCTTTCTCTTTATTGCTTGTGTGCTTGCTGCAAGTGTTTGCTTTGTAGTTACCATTCTATTTTAAACTTTTAAAAGCTTCACATCAATAAACATAAAAGCTCTGTATTGTTTCTCTCTGTGTGTCTTGGATGTCACAGTTTATAGTTTTTTAATATTGTGTATCCATTAACATATTACTTTAGCTATAGTCATTCTTAACACTTTTGTAAGTCATTTACCTACTGAATTAGGAATCAGAATATTCTAAATTTACATATTTATCATTACCATTGAGTTTTATACTCTCACATGGTTTCATATTATCAATTAGCATCCTATTATTTCAACTTGAGGGATTATCTTTATCATGTGTTGTAAGATAGTTCTGATAGTGTTGAACTCCCCTGGCTTTTGTTTGTCTGGAAAAGTCATTATCTCTCTCATTTCTGAAGGACAGCTTTACTAAGGTAAAATATTCTTTGTTGGCAACTTTTTTTGTCACTTTGAATCCCATTCAGATCCCATTCTTTCCTGATATGTAAGGTTTTGATGGGAAATCTACTGATAGTCTTATTGAGATTCCCAAGCACATGGCAAGCTGCTCTCTTGCTTTCAATATTCTTTCTCTTCTTGCTCTTTTGACAAAGTGTGTGTGTGTGTGTGTGTGTGTGTGTGTGTGTGTGTGTGTGTCTGCCTGTCTGTCTGCTGGAGACTGAATCAAAAGCCTTATGCCTGCTAAGCCTTTACTCTACCACAAGCAAATAGCCCCAGTTCCTGACCCTTTAGTTACAAAGTGTCATGATGGCACCATCTTTGAGTTGCATATTTGTATAGACCTTTGAGTTTAATGTACCTGGATATCCATATATTCTCAAAGATTTTGGAATTCTTCAGAAAATATTTCTTTAAGTAAGCATGCTGCCACTTTATTTCTCTACTATCCAAATACCTCATGATGAAAATACTAACTCTCTCAATGTCTCATTAATCTTATAGGCTTTCTCCAAATCTGTGCGTTCTTTTTTCTTTTAAATCCTGACTGGAAAATTCCAGTGATCTAGGTTTGAATTTGCATATTCTTTCTTTAGCTTCATTAAATCTACTACTGACATTCTCTACTGAATTAGTTATTAATTAATAGCTCATTAATTATGTTCTTGTGCTACAATATTTCTGGTGTATTTGTGTATTCTTTTTATATTCTTTATCTTTTAATATTCTTTTTTTCCAGGTAGAGTCTCACTCTAGCCCAGGCTGACCTGGAATTCACTATTGAGTCTCAGGGTGGCCTGAACTCATGGTGATCCTCCTACTTCTGCCTCCCAAATGCTGGGATTAAAGGTGTGTGCCACCATGTCCAGCTATTCTTTATATTCTTGATGAATTTCTTGTTTTGGTCTTGTGTTATTTTCTGGATTTAGTATAATTGCATATTTGTGTTTTCTTGTAGCTGACAGAACTTCTTTAGAATAATCAGTGAGAATTACTTTTCATACAACGGGTGGTTTTCCAGTTAGGGTTGACTACTGGTGTTTTATTGTGCTCCTTTGGTGATAGTATGTCTTCCTGATCCTGCACAATACCATGCCTCTTTGATTCTTCATGGTCCATGTAGTCTTCTTCAGGTGTCCGAGCATCTGAAGCAGTCACTACTTCTAGACTTTTGGAACTGACTTCAGGAAGGAAAGGTCTTCAGTTGTGTGGGTCAAGGAGTAAAACTAGAGTGTACTGTGACACCATGTTTAATGTCAAGTATGTAATGGTTCCAAGTATGAAAGGAAAAACATGGTGTCTTGGTTGGAAGGAAATTGGGGTCTGCAACATCAGCAATCTGTGGTCCTTGGTGTGGAAAGGACTATGGGAGGTCTACGGTGATTGGGAGTAATCTTGACATCTTCAGTGGTAGCAGTAGCAATGCGTTGTTTAGCAGGGGCTGGGGCCAATGCCATAATTGCATCTGCCTGCAGATAGACACATAATAGCAAGACTTGGAGCAGGGGCAACTGTGGACAAGAGTGGTGGTGGTGTGCCTATGCACAGATACAGGAGGCAAGGCTGGTGGCAGGTTCGTGTGCAGTGGCAACCAGCCACAGGTACCCATTTGGTGCATGGGGGCCAGCAACAGGAATTAAGTCAATTGCATGTGACTCAAGACAATAGATACAGAAACTAGCCGTGAGTATAAGCATAGCAGTGGCGACAAATGATGGGGTGATGTGGCTGCTGCACATGTGTATGGCTTCAGGTGCTGGGACTGTGTATGTACAAGTGCACAGCTACAAGGGCCAGATGTGAGCACACTAGTCAATGGGCACCCATGATAGGGGCTGGTGGTTCTATGCACACATACAGTTGGAGGCACCAGAGCTGACAATGTTCATGCTCATGGATTCAGAGCCTAGCTATGGCTGTGAACATAGCAGTAAGGGCTGGAATCAGGGCTGACAGCCATGAACATGAATTCCTGAGCTGATCGCCAGCACATACTTGGCTATAAAACTTGGTAATAAGAGTCGAGGTAGTGGCTTATGGACATATGGCTAAGGGATTATCCACATGTGCATGTACCATGGCAAGGGTTGTCTGTGGTGGACACATAAGTCATTTGTCTATGGCTCACCGGATATGCTGACCTATGGTTGGGTATCCTTGGAGGAAGTAACAGGAGGGGCTCTTGAAGAAGAGGTAGAGGGGTGGCACATGGGAAACTGAACCAGAAAAATTGGTGTGGTCCTTAGAGGCAAAAGCTATATGTTGCTGCTGTGCTAAAGTGCTGGTTTCCTCGGGTGCTGAGCTCCTTTGCAGAGCAGGCTGCTGGGAGGCCCCTTGAAAACACAGCAATGAAAGATGCAGCAGGCCGGTAAGGTGCTCAGTGAAGGGACTGTTGTCCTAGGTGAGGCAGACCACTGGGGACCACGGGGGCTCCTGCCACATGGCCGGTGTGAGGAGCCTCTACCCTTGTCATTCGCTCCTAGCTGTCACCAGACATCTCAGCTGTGCTGATCTCCCCAGTGACCTGGGTGAGATGAAGGTGCACTGGATCATTTGGGAAGTACTTGGTAAGGCTGGCAAAGCTGGTTGCATACCTCATTCTGCTTGTCTCTGTGAGGAGCACTTGTGAGTGAGGGAGTTCCCTCTCTATGCATTGTCAGCGTAGGGGGTAGGATGACACAGGCAAAATTAAACTGTTATCCCTATTCATTTTTTTTTTTTGTGTGTGTAGTTATCCTCAATGTTGCTTAATTGTGTTCTTGTAGCTTTTTAATTAGACTCCCAAATCCTCCTAGAATAGATGTTTTCATTCATGGACAGCTGTGCACCAACAAAGGTTGAGAGAACAAAATCTGGCATCTCCTACTTTGCCATCTTGCTGATATCACCTCACACTGTGTTTATGTGCTTAAATACCACTGTCACTCATCCTCTTCAGTTATCATTGAGGAAGAGCGATCTGGTTGGAAGATCTGGGTCTACAACTCAAGGGACCTGGGTTCCAGCTTTGTAGCCATTGCCTTTTCATTACTGGGACAAAACATCCAACCAGAAGCAGCTTCTTGAAGGAATGAGCTTATTTATGCTTAAAGTTCTGAGGTGAAGTGTCATCATGGTGGGGCAAGCACAGCGGGTACACACAGCTGGGTATCATGTACCCACAGGGCCGGGGTGCAGGTAGACAGAGTGAGCTCACTAGCACAGGCAAGGGGGCGCCCTAGGTTACAAAATCCCAAGGCACAGCCCCAGTGACACACATCCTCCACCTCCCAAGGGCTCCAGTGGATGGAGATGAAGCAGCTTAATCACAAATACACACGGCTGAGGTGGACATGTTGCATTCAAACCACCCCAAGTCCCAGTCTGCTATCCATGTCACCAGTGCATTAGGTGAGTCTTCATACTCTAGGGTTCAGCTTTTCCATTTGTTCAGTGGAAATAGGGATCTAGGCTCTGCCTATCTCAGAGGGACATGCCAAGAGCCAGTAAATAGGGCCTGTATGTCATTGCAAATGGATGCCGAACTCTCAAATAGATGCCATACATGCTCATCATTTCAGCCCAGAAGTTCATGGAGAGTGACGAAACCTCATGTCACAATCACAGGGCAAATAATAATCATGGAACTATTTCTGGGCATCCTTTCTGTGGAAAGTACCCTGAAAGTATCTCCATACACTGCCTGTCCTCGAGGCCTCACAACCCCACAATGAAGAAGTGATGTTGCCAAAGGTTCACAGGAGGGGAGGCTGAGAACCTCCAGCTGGAAGAGGCTGAATGTCTACTCAGACTGACTCAGTCAGGCTGGCGGCACATAGTGTCTTGAGTCCTTCCTGCTGCCTGGCCTCTTCCTTACTGACCCCAACAAGCAAAGAGCCTGGCAAGGTGGGAGGTCCAGACTTGGGCTGAAGGGCGTGGATGAACTAATCTTCAAGGAGCGGACCCCAAATTCAGCAGCATTTTCCATGATAGACATTTATGCAAAGAACTTCTTCAAGGCACTAAGAAGGTCACTCAGAGAAATGATGGATAAAGCACCCATTGGGGGGTTCATTAGAACAGGAGCTGCCTCTGTGTCTGCCCCAGGTCCTGCCTTCATTACTTGGAGAACTGCTTTTGTAAACCTCACAGTCGGGGGCCCACACTCCTTAGGAGTGCCCATTCTCCTCTTCATCTTATGTTGTAAAGCAAAGTTGGAGGCAGAGGCCTGGCAAAGGCCCATTACTCACTTTTAATGAGACATCTAGGGAAATAAATTGGCATATGTTCGTGAAATGGCTCATCAAGGTGAGTAATTATCTCCGTGACTGGGGCAGTTTACCCTCAGGTAGAAGAATCCACATCTCGTGTCTCCCTGGACTCTGGCTCTCCAAAAGAAGGGTGGAAGGCCAATTGGAGCTTAACCACTGATCACAGTTACCTTCACTAATCTGGTCTTGTTATTCACCATGGACTTGACACGGCCCAAAATTGCAAAGCTTTTATGGGGACAGCCTGAACAACATAGAGGACTGGAAAACCAGAGAAGAAAAACAAAGTAGTTGTTTTATATTTTACAGAGCAGTGGGTGTGTGTCTAGTCAGTGGGGATAGGCTGTCATTTCCCAGAGCCCACAGCAGAAGCTATAAAGTAGTGGATCTCATGTGGTCTGATAATTAAACATCTTCTTATTAGACCTGGACCTGAATTTAACTAAATTCCAGTGTTCCTTGCCTCATTTCTGTTTACTTATGCTTTAAATGGTTAGCATCTAATGATGTCTGGGTATACAAAAGTTATTCCTGTGTCTTTTAAGGAAACTACTCATAACTGCTTTAAAAAATATTTATTTGCAAAAGGAGAGAGAGAGAGAGGGACAGAGAGAGTGTATAGGCATGCTAGGAACTCCAGCCACTGCAAACAAACTCCAGATGCATTTACCATTCTGTGCATCTGGCTTACATGGGTACTGGGGAATGGAACTTGGGTTATTAAGTTTGGCAGGCAAGTGCCTTAACTGCTGAGCCATCTCTCCAGTCCGTGACTTTTTTTGGTTAAATAAATATTAGTTTGTCTTCCAGATAGACCAATTGTGAAGCTACTTGAAGGTGAGTATGAAGGAGTTCTCATCCTCTATGGAATCTCTTATAGATCTCAGGATGCAGAAGATTATGTTACAAAGCAAGCTTCTTTTTGGTCTCATCCAACATTCCTTGAAAATTGCAAGTAGGTGACTGATAGTTTTTTTCTACAGATTTTGGCTACCAAGAGTTTTGGCTCTGATTTGCTGCCTAACTCTGGTTCATAGCATGCTCTGTGCATGAATTTTACGCTTCATGCCCCCCTGACCTTCTAATTTTTTTTCAGTAGCTGGTAGGCTCCAAGTGGGCAGGCCTATGCCCACTTTGAGCACCACTCTATCAACATTCTAATTCCAGTACAAGCCTTGCACTCAGCAAATAATAACATTATGCTTCAGGTCTTAACTTTTGCATCTTTGTGGGTACTTAAATGTTATTTGAAACAAAGTGAGAATAAAATAAGAGACCCATATAATCACACTGACAATACTTGGCAAATGTTACCATTTCATTGTAATCAAAACATTCAAAATTATAGTCAAGGTAGACTGAATTGATTGGACCTCTGGCTGTGTTTACACTCTAATGAGATTCATATTAAGGACAATGGGAAATATCCAAATGGACCACCTTCACTTCAGTTCAGTTTGGGAGAGAAGTTCTCAGTATGGTTAAAATTCTCAAAAGGGAAGCTTGCAATTGTTTTAAGAAATCTTTAAAAGGGTTTATGGTTTGAAAGGTGGTTTAAAGTCCCCACCTTTCCTGGAAGTAAGAATCAGATTGTGGTAATGGCTGGAAAGTTATGTTATAACTTGTCATATAGGAGAGATACCCAGATATGGCCAAGCTGATGACATGGCTCAAGTCTGGATAATAGTTGGAAACTTCAGTCAGAAAACGACCTCTCTTCAGTATCCAGCTGTGCAGCATGAGCTCTGCTGACAGTGCGGAGGTTTCTGAGCCCTCCTGGGAGTGGAGATCTGGCAGGCTTTTAATCATGTGAAGTCTGTTTCCTCATGTGAAGTTCTGCAGCCTAGATTAGGGCGCCTACATCAAGGGTGTCAGGGAGGTGTCACTTCCAGGCACATTCAGGGTCCTCACTTGACCTCACAGTAAGAATGGTAGATTTGTTTCCCTGACATTACTGGATTCTCTCAGGACACTTACCATTTCTGTCGATGGCAAAAGGCACATCTGTTGTGACGATTTCATAGTTGCAAATCTGGCTGTACTGAGGGGAGCAGTCCTCATCAATGGCTTCCACTTGCAGGATGCTGTCATAGATCTTGCCCTCAGTGACAATGGCCTTGTAGGCTGGCTCTTTGAAGGTAGGAGCAAACTCATTGACATCCTTCACTTGGATATGGACCACAGCCCTGGACCACACAATGGAAAGGAGAATGGATAGTAAAGAAAAGATCAAGCTATCCTTCTATTCATCTTGGGCATTGGCTCAACCCAGGGCCAAATGAGTGACGAGACTTCAAGCCTGTCTGGGCAGTTGCAGCTTGAGTGCTCTGTCCTTCCACAAGGAAAAATCTATCCACCCTCAGCCTGATGTTCTCTGTAAATCCACCCCGTAAAATCCTCCTCATTCTTTGTCCTCCCCTATTGCTCACTGTAGACAACATATTTCCTCTTCATCTTCCCCCATTTTCCTATTTCCTTCATGTACTTACTCACTCACAGTAAGAACTTAGTTACTCTGTGCTTCCCTGTGAGCCAAATTCAACAGGAGTGAGAACAGAGATGACTCACAGCGAGAACTAATGTGCCAGAGAAGAGGGAAATACGGGGCCTTACAGAAACTGAGAGAATAGTCAAGACTGCGAATGGAGTGGACAGAGGTGGTTGGCCCAGGGCAGAAGGGAGTCAGGAACTCTGGCTGGCCACTTACTTGTGTGACTTCTTCCAGGCTGCTTCCCTGGGCCCCGCACCACAGTCATAGGCCTGGATGATGAACGTGTACTCCTTTTGCAGCTCACAGTCAATGGGACTCTTGGCACGGAGTCGGCCCTCCCCGGATGTCTTGTTGAGCACCACAGCCTCAAAGGGCAGCTCCTGGCCATGGATTTTGAAGGCGCAGATTTCCCCTGCAGAAGGAGAGAGGACAATGAGGGTGAATGCTGGGAATCGTGAGATGGAAGACAGTGTCTCCACTGATCCAGAGTCACATATTCAACCCCTGTGCAGTCTCCTCAAAATCCTCAACCAGACCTGTTGATCAACATCCATATCTACATGGACATTTCATGGAGAGGAAAGTGGTAGGGTTTCTTGCATGGATATATCACCCATCAACTTCATCTTAATGGCAATGAAAGGTGAGTCTTTTTATGGGGTTATTTTTTTTTCTAGTTTTCCCAGTCTTCCTGTCAAGTTTTCTCCTTTGCCCAGTCTCGGATTCAAACGCTTATCAACAGTCCAAACACAAACAACTCCTGAGGGAAGGAATAAAGAGCCAAAGCTTTCAGAGCCATTTTTCCTGTGATGACATCCTTAGTTCTTAAAAGTATGTCACATAGACCAGCAGCACCAGCAAAGCCAGCAGCTTCTTGGAAATGTAGAGTCCCAGACCTCCCCGACCTCCTGCAGCAGGACCTGTGTTCATCAAATCCAAGTACGAGCAGCGTCTCTCTCCTTTACTCCTGGCTTAAACATAGCACATTGCTGCAGACAAATCCTCGCCCCCTCCCACATGCCGCTATTATGTCTCTCCACCCACCCCTTCCCAGTGAGGCAGAGAGCCACTCTGAGTGGCAATTTTCTCTCATGAAACAGCGGGTTTCCATGAGTTTAAGATTCCCTGTGGAGCTTGAACAGCTAACTTCTTAAAGAGCTGAACATGTTGTGAAATTAATGTATTTCACCCCTTCTGCTGAGTTAATGTTTATTATAATATTTGTCTGCCTTAAAATTATAAGGCCACAAGAATCTTTTTTCTTCTCCATTGGTAGATATTTATTTCTTGAACTCTGACTGTAAGTAAGCCCTGAAATACATGCTTTGAAATGTGCCAAAAGTTTGAAATACATCCTCCTATGGAATGGAGAGGGTTTCTGGAGGGATCATGTACACGTGTCCACAGAGGCCATTTCTGGGGAAGAGCATGGTGTAAGATGGGCAGGAGAGTCCAGCTACAGGCTATGGCAGAATGAAACAAAGGCTTAGATCTGATAGTTCATGATTCAGTTTCTTCGTAAGTGGTACACACTTACAAAGTGATAGAGTTAAATCAAATGAGAGTGTCTTTTAGGTCTCAGCTGTGCCATCAGTGAGATCGTCCAAAAGATGGTGTTGAGGAGGCCATGAATTTTGAGATACCTCACTTTTTGTGTGACATTGTCTCAGCTCTACTCCCTGGACTTGGAAAGGCAAGTGAGGTACTTGGAACATACCTTCTAAGGCCTGCCTCACCTTATCCCTGGCCCTGTCCAGGTGTTTATGAGAATTAATCATGAGATTGTATGTCTGCTTTGGGCACTGAACTTTGTAGATCTGAGGAATCTCATTTGACTTTCAGAAGAAGCCTGCAAGGCAGATATATATATATATATATATATATATATATATATATATATGAATGAATAATATTTTCTTTTAATTTGCATTTATTTATTTATTTAATAGAGAGAAAAAGAGATAGCCACAGCAAACAAAGTTCAGACACATGTGCCACCTTGTGCATCTGGCTTATGTGGGTACTGGGGAATAGAACCTGGATCCTTAGGCTTAACAGGCAAGTGCCTTAACCACTAAGCAATCTCTCCAGCCCCCTGAATAATCATTTTTTGTTGCTTAAACAGGACATTATATTTAGCCCAGGCTCACCTGGAACTCACTATGAAGTCCAGGATGGCCTTAGATTTATTATCCTTTTACCTCAGTCTCCCAAGTGCTGACATTATAAGCCTGTACCACCACACCAGACTCAAACTTATACAAATTAGAAGAAGGTGAGGAGGAGAAGAAGGAACAGGAGGGTCAGGAAGTTAATTATGTGCCCAAGGTCACAGAGCTGAAGTTGAGTATTAAACCTGAATAAGGCTGACTCATAAACTCATGCACCTTCCACTCCATCACTCCATAGCATATAAGGGGACCCTCAGGGAGGCCAGTGGGAATGATTCATAGTCATAGTTCAATTCTCATGTGGCTTAGGAGACAAGTCCCTCCTTTTACATATAGGAAGAATGCTCTGATCTCTTACTAACAGTGTTTTCTAAGATGTTCAATCAATACCAATCTTACCTTTAGGCTTTTGCTTTTCTTAGTTCTTCGATCTCCAATTTCATTATGAACATTCCCTTTTCACTGCCTCCCTTCCTGTCCATTTCTACAGTGCAGCAGTGGAATAATGAAGGGGACAAACAGATTGTGGATGACCAGATTCTAGGGGGGAACACAGGTTCCTATTAGCTGCTATTGCTCAGTGCTCTCTGGGCATCTGAACATTGCCTGTTCTGACAAGGGTAATTCTGTAGCCTTCAGGGCAGAAGAACAGATTTCATCTGACTCTTGAGTTTAATTTCTACTCTGAATTAGCTAGAGTTGAGAGGATGAAAGTTTAGAGTACCTGGCTTGTGATTCTATCCCAGGATCAATGCCAGTGTGAGAATATCACCAATGTACTCAAACTGGTTCTGGGGCATTCTCTGGAGTGCCCAGCCACCACCATGATTATAAGGCTAATCAGACCATTTCTCTCTGAAGAGCCAAGAGAAACCTAAAATAGATGAGGGTAATTTTCTGTTGGAAGCATCTCATCACAGCCAAAGTAGTTCTCAAGACTCAGCAATCCTTACAGAGAGAAAAGGGAGGAGGAAGAGGAGGAGGAGGGGAAGGACAAAAAAGAGACCCAAGAGGATAAGTGACCTTTTGGGTCACATAGTTCCATCTCACTTAGCTCAGTGAAATTCAGTAGAACGAATTTTTTTTAAATTATTTATTTATTTATTTGAGAGCGACAGACACAGAGAGAAAGACAGATAGAGGGGGAGAGAGAGAATGGGCGCGCCAGGGCTTCCAGCCTCTGCAAACGAACTCCAGACGCGTGCGCCCCCTTGTGCATCTGGCTAACGTGGGACCTGGGGAACCGAGCCTCGAACCGGGGTCCTTAGGCTTCACAGGCAAGCGCTTAACTGCTAAGCCATCTCTCCAGCCCTAGAACGAATTTTTGAGAGGCAGCTAATAGGTTTGGCTAGGAAGTGAGCACCCAGCCCCCTCCCCCCTGCCGCAAAGGCTCATGTAGTTAAAGCTTGATCTCCAATGCAACCATGGTCAGAGGTGGGCCTTGCAAGGTGGTTTGGCCACAAGGGTGCCAACCTATCAACAGGTTAATAATCCATTTTGAGTTCATAGCTGAACAAGCTATGAGGAGGTGGGGCTGAGACAGAGAAAGGAGGTCAGTAGAGGACGTATGATTGAAGGTGCATCTTGTCACCGCTCTGCCCTCCCACCTCTTAATCTCCTGGCTGCCCCAAGGTGAGCAGCTCCCAGCTCCACTACGCTCTGTGATTCTGATGGTGCTTGGACTCACCTCAGGCCCAAAGCAGTGGGGTCAAGAGTCCATGGAATGAAACCTCTGAAACCATAAGCCAAATAACATTTTTTCCGCTCTTAGTTGTTTCTCTGATTATTTTGACACAGTGACAGAATGCTAAACATACCAGCCAAAGCCCAGTCACTGAACTAGAGTGAGAGACACAAAGACAAATGACTTTGGTACCTTAAAATATAAGGATTACATGTTCTAAAGCAATCGGTGCCCAATAGTAAAGACTCGTGACAAGCAAGGGCAGTGCAGGGATCATTTAGATTTCACCAGCTCAAGCTGAAGCACAATCAGTCCCTTTAGAACATAGCCTAGAACTCACATTACCCTCATTTATTGCATCGCTTCCCCACCCCCTCCCCCTACATGAGAGTTGTGCTCCTGGTGCACAGTTGTTCATCTGCTAGATCGTTGAGTTAGCAAATTCTTATCAGTAAGAAGGGACCAGCCACTGATGAATCAGAGATGAACAAAACCAGACTCAGCCACAGCCTACACACTGCTGCCTTCAGTGTAGAAAATAAGCAGTCAGACAGCTGCATACCTCGGCAAGGAGTGGGGAGACATGCACACTGAAGAGCTGCATTGGAGCCAGGAGAGCTCCGGCGTGGTCAGGCCATGCTGGGAAGGCCCACCTAAGGATGTGAGGGCTGCACTCAGCTCATAGGAAGAGAAAAAGGAGACATGAGTCCTTTCCTGATGAATACATCAGGCTACTAGGAGGTAGGACCTAGTTGGAGGGCATAGGTCAGTAGAGGACATACGTTGCCGTCCAGAGAAATCTCCTGGAAGGTAATCTTGCTTCATGAAAGGTGGGCAGGATACCTTTGGAATAAACCTTTCAGAAGGTACAATGCTTCCAGGTCCAGTATGGCAGGAGCGGAAACCATGGGGACAGGGCTCGCTTCATGGCATGTGACCTGAGAGCCATGAAGGGTCCTATGCTTAGAAGGGCACTGAGCTTGGTTTAAATGTCATCTACCTCTGTGTTGCAGTTCTTAATAGTATTATCTTTGTTCCCGTATTTGCTAAGTAAATGATCTAGCAGGTAAAAACTTATGAGACACCAGTGGGTGTCATGAGTGAGTAGTTAGGCATCAAATACATGCCACTGTGTATTAAAGCCCATGGCATTCAGAATGCCCTTGAACCCAGGCTTCCCAGTGGATCCCTGACATACAAGAGTTTAGCAGGACTCACAACGAGAACACTTAAACATGCTATGTCATCAAATGAGTGGAAGGTTGATGGCTTCAGAGGGCTTTGTTTTCAGTTTGAACAAAAACTGTTTTGCTTGGAGAAGGCAGTGATGTTAGGAGAGATATGATCAGTCAAGGCCCCTGTTGTATCTCTCGCATTTACTTTCCTGTATCAGCCAATCACTTATACTGAAAATGATAGTAGAAAATGAAAAGGGAAAGATAAGACAATTCATAGCTCCGTGCCCCCCGCCACCCGCTGAGGCCCTTATTACCACTAAGTCAATGGTAGAAAGTGTTAGTATAATGTACACATAACAAGAAGTAACATTAAAAAATTGAGAGATTATTTGGTCAAGAATTTACAGGGATAAGGATAAATATATAGGCACACATGAACTATAAAAATGTTTGTGGTTAAAGCTGGCACTGCCTAACAGATAATGTTAATATTCAGGCTAATAATTTAAAGTGTGACTTTAAACTTAGAACTACATCAGTTAGAAAATGTAAAACACAAGTTGAGAGAAAGTAAAAGGTGGAAGAAAAATCTGGGGATGGAGTTAAGAAAGAAAGATATTTAAAATGCAATTTTCAGCATCAGTGTAGGACATATTGTGTCCATCTTGACCCTTGGTGAAGACTGTCACTAGAATTACTGAATGCTCCATACTGGCAGATAATATACACACATACACACACACAGACCAAATGGCCTCCTGATAAAGATACTACTGTCAAACTCTTATTTTCTAATATGCTTCTTTTTAAATTTTTTTTTTGTTTACTTCATTTATTTGAGAGTGACAGACAGAGAGAGAAAGAGGCAGGTAGAGAGAAAGAGAGAGAGAATGGGCATACCAGGGCCTCCAGCCATTGCAAACGAACTCCAGACATATACGCCCCCTTGCGCATCTGGCTAACGTGGGTCCTGGGGAATCAAGCCTCTAACTGGGGTCCTTAGGCTTCACAGGCAAGCGCTTAACTGCTAAGCCATCTCTTCAGCCCCTAATATGCTTCTTGAAGGGAGCTGGTGGTGCCAAAATATTGTGTATATGTGACATATAGGTAAGCATGTACTTCAAGCTGATAACTGGATGAATGGGACATGTAAGTAGTCTTGCACATGCTCTGGCTTTGTCAAGAACCTCTGTGAAGGCCAGACCAAAGGGAGCCACCTCAGTGTCTGAGTGGGACATGGCAGCTCCCAACCCTCAGCCCCTATCTGTGGCTCACAATTACCTTCCCTTTAGCAGTAACAGCTCTTATTATATCCTAGCAGATATTGGTATAGTTGTTTCTTCAGATCTGGCCCAAGATTCTCAGGAAAACATCTTTAAATTGATTTTCAGAGTATATTTTGCTTCTACCTTTGGTCAGTGAATTGTGTTCATTCATTCATTTTTTTTTTTCAGATGAAAAAACTGTCTCTCAGAGAGATGAAGTGGCTCATCCATCGTCACTTTGACAGTAAAAAGCAATCAAGGACTAAACTGTAGACCTTTGACTTTAAAATTACCACCTTCTTTATTCTTCCTTGTTACTTAGCACCGGGTCACTGTGACGTTACAAGAGTATGGTTCTCAGAGTGCAGTCCCTGAGCCCCTGAGATCTCATGTCTTCCCCCCCTAGGGGTCCCACAAGGTCACTAAGACTAAGACTAAAATGTATTTCACTTTGTCACTATGTTGATCTTGGCACCAGGGTGCAAAAGCAGCGGTGAGTAAAGTTGCTGGTGACCAAGTAGCGCTTGACTACATTCGTCACCACAGCAGGCACACTTAAAAAGACCAAAGCCAATTTCACTGGAAAATGGCTTCAGTTATGCAGTAAATAATGCCACTTTTATCAAACTCACTAAACCTTTAACCCTTGGCTCATGCCTTGTTGTTGCTGCTGTTGTGAGACTGGACCTTTTCATGTCGCTCAGGCTGTTGCCATGCTTGTGATTCTCCGATCTCAACTTTCTGAGTACTGGCACTACAGCCATGTGCCACCACACCCAGTGGATTTCAGGTGTACTTTATGTTCTGTGTGACAGAATACAAACTGGTTGTAAACTTCCTGATGTGCAAGGCATACTGCAGAAGCTCTAGGAAAGCCGTTGTGTGAGGGAATTGGAAATGTTTCATGGAGCACTACTTTTTCACGTGAAACCATGATAGACTGGCAAACAAGGTATATCCAGTCTTGAATGTGTGGCAAGTATTTCTGAAGTAATCAAGTCGCTTCAAGAAAAAGAAAGTATTTGTTGATAATGACAAAAAATTTGAGCTTTTAGTTGTGTAAAACTTGTGGTCGCTAAAGTGAGTTTAATCATCTGTCAAGACTTTAAAACTTTTCTCTTGAGATGTGAAGTGATAATGAATACGACTTTTCGATATTATGTGATGAAATGTGTCAAATTTTGAAAGGTCAACTTAACATGGAGCTGATATCTAGCAAAGGGCCAATGCATAGAGGATGAGGCCTCCAGGAGGAAAGGTCCAGTGGGATCATCAGATCTTGCATAAGACACTGAGTAAAATGTCTTTACTTTCATCTTCCAAGGACTCTGCCCTCATGAATAGGACCAACACCCTTATCACTGGGTTCCAGAGGGTTTTTGCCTTTTATGCCACATGAGGTTATATCAAAAAGGTGCTGTTTATGAGGAGATGATTCTTCAACAGGCATCGAGTCTCCCAATACTTTGTTCTTAGACTTCCCAGCCTCCAGAGCTATGAGATTTTATTTTGTTTTGAAGCTACCCAAACCTCATTATTTTATTAATTCAACAGTGTGATAAGAATAAGATATGATGTGTAACATGTACATGGCATCTTGTGGCTGGGACAAAATACCCACCCAGAAGTAACCTATGGAAGGAAAGAGTTTCTGAGGTGACCTTCTATCATAGTAAGGAAACCATGACAGGAGCAAACAGCCAGTATCATATCACCACTTCAGTAGAGAGAAAGTAGAGTAACAGTAAAGCACCAAGCAGGGCTGGACTAATACCCCAAGGTACATACTCAGGAACACACCTCTTTCAGAAGGCTCCACCTTCTAAAAATTCTACAAACTTGCCAAGCAACTCCACCAACTGGGTATTAAGTATTCAATCACACAAATCTATGAAGGAATTTTATATTCAAACTACCACATGTACTAATTTGATTTCATATTATTCATTGTATTTCTATTACTAATGGAGTTATGGTATATTCAGAAAAGATATTTACAATTGTCAGAAAAGGTTATTAATATATTTCTCCTTTTTATAACTAGATACCTAGTTGGAGTCAAATTTTCTTCACATAATGAAACCAAAATAATGTGTCACACCATATTGAAGACAAAATCAGATGCAAATTATAGCTCTTTTATTAATGTAGATTTAAAGAGATTACAAAAATGTTGGTGATGTCATTATTAAAAATTTGTTTTGGAAAACATATCTTTTGTCAATCACATTTATGCTAGTATGCAATGAGTTTATGATTGTTATTGTTAAATGAATTTGCATAGAAAGTTTCTAAGATTTAATTTTTAATACAGTAGATATTAATAGATAATCCACATAAAGGAAAGCTCTTGAGGTCCTCATTAATGTTTAAGAATGTAAAGCGGTCAGGAGACCAAAAAGTTTGGTTACTGCTGCTGTTCTTCTGTTTTACCGACTATAGTTGCCACACAATTCATGAAGCCGTACCTTTTTCCTAATGTCCAAACATGACCTCTCATGGAACTTACAACCTCAGAACAACATAGTTCACTTTTTACCTCGCAAATGGGGCATGAGCAAACATATAGGCAGAAGTTTACGTCCACATAATAGAGGTTTGGGATAGGGAATTTTGTTTCCGTATCTTCATGTGAACCTAGGGCCAGACAGGCTGAATGGGAATCCTAGTTCTGTGGCTGAACTATGTGACCTTTGGCAAGTCACTTTCTGCTATTGAGAATAGTTGCCCCACAGAGTTGTCAAGATATCTAGATAAACTGATACATACAAAGCACTTCATGCCTGGCATGGAATATGTGCTATAGAATTACTAGCACTGATTTTTGTCACCATGTTAAAGAAAGGTTACAGGATTCTCCCAAAGTCCCTGTTCCTGTTTGAGAACTGAACAGCTTGAGTATGGAGGTCATTTAGCCACCAGAAATAATTTTAGTGTATGTCACATGTCACTAAAAACAACCTGGCTCTTTAAAGCACCTGTCGGTAGAGCTCCTACGTTTATTTTTCCTAGAATGTCATTGGCCAATGACAGTGTCCTGGCATTTGCACTCATCAGTACCATCCCACAGGGAAATCTAATGTGGAGGGTGGTTTTGGTTGACTGTTTTTGCTCAACACAGAGACTGGGATTTGCTAATTCCCTTTTTGGGCAAGAGTCATGGGCAGTTAAGTATCTTGCCCTGAGCCCAAATAGTCCTATGTCAGCCAGAATCACTTCATCTCAATGTCTATAGTGTCGTCTTGAGGAACTACACCACAGACATGAAGCCAGTCATCTTAGAGTGAGCACCTGGCAGGCCTATGCCTTCAGATAGGGATGGGGAGAAGGACCGGTCTCAGGAAGCAGTCTCCTCCAGTTGGCGTGGCCCCCTCTGCAATCGGCACTTCTCCTCTCTGCCTTACTCTGTCGTCCCTTGAACACACTTGGCAGACAGTCAACACTGATCATACTGTGCTAAGATTGGTTCAAGGAGGCTTCCAAGTGCACAGGACAACTCTACGTAAAGTCATTTGTAGGTACTTGAAGTATAATACAATCAGAAGGGAGAAATGCTTCTCACATACATGGGCAATTATCTTTACAACATCAAGTAGAGCTGACCTCAGACATTATTCTATACCTAAAAAGAATTACTTTTATCCCTCCCCGTTCAGATTTAATCAGTGGCTCGCCCAGGTCTGGGTGGGGAGATGTTCAGACAGGCCTTGCAGTGAGTCCTTTCTCTGCTTTTCTCAGGTGTATGACCTTGAGCCATTCCCATGCTTCTTTTCATTTTAACCATGCCTAATCCTGAAAGTACCAAGAGACTATAATGGCATACTTGATGGACAAGAGCTGTGGGAAGCATAAAGGCTCATCAGCTTTTTATAACAGTTCTAACAAACCCTACCTTCTGGCCTACGAGCAACTACATGCGTATTGTCAACTTACCCCGTTCCCATAAAAAGTGGCTATTGGCATTTACATCTTTCTTTCTGCTTAGAATTGAGCAAAATATTAAAAAAAAATCTTTTAGTTTAAAAGTTATATTCTTAAAGCTTTGAGCTGAGATCAAAAGGCCCCCGTGAGGAAGCCTTATTTTAACACAGCTATGTATTTCTGGAGGAAAAAAAAAAATGAAGACAGACAATTTTTCCTCTTTGGTTGCATCTGTTGAATGGATAAATGGTGTAACAACTTCCATTCGCAATGAGAGACGCAGAGAGGTCCCACGGCTCAGCAGCCATAATTAGGTCAAAGAGAACCTGAGCAGAGCCAGAGCCTACTGAACTCACTTGCAAAGTAAACCGTCCATGAATGTGAAGAATAGAGCAAGACAAAGAGGAAGGGCATATTGATTTACTGTGGCACCTAGGGTTATGATGGAAGCATCTGACAGTTGGCTAGAGACTAGAGTCTTGGAGGAAACAGGAACCAGACCCGTCCTTGCAGACAGAGAAGGCAAATGGGGAAACGTTCAGAGCAGCGCCATGCTACCCGGGGCATCGTTTCTGGTGCTGTGGGGACACTGAGGTTGAGCGCGTCTCTCTGCGTGCTTCTGGACTCGCTTGCCTGCAGAGGGCCACGGAGCCCCCAGAGGGCGCTGTGGCTGCAGGGAGGAAGGCGCTTGTCCTCTGCAAGAGCAACTCAGCGCTTCTACTTCAGGACACTGCGGGTCACCGCAGGCCAGAGCCCAACAGGCACCCAGACTTTGTCTGTCCACTGGTCACATTTGCAGTCTCAAAAAGGAACGTCTTTCACCTTCATTTCCTCATCTGTGTAATGGGAGTAAGACCGTCTTCCTCTTATCATAACCACATTGGAACAGAACTGTTGGTTTTTAAATTTTATTTATCTGTTTATTATAAAGAAGGAGGGAGAGAGAGAGAGAGAGAAGAGAAGCGAGAGAATTGTAGGCGTGTGCCAGCCTAAGGGGCATTAGACCTGGGTTCTGAACTCAGGTCCTCATGCTTGCACATGAGCACCTTATCCTCTGAGCTATCTCCTCAGCCCTCCCCACGTAACTTTCAAAAACATGCATTTTTGTCTTCTATCTTGGGCTGTGTTCTTCATCTTTGGGGTTTCAGATGGGCTCGGGAAGAGTTTTCCTTCCAGGGATTCCTGTTAAACACTCTGCATCTGCTCTCTTTAGTATGAAGCCACCAGCTACCGGATTTTACATGTTATTTAATTTTTTTTTAGATTGAAATTTAAGAACAGATACTTCTTTTACTTAGAAATATTCACACATGTGAATCATTTTATTCAACTTTATGTGTAATATAAATACAGATCAAGTATTTCTTATGAAAACTTAGAATCCAAATTGAAGTGTGCCATAAGTCTAAAATACATACTAGATTTGAAAGAATAAACAGGTATGGTGGGGTACATACCTGTAATCCTAGGGAGGCTGAGGCAGAATGATCACAAGTTCATGGTTACCTTGGGATACATAGTGAGACTCTGTCTCAGTGAAATGGAATTAAATGAAAAGAGAAGAGAAAGGAACAAAAGGAAGGGAAGCAAAGAGAAAGAAGAAAAGAGAAGAAAAAGATGAGATGAAACAAAAGTAGTAAAAAAGAATAAGATGGAAAATGTTTCATAAATTTGCTTTTGATAACATATTGAAATGATAATAATGAGTATTATGGGTTGAATAACACAACGTACTAAAATCAATTTTATCCACCTCTTTTTTTTTTTACTTGTGTAATATGGTTAGCAGAAAATACACAATTATGAATGTGGTTTGGATTATGCTACTGTGGCTTCACATAATTAATAGTACCTGTCATTCAAGACTAATTTTCCCATAAAAATAAATGGAAAGCAGAGGACACATTATATAATAACTATAGAGTTATTCTGTTTTTATCTAATTTTTAGCTTTTTGTCTTTATTAATAACATTTAGCACAATGTTTCCTCTTAAAATAACAGCACATTTGACCTTCTTCAGATAGAAACAACATCCAACTCCAGTCCCAACACTGCTCACTGTCAGACCTTGAATTATCAGTGTTCATAACGATTGCTTAGATGGTATTTTTATAGGATACAAACAGGTTTTAAGCTTGCAATATCGTAGACACATAAGAGAATTTGGTCATTTGCAGGCATCAGAGAAATGGTTCTTACTGATTCTTAGCTAAGGTGGAAATATGCTAGCAATACTGACCTAGTTTATAATCCACAGGTAGCCATCAGAATTGAAACTGTATTGCTTCCTAAAGAGAAACTGACTACTTTGAAATAAACTGAATATGATAATGATTAGTTTATTAGTAAATTAGTGTTATAAAGTAACTATTTCTTGAATGTCTAATAATATTCTGACCAGGATAATTCAGATCCACACAAAATGCCATGCTCTGTACAGGTGTGACTGAAATGGGGGCTGAAAGCCAGTAAAGGGGACTGAGGATTTTGTCTGATGTGGGTGAGCAGACTCCTCACACCTGGACCATGCAACAACCCATAGTCTGTTCAACCACATTAAAAATTTCAAAGAGGGCTGGGGAGATGGCTTAATGGTTAATGTGCTTGTCTGAAAAGCCTAAGAATGCATGCTCAAATCTCCAGGTCCCACACAGCCAGACGCACAGTGACACAAGCACATAATGTCACACATGTACCACAAGGGGTTACACGTGTCTAGAGTATGTTCGCAGTGGCTGAAGGCCCTGGTGAGCCCATTCTCTCTCTCGCTCTCTCTCTCTCTCTTTCTCTCTCCCTCCCTCTTTCTCTATCAAAACTAAATTTAAAAAATTAAATATATAGGTCAAACTTAATGAAATAGGCGGAGCATAGTAAATAGGACCCCTATTTAAGGAGAAAGATGGCAGAGGACAAACACAGCGAGATGCCAGTATTTGAATTCTCAAATGAGTACATTAAGTAAGTTTTTGAAACCATGGTGCAACAATGGACAGAGCTAAAGGGAAGAATAGACAATTCTGTAGTCACGATGGGAGAATTTGAACACCACTCTTCCAGTAATTAATAGGACAAAACAAAATGACAGCATTAAAGTCACAAATAATTAAATAATATCCTCAGGCTTGCCGTCCTAATGGCCATGTGCAGGACCTATGTTCACTGCACATTACACATTTATTTCAGCCCCACACATTCTGTTTATAAAGACCATATGCTAGGCCATAAAATGAATCCTAATCAGTGTACAAGGCTGCAAATGTTCAGAATATTTTCTATGACCACAAAGGAAATAAATCAACAATCAATATTTAATAATAAGTAATCTAGAGAAACTCTAGGTATTTGAAAATTAAGCAGTACATATCTCAGTACGTGGATCAATGAAAGATTACAAGGGAAATTAGAAAATAATTACAGCGGGACATAATATTGAAGGAGGATAGGAGCGAGATAGATTTTTAGAGGTAGTCAGCCAGGGACAGGCCCAAGGAGATGCCACCTCACCTGCTCCGGCAGGTCTAGAAACTTTGTGTGATCCAGTCTCATTCAAAATGGCTACAAGCCACAATTCAGTAGTGCTTCTAAAAGTTTTCCAAAGCTAGCACCTGTGGCATGAGCCCTCCCGAGTCCACAAACCAATCAGGAACTTACTCTGTAGCCCAGGCTAATCTGAAATTTGTAATCCTCCTGCCTCAGCCTCATGGGTAATTAAGATTATAGGCCTACACCACCACACTCAGGTCCCTAGATAGTGTTATTTGGGAGTTCTGTTATGCATTCAAAACAGAAATAATACCAATTATACATAATTTGTAGAAAATAAAGGAGAAATGAATGCTTTTATAAAATTCCTTCCATTATCCTTATACCAAAACCTGACACAGGCATTAAGAATAACAGTACTCAAATTCCTTTATCAGGAACAAAGAAATAAAAATCCTTAACAATTTGTATTAGTAAATTTGACCCAACTCTACAAAAAAGATCATGACTAAGTAGGATTTACACCAAAAATGCAAGATTCAGTCAATGTAATGCATCACATTAACACCATAAAGAAGAAAAAACGAACTCTATTACAATAGATGCAAAAAAGAGTTTGCCAAAATTCAACATCCCTACATAGTAAAATCTGCCAGTCAGCTAGCCACAAAGGGGAACTTCTTTAGATGGATAAAGGGCCGGTTACAGAAGTCTGTATAGTTAGCCTCAGCCTAACAGGGACACATTAAGTCCTTCCTTCCTAGGATCAGGACTAAATCAGAATGTAGGATGCATACTCCCATTGCTTAGTAGTTCTTTGTATGTACCGGGGACCAGGCATTGTATGAATCCTTCCATCACACAGACGAAGAGACAGAAGCATAGAGGTTAATAACCATGGGATGCATAAGCCCAAATTTGAATGCATATCTTCCTTGCTTTAGATTTGGCGTTTCATTCCAACTGGGTTATTACTACCAGAGTCTAGGGGACTTTGAGCATGGGTTTGTCTTCACACTTTTCCCTTCCATAGACCCAGAGGCAAAACTCACCTCTGACTTAGCAGGGAGAGGCTCATACAGGCTCAAGGCATATGTTTTTCAGCTGCAGCTGTGGCCTGATTTACGCCTCTCCATCAAACCCACTGTGCTATCCATCAACAGAAACATTCATTCACAATGGCATTGTGCTACTAAAAGTGAGCCTAATTTGCTCGTTTTCATTATTTAGAGGCAGTTAATTAAAAACTCAGCAGATATTTATTCTGCCGCCTCCCATCATTCCTGACTTCTCGCTGCCTGGCTTTCACAGCATTACCGTTTTATGACCTGGTGCGGCCTGGAATGGGTTTCTTATGGCTGTATCTCCCATTACTTTAATTTCAAGCAAAGCGTTAAAGCACTGTAAGCTTTCAGAAGTGGGGCTGCAGGGGAAGTGTGTGAAGCCATCTTGCCGCTGCCTTTATGGAAAAGCAGGCATCCCCAGGGGGTGCGTGACAGTGGATCCTACCCTTTCCATGGAGGATATTGTGTGTATTTAGCTCCTAAAGTAGGCTGACCCTAAGTGCTACATTGCTCAGAAACAGGAAATCTGGGTCCTGGCTCTATCCGGTGATTTCCTTATCTCCTAATGAAGGATAAGAAGTTGCTCTGGTGTGCCAACTGTGACATTTCTCAGAAAGCCAAGCTTTTGGTTTGCGAGCCATGCAAAATTTGCAATCTATATAGTATCCAAGTATCTTTTAGTATGAGATGTTTCTTGAAGCTTCAGGTAGAATTACCACCCTAGGCAAATGTACTGTGCTTGGCGAGGGCCAGGTCAGGCAGCGAGAACTCCTGCTTTGAATTGGCTGGTTGAAGGTTAAATGTCACCAAGCAAACTGGCAGTAAATGGAAAACACTTATAATTTGGAAATTATGAAAAATGTAGCCCAACAAACCAGCAAGATTTTTCACTTTATAGCAAATAGGAGCTGGGAAAGCAGAAAGGCTTAGAAACTGCACAGCTGAGAAGATAGTAAACAGTTGCTATAGCCATGGATAGCCTTCATTGCCAAAAACTATGAGCCATTTGACCTGTTCTTGGTAAAGCCACATAATTTTCTTTAAAAAAAAGTATTTTATTGGGCTAGAGAGATGGCGTAGCGGTTAAGTGCTTGCCTGTGAAGCCTAAGGACCCCGGTTCGAGGCTCGGTTCCCCAGGACCCACGTTAGCCAGATGCACAAGGGGGCGCACGCGTCTGGAGTTCGTTTGCAGAGGCTGGAAGCCCTGGCGCGCCCATTCTCTCTCTCTCCCTCTACCTGTCTTTCTCTCTGTGTCTGTTGTTCTCAAATAAATAAATAAAAAATTTAAAAAAAAAGTTTAAAAAAGTATTTTATTTATTTAGCTGAGAGAGAGAAAGAAGCAGAGAGGGAGGTGGGAAATGGGCATGCCAGGGCCTCTAGCCGCTGCAAACAAACTTCAGATGCATGTGCCACCTTGTGTATCTGGCTTTGTGTGGGTACTGAAGAATTGAACCTGTGTCCTTGGCTTTGTAGGCAAGCACTTTAACCACTGAGCAATCTTTCAGACCCCATAACTGTCTTTTATATTTACCAGTAGAACTCCTACACGAGCTTCAAACTCTAGTGTAAGCATGTCCACCTCCACAGAGCCTGCTCTGGCTTCTTTTTAAAATATTTTATTTTTATTATTTATTTATTTGACAGAGAAAGAGGGATAGAGAGAAAGTGGGCACGTCAGGGCTTCCAGCCACTGCAAACGAATACCAGACACATGCGCCCCCTTGTGCATCTGGCTAATGTGGGTCCTGGGGAATTGAACCTGGGTCCTTTGGCATTGCAGGCAAAAGCCATCCCTCCAGCCAGCTCTGGCTTCTTAAGCTGAGATGGGCATTGCCTCTTTGGTTCTATGCCATGCCTCATATCTCCCTTCCTCCTGCACTTTTCTTTGCATATTGATAATTACATTTTTATGTCTTGGTAATTTGCCTGAGGCAAAATAATATGCATTTATTCATTGCCCTGACTGCCCTGCCTAAGAAAAGGTTTGACAGCAGAGCCCCTGAAAGAATGGTTGGTGGGTGTCAGAGAAGCCATGTCTCATAGAAGTTTGGCAGAATAAAGTTTGCCATTATAAAGACTTGGCTTCAAGAGCCATTAGTAACTATGACATTGGCCAAAGTTCATTACCTTCTCCCATTTCTATCTCTTCAGCCAAAAAATGAGAAACATAAGAGACCCTACCACACTGGCTACTTTGAAGTTGAAAATCATAAAGATGAACTAACACATTTTGCAAAAACGGTGGCATTGAAAGTATGCACATAGTGTTGGCAAGAACCTGAAATTAGCTTTCTCTAGGTTTGATCTCCCAGGACAGAAAGAGCCTCCAAATGGATCACCATCCTGTGTCCAAAGGACACCCAGCTGTGCTTTACAAGGGCACTGCCTCCTTGCCAATTGTCAACCATCAGCTGCTTCAACCAGCCTCATTTCAAGGCCCGTGTGACCCCTGCCCAGGCCCTGGCTTGCTTCTCTAGCCTTGCACAGCGAGCCATCTCTCCAGGCCTTCAGGGTTCCATATCCCACTCATGCGTAATGCTCAGGTCAGGGTGGCTGGCTTGCTTGCCTTACCACACACAGCTGGGTACACATGGCTTTATCTTTCCCAAACTCACTGCCGGTCATTATGCCTATATTAGCCTGAGCCCTCAGTTTACCAGCAACCCTGCTGATGAAGGCATCCATCCCATTTGACAGATGGGTCAGACAAGGCCCAAGTCATGGTCACAATGGGGTCCTCCACTTATTTTACTGCCTCTGGTGCTTGCACTGTGTCAGACTGTGACTTCATATGGCAGAGCCCCTGAACTAATGAACACTGTAGATACGAGAGACTTACTGCCACTCCTTGACAAGTCTCCCCTCTACTCTATATGTTTTGCCAAAGTTCTCAAACGCTCAGGTGGGGAACCACAAAGGGGCAGAGGCATATTTAAAATGTTTAATTCAAGTTAAGACAAGTGTCAGGAAAAATCCATATTTTGAGCTGCAGAAGAAAGAGAAATGGCAGCCCAATCAATACAACAGAAGTATATGGACTCTTTTACTGTTCCATCAATGGCTGGGCCTAATAAGCCAGCATCTCAGGGGATGGCCTCATACTCCAAACAAGGGTTCAGAGGTCTGCTTCTTCCTGCTGTGCCCTGTGAGGTAAGTGGGAGATGAGAACCTTCCTCACACAGGGGCTGGGCGACCCTTAGACACCTGTTGTCAGGGCCAGGACTGTCCCACTGAAAGCTAGTGCCTCTGTGGTGACGGGGCTAATTCTTCACTCCCTGTCATCAATACTATCTGCAAACTCTCACAGAAGGCATGCAGATTAAAATGTTAAATCAAAGGCAGAGGAGAAATTTGGAAATCAATTTCAAGTTTCTATAGAAAACGCCAGGGAGGATAAGGAAGATGTGTAACCTCCAGCCTCAGTTGCTTCATTTTCTAATTTGAGAGCAAAGTAAAACAATCATTTTCCCCGAAACACTGGGTGCTGCAGGAATGACATGGTGGCACGAAGCATGCTCCAGAGGTGAGAACATGTGCCAAGGCCTTCCAGTTGAGGGGTATGCCCTTCTGCCAGGCAGCCTATCAGCACACTGACTCCAACGTCTCTCTCAGTTCCTTTCCAAATACCTTTTTTTTTTTCCTTTCTGGCAACAGAAAGCCAATACAAATGTAAAAAGGTTGGCTGTTTTCATTTTTTATAGTAAATAACTTGAAAGAGCTGTAAATTACCCAAGTTCTGGGTGTCAGGAGCTAATACCTTCTAAAAGGAACCCATTCCCAGCAGAGCCCAACTCTGCTTTGACATTTTCCTTCCCTGCACATGGAAATTTGTATTACAGGTGCCTTGCTCTCACTCTAATTTGCCTATTGTGATTCGAAAGGGTGGGCAATGCTAACAGGATGCTTCATTTCCTCCCTGGACCAGTACAAGGAAAAGCACAGTCTTGTGGTACTTCTCACAGTACAGCAAATACTCTGAGGCAGCCTCTTACTTTCCCTGCAAAATATCTGCATGCAGTTCACTTCTAGAAGTAGAAGATATTGGAAATATGAGAAGACCCAGAGGATCTAACTCCCGGCTTTCAGCAGGGAAGGTCACATGATTATACCTTCCCCCGGGTGATCCCAAATTCTGCATATCCCAGAAAAATAAAATCGACCGAGTCATTTTTGTAGCTCTTCAGAATTGCCTGCTTTTATCGGCGAGGACACTAGCATTGCACATTTATGCACAAACTTATCTGCAATAGTTTTTCATCCTACCCCAGCTTGGCAAATCTATTTGGCTCAAATATTCCATGATAAGATTAAAATTCCATCTTTCTATCTTTTATCATTTGCCCTTCTCAATCCAATCATCTGCATGCATAGGATATTAGGAATAATTAGTGAGTGACTTTATGTACCAAGTGCTGCAGAGGAGGCAAAAGAAAATGTTTTCACTCCTGTCCTTCAAGCTGGTATCTGACATCTCCTTAGGAGAAGAAGCTGGATGCTCAGACCACCCAGAGCTGCAGGTCCATTTCCTGACCACATGATTGCCAGAAAGCAGACAGTCCCCTAAACTTTATGGCTGGATTTTCTTCATTAGCACCCTTTAGAGAATAGAATTATTTCAGTATTCTCACAGAGCCTATGTGACTGAAGTTTGTATGAACTCATGCAAACAATGGCTTGATCTCTGACCTCACTTCTTCTGGATGAGAGGCAATTCCAGGGTTACCACTGTCGTCAGCAAGTTTGCTTCCTCCCAAAATTCATACTGAAGCCTAATTCCCAATTGACGGTATTAGAAGGCAGTGCCGTTGTGGGGTGAGTAGATCACAAAGGCAGCATTCTCATAGATGGGAACAATTTCCTCATTAAAGAAACCCAGGTTACTTGTCTGTTCCTTCCACTATGTGAGGACACAGAAAGTCAGTCACCTCAACCGAGAACCTCACTGTGCTGGATTCTGGCTCTCGGGCTTCCTAGAGCCAGGAGGCATGTTCCTATTCTTTATAAGTTGCCCAGTTTACAGTACTCCTAAACAACAGCTTTAGCCTAAAGGATATACATAAAGTGAGACCCACAAGAAGTGAGGTAGAGCATAGCCCATAGACATGAAGCCAGGGCTAGCTGCAGGGAGGCTTATCCATGTCCTTGAGCAGGCGCTGCTTCCAACCTATATTAATTGCAAATATGACTCAGTGGGTCTGGGAAGATGGCTTGGTGCTTAGGAGCACTTGTTGCATAAGCATGAGGGCCTTAGACCACCTGAGATCTATCACCAGAACTCAAGTAGGAAGCTGGGCATGGCCACTCATACCTCTAATCCCAGCCCTTGGGGAGTAGAGATCAGAGAATTGCTTGGGCTTGCTGACTAAACACAACAAAAATTAGGGGCTGAAGAGATGGTTTAGTGGTTAAGGTATTTGTCTGCAAAGCCAAAGGATTCATGTTCAATTCCCCAGGACCAACGTAAACCAGGTGTACAAGGGACACGTGCATATGGAATTCGGTTGCAGTGGCTAGAGGTCCTGGTGTGCCCATTCTCTCTCTGTCTGTCTCACTTCTCACTATCTCTCTCTTCTTGCAAATTAATAATACACACACACACACACACATATATATATATATATATGTATTATTAATGTATTATATATATGTATATGTGTGTGTATATATATATGTATGTATTACAGCCAACATCAAAAATGGCAGCTTGGGGTTGAGTGAAAGATTCTGTTTTAAAGAAACAGGTAGGTGAGTGAAAACAGGTGGACACTGGACGTTCTTGTCTGGCCTCCACACAGATATGAAGAGGACATGCACACTTGCACACACATGAGCATATGCTACACACACACATATCACATCACAAACCACACATACTCTATAAACATACAAAAATTAAATAAACGGAGAGCAGAGAGATGAGCCATTCACTTTCCCTGGATGATCGGTTGCTCCCAGTATCTTTCACAGGTCTACACGTGTGGGGACCCAGTGAATGTTTGCACGAAGTAGACAGCCATGACCTACTGCCAGCAGCTGCCCCCTACAGGATCAGTGCACGGAGTGGACCCTGCCTTATGGTACCTGGCCTGGTGGGAAAGAGAAATATGAAATGAACAAGTACAATATTGAAGATGCTATTTTAAATTGCATTAACTGCTAGGAAAGAATGATCAAGAAAATAACTGGGGTATAGAAAAAAATGGGCAGGATTACTCTGAGAAATTGAGCCTTGGAGAGGATGTAGGGAACCTGCACAGTGAATTTCAGGTAGAAAAGCCAACCAGTGTAAAGCTCAGAATTGCAAACACACAAGGAAAAATCCTCTCAGGCCCCTGATGACACCCTGGTTTCAGCGGTCCAGCCTCCAGAACTGAGGGACAATCTAACTCTGTTGACTAGGCCACAATTTTCGGTGCTCTCGTGTGGCAGGATTAACAAAGTACTATGGACCAGAACCAGAGGAGAGCACATTCTTCTTCCGGGGCTGCTGAGCCCGTGACCATCCCTCTCCTCCAGCTGTTCTTCAGGAGCCAAAGAAGGGGCGAGAACACCTTAGGCAGAAGTCAGGGTCTAGCAGGACTGTAGCTGTCTTCCCTCTGCCCCGCAGGGGCTGCTGCCTTCCAGAAGGCTGTAGTATGGCTTGGGGTGTGCTTAACTTAGTGAGGAATCATGCCTCATGGCCCGCGGGAATAGAAGGGGGTGTTTTAGGGGCAGGGGCAGCAGGAAGGATCCTTTCAATTTTGCTAAAAGTAGGCTTCATGCCTTTTACTAGAGTTGTTTTTTTTTTTTTTTTTTTTTTTTTTGGTCAGTGTTTCTAAAACCTGGAGGAATTATAAAACTTAAAAAATCAGGGGCTGGAGAGATGGTTTAGTGGCTAAGGCACTTGCCTGTGAAGTCTAAGGACTCAGGTTCAATTCTCCAGGTTCTGAATAACCCAGATGCACATGGTGGCACATTTGTCTGGAGTTCGTTTGCAGTAGCAAGAGGCCCTGGAGTGCCCATTCACTCTCTCTTTCTCTCCCACTGCCTGCCTCTAATAAATAAATAACGAAATAAAATAAATCAGGGATGAAGAGATAGCTTAGCAATTAAGGCACTTGCCTGCAACACTGAAGGACACAGGTTCAATTCCCCAGAACCCATGTAAGCCAGATGCACAAGGTGGTGTATGCATCTGGAATTCATTTGCAGGGGCTTGAGGCACTAGTGAACCTATTCTCTCTCTCTCTCTCTCTCTCCTTCTCTTTTGTTCTCTCTCTACGTGCCTCTCTCGCTTAAATAAATAAATAAAAATGTAATAATAAAACAACTAAAAAGAAAGAAAATCATAAGCACATCAATAAACACGAGCCTGTTATTACTGTGGTGGTAGTGGTGATTTTGGTTTGCTTTATTTATTTGATTTTGTTTTGGAGACAGGGTTCCATGTGTCCCAGGCTGGCCTTGAACTCACTATGTAGTTGAAGATGAGCTTGAACTTTGGATACTCCTGCCTCCACCTTCCTGGATACAGTGCCATGCCTGTTTCATGTGGTGCTGGGTATATAACCCAGGACATCGTGCATGGCAGGCAAGCGCTATACAAACTGAGCTACACCCCCAGCCCCATCACCGTGTAACTGTGCACTCTGGTAAGTGCGCCAACTTATCTCTGGTTGGAATGTCTTGGATGACTTGCAAATAGGCTTCCGGGTTTTCTCAGGAAGCAGTGGGGTTCTGTGATCTCCTCCACAGGTGCTGCCAGCGAGGGTGACTATGGCTGGCCTACTGACTGTGCTTATCACATACTCCCACAAGTCCCTCACAAGTATTTCTGTCCGTCCAGTAAACAGGTGAAAGGAAATTCTTTTCATTGTCATATATTCATTGTACATAGCAACGGGTTCCATAAAAACACATATATTTTTGTTTTTCAAGGTCCTGCTCTAGCCCAGGCTGACCTGGAATTCTCTATGTAGTCTCAGGGTGGCCTTGAACTCATGGCAATCTCCCTGCCTCTGCCTCCCAAGTGCTGGGATTAAAGGCGTGCACCACCATGTCCAGCTCAAAAACATATTTTTTTTTCCTTTTTCCAAAAACATCTTTAATACAAGTACATAATATACTTTGACCCTATCCCCCCTTGTCTCCTTACCCCTTCCTTTTCCTCTTCTCACTACCTCTCATTAATTCCCTTTGTTTTCTCAGTGCTAGGTGTGACCATCTTGTGACATTGTGATACAAAGATATGCCTACAAAGGTCACACTCCAGAACCAAAACGTCAAACTACCAAAAAATTCTCATGATGTTTTAAGTAACTTCATAATTTTGTGTTGGGCTGAATTCATAGCTGTCCTGGGCTGCATGCACCAGTAGGTTGACCACAAGTGCAATATAGTTTCATTACTTTTGTATCATATATGCATACATAATTTTATGAATCTATACAAGAGTAAGGATCTTCCAATGAGAAAATCCCTAATAATTGTTGTTCTGGGCCTAGTTTACTGTGCTTAATATTGGTGATCTTAGGTTGAATCCATTTTCTTGCTAATGACAGGGCTTCATTCTTCTTTATACCACAGTGAACTTTTATTCAGCCACAATAAAGAAGGAATCAGAGGCACTTATACTATAAGTCTCCCTTCACTGGTGCCTGCAATTCCATTTTTAAAAAAAAAAAAACCATATCTTTGGGTCTACCACCCACACTAACTAATGTCTCTTGGTCTTATTTTTGTTTCATTTTTAAAATTTATCTTTATGTCTAGTTGATAAAAGTCACAAGTATAAAAAGACATTTTTTTTTTTTTGAGAGGCTATTGACAGTAACTTTTAGGCACAATTTATTTCTTATCTTCTTCCAGTAAACTTTTTTTTTTGTTGTTAAACATTAGATAATATGCCTTCTGTAAATTCTGTACTCTAGATCTTTATTATACATTATAAAAACATTTCTTGAGCTTATTAAAGACTTTTTTACAAGCACTGGTTTGGTGGATACATAACATTCCATTTGATAGATATGGCATATATACCTAACTGTATCCAAATAGTTGAAATGCAGCTTGCTTCCAACCTGCCCAGTAGAGGCATTGTCTACCACTCCACCACCAGGATGCCAACCAGCCAGCCACCCAGGAACCCAGCCAAGACTTTCCAGTCCTGAGTGGAGTCAACTGTCTGGATGACTCCCTATGACCCAAGAACGCCTCAGCCAATGGTTTACTATGATGGGTCACTGTCTCCTGTCTTCCCTTCCTTCCAAGCACAGTTGTTGTGGCCTCCCCCGAGATCAACTCCCATGACATTTTGGCACTATACCCTTTTCAGTATGGTTTCCTTGGATTTTGGTCAAGCTCAAGATTGTCAGCAGGGAAGCAGGCAAAGAAAAAAGAGACTCCTCTTTGCTTCTTCATTCCTTGGAATGTTGGGGGGGGGCGCTCTGTGGGGTCTTCAATTAGCACCTCTTTCCAGACAGCAGAATGGGTGTGGATCAGAAGGTGCATTCCTGGGGAAGCCCAGTTGCTAAATTGAATGCTAACCATTAACATCAGGGGAAGACCCGAGTGTCTCTGGCAGAGTTTTCAGGTAGGAAGTGGGTTGAGGCTGTGCTTTAAGGTGCACTGATCCCTGCAGGAGAAGAGCAAGGCTGGGAGGTAAGGGTAGAGCCACCTAATATAGACCAATGTGCGTGTGTGCAGACGTTCATATGCATTAGCATACTTAATCCTGGTCACCCTTGCCAAAAGCTGTTTTCATTGAAATTAAAAAATAAAATAGGATAAACAGGCACTCAAGAGAGGTTATGTGATTCACCTCAGGCTGTGGAGTCTGTGTCTTCTTCCCAATAGCATGCTCTTTCTGGGTTCCAGGTCATAAAGAAATCCTTCCTGGAGGATCTCCCTGGTACTCCCTCATGGCCAAGTTCAGTTAGGTATTAGGATCCCAGTGCCTGTGAGAAAGTCCAGACAATTCTTGAGAATCCTGTTCCATACCAGCAGGCCAGCCTTCATTACGATGCGTACAGGTATGATTGCACTTTCGCCCTCAGGGTTAGGTAGTGTGATAGTTAATTTCAATTGTCAATTTGATGGGATTTAGAGTCACCATGGAAACAAATCCCTCAGCACGTCTGTGAGGGGATTTTTAGATTAATGGAGTAGGGAAGACCCAACTAAACTGTGACACCATTTCATTGATGGCTGTCTTGAACTGAAGAAAAGGGAAAGAGATCGCTGAATATCAGCATTCCTTGCTTTCTGCTTCCTGTGGATTGATTGTGACCAGCTGTTTCATGTTCCCCACGGTGCTTTTGTCAGGTATTTTGCCACAGCAACAAGGAGCTTAACTGAGGCAGTGTAGAGTGACTGGGACCCCAGAAGTAAAAGCAGGGAATGTCTTTGAGCCTGTCCTTGCGGTCTCCACTCTGCTAGGGTCAGGTCAGAGAAGGATCTGGCTTTTTATCTCTTGCCTAAAGGAGTTTACTAGATCTCTTTCATTGTTCTTTTTTTTGTTTTTTTTTTTTTTCTTTTGTTCCATAAACAATCTGAGTCCCTCTCTAGGCAGGAGTTCCTCTTTTCTAGAATTAAGATTCCTGGAAGCTAGCCAGGCGTGGTGGCCCACACCTTTAATCCCAGCACTGGCGAGGCAGAGGTAGGAAGCTCTCCATGAGTTTGAGGCCACGCTGAAACTACAGAGTTAATTCCAGGTCAGCCTGGGCACAGTGGTGAGACCCTACCTTGAAAACAAACAAACAAAACAAAACAAAACCAAAAAACCAAGCATGGTGGCGCACGCCTTTAATCCCAGCACTCGGGAGGCAGAGATAAGAAGATTGCCTTGAGTTCAAGGCCACCCTGAGACTCCATAGTGAATTCCAGGTCAGCCTGGGCTAGAGTGAGACCCTACCTCAAAACACCAAAAATCAAAAAGCAAACAAACAAAAGATTCCTGGAAGGATTAAACCTGAACCTGGCATTAAGTTTAGCTACAAAACTTGGTATCACAGTTGGTCAGCTCAGGTGCCTTTTAGAACCTACAAGCATACACAGTTTGGCTCTCTAAGTAGGCTTTCCCCCCTCTTGCTTTTCCATGGGTTGTAGTACTTCATAAACTCTCCTTTTCCTCCCTTAATCCAATAAAGTTTCTAAACTTTATACTCTGGTCTATGGATCTTAAGTCTTTGAATTTTAATTCCTTGCATATGTAACTATCCAGAGGCATGCCCCCAAATTATCAGTGCATTGGCAGAGAAATCCCCAATTCCTACTTCATATTGATACACTGTAATATATTGGTGCATTGGTAAGGAACCCCCACGTTATGGTTTCATGACTAATACAAATTAACCCAAACTACATTCATAAAGTATTTACTACTATCTGTCACCCTCAGATGGTATCATGTGGAGAATCTAGAGATCAGTGTGTACACACACACACACACACACACACACACACACACACACACACTACCTGGTATCTGCAACTGGTTAAGAGTGGTGTGTTTGCTAGACAGCAGAAGGCTCTGGATGGAGAGGCCTGCAAACTTGAGCTTAGTGGCCAGGAGAGGCCTTGGGAGAGCAGTGCTGGACTGCTTGTCTGCTTGGAAGGCTATCGGAAACAAATGCTACCTTACCTGGAAATCCTCTTGGCTGTGGCCATTTCCTGTGTGGATCTGCTCACCTGAGGAGGGAGGAAGGGCGCACTCCCCACAGGAGGGTGTCCCTTGCTCTGGTTCTGGAGAGCAGGGACCCAGCCAGACTTGCAAGGCTTCCTCTAGATGAACTGACAGCAGAGCACGAGCCCCGCTCAAGGCCCTGCCATTATGTCGCTTCACGCAGTCGATGGGAACACCACAATAACAGTGGTGGCTTACTTCAGTCAATCCTAGACACTGATGTCCTGTGGCAACTGTGACATATGTGATTGTCCTGGCAGACAAGACTGCCAATTTAGAACATAGCTCCTCAAAGACACATCATACATGGTGATGTGAAAAATGACTTTGTTCTCATACTTTACAACAAAGATCACGCAAGGCTTGTCCCACAGGAGGAAGACATGGAATTTTGTTGCATTACCTCTCAAATTACTTAAGTAAATGTTTGTTTGTTTGTTTGTGTGTGTGTGTGTGTGTGTGTGTGTGTGTGTGTGTGTGGCTTCTGGTGTATTTGTGAATGAATAGTTGTCTGTGTGTGCACATGTCTGTGGAGGCCAGAGGTCAATGTCAGGTGTCTTGCTCCATCATTCTCCACCTTATTTGTGGAGACAGGGAACCCAGAGCCCTTGGTTTCAGCTAGACTGACTAGCTATCCAGCCTCAGGAAGCCTTTATGTCCAGCTCCCCAGGACTGTTATTAAAGGGATGCGCCACCATGTCACATTGTACATGGGTTCTGGGGATCAAAACTCAGGCGCTCATATTTGTGCTCCAAGAACTTTACCCACTATGCCTTCTCCCCAACCTCTAACTGAATACATACATGCATATATGTATATTTGGTTTTCTGAGGTAGGGTCTCACTCTAGTTCAGGCTGACCTGTAATTCACTATGTAGTCTCAGTGTGGCCTCGAACTCATAGTGATCCTCCTACCTCTGCATCCTGAGTGCTGGGATTAAAGGCATGCACCGCCACGCCAAGCTTTAACTGAATATTTTTAAAGTCAAAAGAGCTGCAGGGGTAATGCAGAAAGGAGGGCGAGCACCTCTGGAGGACACCATGATGCTCCTGCAGGGCGTGTGGAAGGAGGCTGGTGACCAGCCTCCCTCCTTTCTCTGCCCACTACACCTGCCTGCCGTGGCCTGGAAGGAACGGTCTTGAGCACCTCTTATGGCCATTCCACCTGCTGTTGGTTGGAGATGGAATTAGAGGTGAAAGCTGGAAACAGAGTCAAGCTGATCTGTCCAATCAGATCCTGGCTTCCTGGTGCCTGGCTCACAGTGATGAGTCAGCTAGACAGTAGAGGGCTCTGGACTGCAAGGCAGACAGATTTGAATTTAGGGATTAGGCGAGGTTTTGGCTGAGCAGTCCTGGAGTGTTTGCAGGGATGTGTGGAGACAAGAACAGAGAGGAGCCCAGAGTGAGAGAAGGATGGACACAGTAATGAGGAGGAAAATCTTCCTTTCAAGGAGGATTGGGTATTATGAGCTCCGTCCTTCCAAGATGTGTGTATCCTCCCAGTATGCCTTCACTGTAAGGTGTGAGCCTGCATAGCTCGCTTGCGCCCTCTCTCTCTCTCTCTCTCTCTCTCTCTTCTCTCTATCTCTATCTCTCTCTCCCTGTGACATTCAAGATGTTGCAGAAGCGCAGGACAGGCCTCACAATCAGCTCTCTTCTAACTCTCCTCAGATGTTTTGTTTTGTAATTAACTAGCATAAAAGACAATGAAGAAACAGTGTGCTCTCAATGAATAGATGAATACAGGAAAAAGTCATTTCAAACAGTATAAAAAGCAAATAACAAGCCTAAAATAAAAGCGAGCAAGATAAAAATAAAGCTCAAAATAAAAGTTGAACATGATGAGGGAAGTAGATAAAATATAAGCCAGGGATAAAAGTAAATTGGGGTAAAGGAAAACCGTAAAGCTGTAAGTCAGCCGAGCACACTTAAAATACAAGAAACAGAGGAACAAAGCAAACACTAAAATGAATATAATCTAAAAACTATAAGACTAGCATGATCAAGTCATAAAACAAAACAGAGGATCAAGCTTATGTGGCTGCAAGGCATCTGCCTAAGATTGAGTCCCATTGATAAAGACCACTATGGCCTTGCCAGCCAAGGCAGAGGCAGCCATCACAGTACCACAGGCCTCCCACGTAGTTTCCCAAGGCATGGAGTCCCCAAGCAAATGTCTTCTGGGTAGAGATCCCAGGGGTCAGAGAGCAGGACATTTGTCTTTTCCCTTTGAACTCATTAATGGGTGTTTCTTCCCCTGCTAGCTCCTTTCATGTGAAACATGGTTCATACCTCAGTGGAAACTGAGCCAGACCTTCTGGCCTCTTTTAGCCCATCAGTTTCATCTGTTGAGCAACAAGCCATACTGACTGTACATATAGTGTGTACAAGTCATAGCTGCAGCCCCAATCAGGACATCTATATAACTCCCTCTAAGGTTCTGGGCACATGCAAGAGATGGAGGATGGGGAGGAGTGCTGTGTAATGCTGTCTTTTAGACATGGCATGGCCATTGCAATTATGAACTCACAGAAGTTGTGGTTTCCTGCACAATATTGAGGACTTAACATTTCATGGAATAGAGTAGTTGGAAGTTAATGATTGCTGGAGGAGGGGGAGTCATGTTCCTCAGTGGTGTAGCCACTGGTACATTGCCCATACTCCAGTAAATAAGCCCATACATATGCTCATGCAAGCACCCATACTTTAACCCAGTGGGTCAAACAAAAAGGCATGATATTATGAATAGAATTTGTTAGGAACAAAATTGGGTCTAGCAAGAGGGGCAGGGGAATAGAGGAGAGTAACGGGGAGTGAGTATAATTAAAATATATTATATGCATAGTTGGAATTGTCAAAAATTAAATAAAAACTAGTGAAAGATTCAGAGTTGTCAAACTGGCTCCTACATGAAGAAGCAAGAAGAAAGGTCAAGTAACCTCCTGGTTTGTGGCTGAGCAACGCATGGGGGCTCTGAGGTAAGCTCTTGTGGCTGCAGGAAGTAATGGGGCAGGATAGTTGTCTATGTGTTCCTCATATTTCCACCTTCACCGAGGTAGCAAAGAGGAACTGATGACCAGCAGCAAGCACGTTTGTCATAGATAGCCATGTGAGGGTAATCTGGGAACTATCAGGGAATTCCCAACATGTTTCAAAAGAACAGATACTACTTGTGAAAAATTGTTCATTTCATACATGTAAGAGCATAGAATCTTATAAGCTTTCTATCTCGTTTTTATTGATTTTATTTTTAATTAATTAATTAATTAATTTTAGCATAAGATGTAATATGTCCCCTTCCCTGGTCCCCATGTCCCTGTGGACCCTCTTCTAGTAGGGTTACTGATGTTCACTACGGGGTAATTAGGAACTCTGCCTCTGGGGGGCGCTGTGTCTCAAATTGTTTCTTCCCACCTTGTGGCTCTTACACTCTTCCTGGCCCCTCCTCTGCAACAGGCCCTGAGCCTTAGCTTTTGTGTTGTCAGTTAGTGTTGACTTCTCTGTAGTCCCTGTACTTCTGTTATGATGTGTTTTGTCAAGACATTTTATTACTAGAATTTTTGTGTTGCATGTATAATAAGTGTAGTGGTGGTTTGTGTGGTACATGCATGTGGATATGCATGCGCATGCAGGTGTGGAAAGGTCAAAGGAGAATGCTGGGTGTCCTTCTCTATAGCTTACCTGTCTGTTCCCTTGAGACAGAGTCTCTCTGAACACAGAGCTGTAGTTTAGTGAGCCCCAGCAACTCTGCTATGGACTCCCCACAGTGCTAGCATTATGGACATGCATGACGCTGTTTATGTGAGTGCTGGGGAATCAAACTCAAGTGGTTTCAAGCTCTCTCCTTCCCTCAAGCTTTTGGCAAGCATTCTTACCCAGCCAAATTTTTACAATTGTTTTTCAAGTCAGTTGTTTTCAAATTTATGGTAAAAAGTCATTTGCAATACATCTTATCCTTTAACATCTGATGTCCTCCTTTTTCTAGAAAATACAAAAATTAAATTACATTATTCTTTATTTTTAGTAAAGGCCTAACACCTCAAGCACAAAGAATAGATATAAATAAAATAGCAATCGAACAGAATACACAGACCATTGGGGCAGAAAAATGACACTCTAGAAAAAGAGTGCACTAAGAATGTATGAAAAAAGTTAGCCACAAAACACGAGAGGAGGGCTGTGCCCCACAAGAGTGATTAGAGGTGGGTCCTATCTAAGATCATTGAGAAGAGTCATCATGCAGAACAGGGAGCTTAAGGTAGGTTGTAAAGGATGGTGACATTTGAACTGACTAAGAGGAAAAGGAAGAGGGAAAGAAGTTAGAGAAAAAGGAATAGGAAAAAAAGGACAGCAGGCTCGGCATGGTGGTGGTGGTTCACACCTTTAATCCCAGCACTTGGGAGGCAGGGGTAGGAGGATCACCAGGAGTTCAAGGCCACCTTGAGACTACAAAGTGAGTTCCAGATCAGCCTGTGCTAGAGTGAGACCCTACCTCAAAAAACCCAAAATAATAATAATAGTAATAATAAAAAGAAAGAGAGTGAGAGAAAGAGAGAGCAAAAGTAGCAATAGGAAGAAGGCTTAAGTCAAGCCATTGATTGTGCCAGGAGTGGAAGGCACAGAGATAAACAGAATGAAAGGGCCAGATCTTTACCAGCTGTGACGTGATCACTAGGACATGGGGTTTAGGGCACATTCTGAAGCCAGCCGGGACTCTGGTGGATGGGGTATGCTGTCCTGTAGAAGGACCTCTCTTTTGGGGTCAGAATGAGATAAGGCTGGGACAGAAAGAACCAGAATGCACTAGAAGCTATTGGGGTCTGGGAACAAGGGTCCATAGCAGGAGACTGTAGAGAAGTTGTAGAGGAGAGTCTGGAACCCCAGCAGTGAGGAAAAGGAACATGCTGAGGGATTATAAATGTCCAATCTATAAGGGAGGTCAACAGAAATTTTTGGAAGGTATAATAAGCCCTTTAGCTGTCTATGTTGGTAGAGATCCTCCTGTCTCCTCTCTCTCCTGCTGACTGGGAAGATGAATTCCGCCCTGCTCTCCAAAGAAAACATTATGACTCCCTGACTCCAGCTGTCAGAGCCTCACACAGGCTGCATGTGCGACTGTATGTAGGTCGGGGGACTGCTCTTTTGCCCTTCAACAAAGCCTCTTCCTCCCGATCCAGCAGTGCAGCCTGTCAGCACCCTTTGCACTTAGAGAGCTCTTTCCCACAAAGATGCCATCCTCTACTTGTTTGGGCAGCTCCATAGCCATAACAAAGAGCTGAGGGATGGAGAGATCGGTTCTGGGCTTTGGCCTTTACTTCTGCTCAGTGAGACAGACAGCACAACATAGAACAACATTAATGGTCCTTTCTTGGGTGTGCAGTGACACAGAAATTGGATCATTTTCCCTTTGATGATGGAGTCAACGCTAGGCATGTTTCTGTGTCCTATGGAAGAAGAGGTTGTCTTTCCCTAATGGCTGAGCATATCTCTTCCTAAAAATAATGGATTATGGTCCTCAAAGTTCAAGTTATCTGTTTTATTCTCCATGTTGAAATGTTGCTGTGATCAGGTTTTCCAGGGTACATCCTGCTTTGATAATGGGTGTTAGGAAAACTGCCCTTTTATTGTTGGATCTCTTTGAAAAACGCTGAGTCAAAAACTGGTTTCTTAATGGCACGACTTTTCAGAGTCTTTAATATGCAAGTTTATATTAAAATTTCAAAGCAAGTTCACATTCACATACATTCCTGGAGCAGTCTTTCTGTGGAGTGGCATCTTGGTGCACCCTTAGGGATGATGGCCAAATGGCTATTTCACTTACATGCCAGTGGAAAACTTATGTTCTCAGGGTTCAGCTCATCTCTCTCTTTTCTTCTGGTTCAGAACATCAACTACGCACTGTGATTACAATACATCACCACTGCTGATACCAGACCCCTTAAAGTCATGAAGGCAGAAAAATGTGTAGTTTAGAATCTTTCTATCCTTTGCAAACCAGTTCTTTATTCTTTTTGCCCCCAAATTTGTACTTTATGTATTTTTAAAAGGTAAATAATTTACATCAAGATGTAAATAGCTGAGGAATATTCACTAAACTATCTATGATCACAGGCATCTCTTTTACTCATTCAATTATTCTTTCAAAAGTCTTCAGGGGTGATGTGCTAAGCACGGGGAAGGAAGCTAAAATGTCAGGTATGGAGGTTTGTCATGAGCAGATCAAGTGGAGAGCAGACCTAACTGAAACATTCTCTCCTGAGTGCTTTACCTTGGAAGGGGAAGCACCAAGCACTTTGAGGGCGGATGGAGATAACTTGTCCATCCCAGGAAGAAGATAGAGATGGCCTGCCCAAGATGACACCTCATCAGAAAGGTGGAAATAGGTATTAAATCCAGTAAACCACAGAAATTAAGTCTAGGAAGCAAGATAACATGCTGTTCTTGGGAGTGTTTTGAGAGTACAGTGGGATAAAAATACAGAGCTGGGATGGAGAGATGGCTTTTCAAGCAATCATCAGGCTCTTGCTTGCAAAGCCTGATGACCTGGGTTCAATTCTCCAGTACCCACCTAAAACCAGACAAACAAAGTTACATAGTGGCATAGGCATTTGGGTTTTGTTTGCAGTGGCAGGAAGCCTTGGAATACCCATACCATACACTCTCTCTCTCTTCTCTTCTAAATAAATAAGTAATATTAAAAAAAACACAGGCTGGGCTGGAGAGATGGCTTAGCGGTTAAGCGCTTGCCTGTGAAGCCTAAGGACCCCGGTTCGAGGCTCGGTTCCCCAGGTCCCACGTTAGCCAGATGCACAAGGGGGCGCACGCGTCTGGAGTTCGTTTGCAGAGGCTGGAAGCCCTGGCGCGCCCATTCTCTCTTTCTCCCTCTATCTGTCTTTCTCTCTGTGTCTGTCACTCTCAAATAAATAAATTAATTAATTAAAAAAAACCACAGGGCAACTTAGGAAAAGTGACAAGATGATGACAGCGGGGGTGCAGACGCCCAGCAGAGATGTTCTGCGCATCTGGACTGAGGCACACCACTTTCATCTTGGGAGCTGGGAGGAACCTGGCTGCTAAGTGTAGAGAATGCACCAGTGTGGAAACACAGGCAGAGCTCTAGTTGACGGACCCAGCTGGTCCTCTCAGCTCTGGGACTGGCCAGGTATGGGATCAGCTTCCTCTTTATTCATTCAGGTCCTTGCAGATGGGCCTGCTCCACCATGAGCCCCCAGTTACAAAACTTTTTGTTACACATGAGCTACTAGCTTGTTCTCTCTGGCCATGAAGCTAGAACATGACAAAAGCTCTGTCCAGGGAGGAAGAGATGGGCATTGAGGGAGTTGCTAGGGTCAGAGTCAGTGTAGGCAGCAGGCCCAGTTACTGGCAGTGCCACTGATTAAGGAAAATTGCCTTGACCAATATCTTTTGAACATCATTGAACCATAAGTAGTTTGCTAGAGATATACTGAAATAAATGAAATGTTGGCTATAGGCTACTCCTGTAATTTCTCTGAGCTGCAATTGTTCAGTTGAATATAAGGTTTCAATTTCCCTCTCAGACTCTCTTTGGGAACAACTGCACAGGATGCTAGGTATCTCGCTTTTGTTGAGCATAGACTGAAGCTCTCAGCATGCCCAGACGTAAGTTGCTACCTCATGTGCTGAGGGGCTGACTTGCATAAGACTCCAAGGGTAGTCATTTGTAGTTCTTTCAAAAGTGTTGTTCATTTTCTAGAGCTGCACAAAGTACTGCAGATTGGTGGTTGAAACAACAGAAATACACTGTCTTGAAGTCTGAAGTCAACATGTCAGAAGAGTTGATTTCTTTTGAGGACTTTGTGGGGAAAAGCACATTTTAAACACCCCCTCCAAGATTCTAGTGCTTTCTCACAATGCCTGGATCTGGGATGTCATCTTTCTGTAATGTCCCTCATGTATGCATAGCTGTGTCAAAATTTCCCTGCTTTGTAAGGGCACTAGTCGTGTTGGAGCAACAGCCCATTTAACTATAATATGACCTCATCTAGAGTAGCTACATATGAAACAGTATTGTTTCAAAATAAGGTCAGAGGTCCTTGGCATTAGGACATCAGTATGTGAGTTGTAGGAGATACAGTGTCACCAGTCACAGGGAGGAACACGGGATGACTATTGTGAGTGCAGGAGACACTCTGGAGGCTCAGGATCTCAGTGGTCTGCAGACCACATCATGCCAGCGACAGGTGCAGCCTGAGGACTGTGAACATGGAGCATATTCTAGTTAATAGTACATGGGTCCATGGATATCAAAGACTAACAAGGCTGGAAAATCTGGCTTACATATTAAAATGCCTGGCATGTGACCAGTCCTTAGCACAGGACAGTCCCTAGTCTGCTACCTCCTGACCAGCTCCCTGTATGCCAGCTGGGCAAGTTTTCTCCTTGGTCCTTTGTAGATTTGCTGTTACAGCCTTCTAAGACCATGTCTTCCAAACTTAGCCATCACCTTTACCATCAGGATCAATCGAACTGCAGCCCTTAATTCTCCACTTCCCAAGGCCATTCAGATCACCGCCTGTGCAGATGTCTGCGCCTCTCCTGGAGAGCATCGCTCACCTGGGTCCCCTTCTGCTTTAGAAGCATCTGTGCCGTGGGACTTGCCAGTGAAGTATGTCACCTGAGAAGTGAGAAAACTCCTGCAGAAGGGGCTTGCCATAAAGATAGCAAAAGATGTTGTTTTCACTTTCAGGTGCTTAAATTGTTATGAGACACAAACTCTGTGGAAATTGCAGGATTTCCGTAGGGTTGCCTGACAGACGGAGGTAGCATGCTCTCAGCTATGCTGCTCCAGGTGGCTGTAGTGCGTTCTGCTTGGCTCAGACAGAAACATGTGCTGGGATTCTGATGGGAGGAGTGAAGTGTCCTCGTGGGTGCAGCATGGCTCCTTCAAGGAGCCGGGCAGCTCCGAGAATAAGACCCAACTATCGGTACACATTTGTTCTTCTGCAGGCCTGAAGAGTGTGTACTTCCCATGGCAGCTCAACCCCAGACTGCCTGGGTGAGGGCCCGCTAGGGAAGGACTTTCCTCAGGCTAGTGGAGTTGTACCTGACACCATAGTCCAGAGTTACGGAGTCAGCATCCCCCAGGCCATAAGCTTTTCACAGTTATTCCCTCCCTAATAGTGTTGAGGGAAGGATGCAGGCTGCACACTAAGCTCCCATGGGTCTGTACAAAGCCCGAGCCTTTGACCTTGGACCCCAACCCCCAGTCCAGGGCTTGTGAGAAAGAAGACTGACCTCCTTGGGGAATCTTCCACCTGGAATGCACATGAGAATGCGCATGTGCATGCCCGGCTTCACCTGACAGCAATGGACTCAGACTCTCTTGCCAAGTACGCGATGCAACCTAACAGCCAGAGTGAAAGGCCCTGCCTGGGGTCCCCTGGGGCTTCCCATCATCTGCCGTACATCTCATCTCTCACCTATAACCCATGAGCTACATATGACTGTGTCTATGGACGTCAAAGTACCCTGCGGCAGGGCCTCTGACTAGACACATGAACTTAGCCCTCCACAGAAATAATCCTTATGAACTCCCAGAATGTTCACTTAAAATTTATTTTATTGACAACTTCCATAATTATAGACAATAAACCATGGTAATTCCCTCTCCACTCACTTTTCCCTTCGCAAGTCCACTCTCTACCGTTTCCCCTCTCAATTAGTCTTTTTTAAAAATTTTGATGTCATCATCTTTTTCTCCTATTATGAATGTCTTGTTTATGTAGTACCAGGCACTGTGAGGTCATGGATATCTAGGCCATTTTGTGTCTGGAAGAGTGCATTGTAAACAGTCCTAGCCTTCCTTTGGCTCTTACATTCTTTCTGCTGCCTCTTTTGCAATGGACCCTGAGGCTTAGAAGGTGTGATAGAGACGTTTCAGTGCTGAACACTCCTCTGTCAGCTATTATCAGCACTATGGTGCCTTCTGAGTCACCCCAGAGGTCACTGCCATCTGAAAAGAGGAGCTTCTCTACCTAAAAGTGAGAGTAGCATTAATATATGAATATGAACATTAAGAGAAGTGTTTACTGGGCAGTTTGATGAGCATAATATATGCATTTAGCCAGATACCAGCAAGCATTACACCCCTAGGGCTCATGACTTCCCCATCATAGGTTTTCAGTACCAGGCATGTATTTCCTCCTGTGGAGTGGGCCTCCAGTCCAGTGAGAGAGCGATTGGTTTTCCCCATAACAGACATGCCACCACTGTGCCCACTGGCAAATTTGTCCTAACTGGCCAAACCTAAGGCTTGCAGTGTATGTTCACTTTTTAAAAAATATATTTTATTTATTTATTTGAGAGAGAGAGAAAGAGAGGGACAGTCAGAATGGCTGCACCAGGGCCTCCAGCCACTGCTAACAAATTCCAGATACATGTGCCTCCTTATGCATCTGGCTTACATGGGTCCTGGAGAGTCGAATTGGGATCCTTTGGCTTTGTAGGCAAATGTCTTGACCGCTAAGCCATCTCTCCAGCCCCTATGTTCACTTCTTGATATACATGCAGTATACAGCTGTAATATAAATTGGGTCCTAGAAATCCCTGACAGAGACCCACTGTCTGCTCTGCGTACTACCCATGGAGGCCATGTGTGTACCTGTGGACATGACACTCCATCAGCAACTAGTTCCTGGTGGGTAAGGTGGCACACATGAAATGACCGAGTGAAGTATGCATGCTGGGGGTAGGGGTAGCTGTGGCCCGGGAGTGCCAATATGGGCTCCAAAGTGGACAAGCTGTTATTTAGCTTACTAATGTAGCCAAAAAAGAATACATGCTGGAAGATCTTAAACTGTCTTACAAATTTATATGTTGTAGCTCCTGAACATTAAATGTTGGAAGCCAACCAACTTTTTAATGTATTTAAACAAAATGAAACCAAACATATAATGGGCCGTGGAGGTCAGCTGTGTCAACTCTTCATATTCCACTTGAGAGCTGAGAGGACAAAAACTGCACATTGGGTATCAGGTGTCTGTTCACTGACAGAGCTCCTGTGATGAGTAACACAGCTGATACTGTTACTGGTGTCATCGTGTGAAATCAAGAGGCAAAAAAAGTCCTATGGTCTTTCTATGTGCTTGCTATGCAGTGCAAGTTATAAGTTCACAAAGTCCTGTGAGACTCTCTCTCACTTTCTGAGTGTTAAGTTAAAATGGTCACTGATGAATTTTACACAAAAGACAATTAACAATTGGTAGTGAAGTGGTAAAAATTGAAGTGCTTGGGAACTGATTCATGAATTGACCAATTATTTTTCTTCATTGAAACAAAGGATCTTAGGTGTTGCTGAGCAACAGTACAGCCATAAAATCCATAAATCCATTTATTTATTTAAAAACAATTTCTGAACCTCTGCTTGAAGAGGACACTGTGACCTGGAAGGAACAGTGAGCCCTGTGCTCACAGAATCCACTCTACCCCAGAGAAGAGTAAATAACAAGTTACACATGGGGTGTATGTGGGGACACAGCTAGCCAGGACACTGCAGGGAGCTTCCTTGCTTTTGTCTCTACCTGCTTTCATTTTAAAGCCTACCCATAACAGTGCAAGAAAATCTAGGAATACTTTTGCTATAAAAAATAATTCTGGGGCTACAGAGATGGCTCATCAGTTAAGGTCCTTGCTTGCAAAGTCTAACAACCTGGGTTCCATTCCCTAGTACCCATGTAAAACCAGTTGCACAATGTGGTACATGCATCTGGAGTTCGTTTGCAGTGGCTAGATGCCCTGGGTGTGCTCTCTGTCTCTCCCTTCCCCCCCCCCCCTCTCTCTCTGCTTGCAAATAAATAACTAAATAAATAAAAGGCATAATTTTCTTTCT